>NC_141547.1:57854375-58187812 GCF_021556685.1 Rattus norvegicus | reverse complement strand
ATGGCGAGAGGCAAGCGCAGGAACCCAAGCAACAGAAACCAAGACTACATGCCATCATCGGAGCCCAATTCTCCCACCAAAACAAACATGGAATATCCAAACACACCAGAAAAGCAAGATCTAGTTTCAAAATCATATTTGATCATGATGCTGGAGGACTTCAAGAAAGACGTGAAGAACTCCCTTAGAGAACAAGTAGAAGCCTACAGAGAGGAATCGCAAAAATCCCTGAAAGAATTCCAGAAAAACACAATCAAACAGTTGAAGGATTTAAAAATGGAAATAGAAGCAATCAAGAGAGAACACATGGAAACAACCCTGGATATAGAAAACCAAAGAAGAGACAAGGAGCTGTAGATACAAGCTTCACCAACAGAATACAAGAGATGGAAGAGAGAATCTCAGGAGCAGAAGATTCCATAGAAATCATTGATTCAACTGTCAAAGATAATGTAAAGCGGAAAAAGCTACTGGTCCAAAACATACAGGAAATCCAGGACTCAATGAGAAGATCAAACCTAAGGATAATAGGTATAGAAGAGAGTGAAGACTCCCAGCTCAAAGGACCAGTAAATATCTTCAACAAAATCATAGAAGAAAACTTCCCTAACCTAAAAAAAGAGATACCCATAGACATACAAGAAGCCTACAGAACTCCAAATAGATTGGTCCAGAAAAGAAACACCTCCCGTCACATAATTGTCAAAACACCAAACGCACAAAATAAAGAAAGAATATTAAAAGCAGTAAGGGAAAAAGGTCAAGTAACATATAAAGGCAGACCTATCAGAATCACACCAGACTTCTCGAAAGAAACTATGAAGGCCAGAAGATCCTGGACTGATGTCATACAGACCCTAAGAGAACACAAATGCCAGCCCAGGTTACTGTATTCAGCAAAACTCTCAATTAACATTGATGGAGAAACCAAGATATTCCATGACAAAACCAAATTTACACAATATCTTTCTACAAATCCAGCACTACAAAGGATAATAAATGGTAAAGCCCAACATAAGGAGGCAAGCTATACCCTAGAAGAAGCAAAAAACTAATCGTCTTGGCAACAAAACAAAGAGAATGAAAGCACACAAAAATAACCTCACTTCCAAATATGAATATAACGGGAAGCAATAATCACTATTCCTTAATATCTCTCAATATCAATGGCCTCAACTACCCAATAAAAAGACATAGATTAACAAACTGGATACACAACAAGGACCCTGCATTCTGCTGCCTACAGGAAACACACCTCAGAGACAAAGGCAGACATTACCTCAGAGTGAAAGGCTGGAAAACAATTTTCCAAGCAAATGGTCAGAAGAAGCAAGCTGGAGTAGCCATTCTAATATCAAATAAAATCAATTTTCAACAAAAAGTCATCAAAAAAGATAAGGAAGGACACTTCATATTCATCAAAGGAAAAATCCACCAAGATGAACTCTCAATCCTAAATATCTATGCCCCAAATACAAGGGCACCTACATACGTAAAAGAAACCTTACTAAAGCTCAAAACACACATTGCACCTCACACAATAATAGTGGGAGATTTCAACACCCCACTCTCATCAATGGACAGATCATGGAAACAGAAATTAAACAGAGATGTAGACAGACTATGAGAAGTCATGAGCCAAATGGACTTAACGGATATTTATAGAACATTCTATCCTAAAGCAAAAGGATATACCTTCTTCTCATCTCCTCGTGGTACTTTCTCCAAAATTGACCATATAATTGGTCAAAATACGGGCCTCAACAGGTACAGAAAGATAGAAATAATCCCATGCGTGCTATCGGACCACCACGGCCTAAAACTGCTCTTAAATAACAATCAAGGAAGAATGCCCACATATACTTGGAAATTGAACAATTCTCTACTCAATGATAACCTGGTCAAGGAAGAAATAAAGAAAGAAATTAAAAACTTTTTAGAATTTAATGAAAAAAAAGGTACAACATACCCAAACTTTTGGGACACAATGAAAGCTGTGCTAAGAGGAAAACTCATAGCGCTGAGTGCCTGCAGAAAGAAACAGGAAAGAGCATATGTCAGCAGCTTGAGAGAACACCTAAAAGCTCTAGAACAAAAAGAAGCAAATACACCCAGGAGGAGTAGAAGGCAGGAAATAATCAAACTCAGAGCGGAAATCAACCAAGTAGAAACAAAAAGGACCATAGAAAGAATCAACAGAACCAAAAGTTGGTTCTTTGAGAAAATCAACAAGATAGATAAACCCTTAGCCAGACTAACGAGAGGACACAGAGAGTGCGTGCAAATTAACAAAATCAGAAATGAAAAGGGAGACATAACAACAGATTCAGAGGAAATTCAAAAAATCATCAGATCTTACTATAAAAAACCTATATTCAACAAAACTTGAAAATCTTCAGGAAATGGACAATTTCCTAGACAGATACCAGGTACCGAAGTTAAATCAGGAACAGATAAACCAGTTAAACAACCCCATAACTCCTAAGGAAATAGAAGCAGTCATTAAAGGTCTCCCAACCAAAAAGAGCCCAGGTCCAGACGGGTTTAGTGCAGAATTCTATCAAACCTTCATAGAAGACCTCATACCAATATTATCCAAACTATCCATAAAATTGAAACAGATGGATCACTACCGAATACCTTCTACGAAGCCACAATTACTCTTATACCTAAACCACACAAAGACACAACAAAGAAAGAGAATTTCAGACCAATTTCCCTTATGAATATCGACGCAAAAATACTCAACAAAATTCTGGCAAACCGAATCCAAGAGCACATCAAAACAATCATCCACCATGACAGAGTAGGCTTCATCCCAGGCATGCAGGGATGGTTTAATATACGGAAAACCATCAACGTGATCCATTATATAAACAAACTGAAAGAACAAAACCACATGATCATTTCATTAGACGCTGAGAAAGCATTTGACAAAATTCAACACCCCTTCATGATAAAAGTCCTGGAAAGAATAGGAATTCAAGGCCCATACCTAAACATAGTAAAAGCCATATACAGCAAACCAGTTGCTAACATTTAACTAAATGGAGAGAAACTTGAAGCAATCCCACTAAAATCAGGGACTAGACAAAGCTACCCACTCTCTCCCTACTTATTCAATATAGTTCTTGACATTCTAGCCAGAGCAATCAGACAACAAAAGGAGGTCAAGGGGATACAGATAGGAAAAGAAGAAGTCAAAATATCACTATTTGCAGATGATATGATAGTATATTTAAGTGATCCCAAAAGTTCCACCAGAGAACTACTAAAGCTGATAGACAACTTCAGCAAAGTGGCTGGGTATAAAATTAACTCAAATAAATCAGTTGCCTTCCTCTATACAAAAGAGGAACAAGCCGAGAAAGAAATTAGGGAAACGACACCCTTCATAATAGACCCAAATAATATAAAGTACCTCGCTGTGACTTTAACAAAGCAAGTAAAAGATCTGTACAATAAGAACTTCAAGACACTGAAGAAGGAAATTGAAGAAGACCTCAGAAGATGGAAAGATCTCCCATGCTCATGGATTGGCAGGATTAATATAGTAAAAATGGCCATTTTACCAAAAGCAATCTACAGATTCAATGCAATCCCCATCAAAATACCAATCCAATTCTTCAAAGAGTTAGACAGAACAATTTGCAAATTCATCTGGAATAACAATAAACCCAGGATAGCTAAAGCTATCCTCAACAATAAAAGGACTTCAGGGGGAATCACTATGCCTGAACTCAAGCAGTATTACAGAGAAATAGTGATAAAAACTGCATGGTATTGGTACAGAGACAGACAGATAGACCAATGGAATAGAATTGAAGACCCAGAAATGAACCCACACACCTATGGTCACTTGATTTTTGACAAAGGAGCCAAAACCATCCAATGGAAAAAAGATAGCATTTTCAGCAAATGGTGCTGGTTCAACTGTAGGTCAATATGTAGAAGAATGCAGATCGATCCATGCTTATCACCCTGTACAAAGCTTAAGTCCAAGTGGATCAAGGACCTCCACATCAAACCAGACACACTCAAACTAATAGAAGAAAAACTAGGGAAGCATCTGGAACACATGGGCACTGGAAAAAATTTCCTGAACAAAACACCAATGGCTTATGCTCTAAGATCAAGAATCGACAAATGGGATCTCATAAAACTGCAAAGCTTCTGTAAGGCAAAGGACACTGTGGTTAGGACAAAACGGCAACCAACAGATTGGGAAAAGATCTTTACCAATCCTACAACAGATAGAGGCCTTATATCCAAAATATACAAAGAACTCAAGAAGTTAGACCGCAGGGAAACAAATAACCCTATTAAAAAATGGGGTTCAGAGCTAAACAAAGAATTCACAGCTGAGGAATGCCAAATGGCTGAGAAACACCTAAAGAAATGTTCAACATCTTTAGTCATAAGGGAAATGCAAATCAAAACAACCCTGAGATTTCACCTCACACCAGTGAGAATGGCTATGATCAAAAACTCAGGGGACAACAGATGCTGGCGAGGATGTGGAGAAAGAGGAACACTCCTCCATTGTTGGTGGGATTGCAAACTGGTACAACCATTCTGGAAATCAGTCTGGAGGATCCTCAGAAAATTGGACATTGAACTGCCTGAGGATCCAGCTATACCTCTCTTGGGCATATACCCAAAAGATGCCCCAACATATAAAAAAGACACGTGCTCCACTACGTTCATTGCAGCCTTATTTATAATAGCCAGAACCTGGAATAACCCAGATGCCCTTCAACAGAGGAATGGATACAGAAAATGTGGTACATCTACACATGGAATATTACTCAGCTATCAAAAACAACGACTTTATGAAATTCGTAGGCAAATGGTTGGAACTGGAAAACGTCATCCTGAGTGAGCTAACCCAATCACAGAAAGACATACATGGTATGCACTCATTGATAAGTGGCTATTAGCCCAAATGCTTGAATTACCCTAGATGCCTAGAACAAATGAAACTCAAGACAGATGATCAAAATGTGAATGCTTCACTCCTTCTTTAAAAGGGGAACAAGAATACTCTTGGCAGGGAAGAGAGAGGCAAAGATTAAAACAGAGACTGAAGGAACACCCATTCAGAGCCTGCCCCACATGTGGCCCGTACTTATACAGCAACCCAATTAGACAAGATGGATGAAGCAAAGAAGTGCAGACCGACAGGAGCCGGATGTAGATCGCTCCTGAGAGACACAGCCAGAATACAGCAAATACAGAGGCGAATGCCAGCAGCAAACCACTCAACTGAGAATAGGACCCCCGTTGAAGGAATCAGAGAAAGAACTGGAAGATCTTGAAGGGGCTCGAGACCCCATATGTACAACAATGCTAAGCAACCAGAGCTTCCAGGGACTAAGCCACTACCTAAAGACTATACATGGACTGACCCTGGACTCTGACCTCATAGGTAGCAATGAATATCCTAGTAAGAGCACCAGTGGAAGGAGAAGCCCTGGGTCCTGCTAAGACTGAACCCCCAGTGAACTAGACTGGTGGGGGGAGGGCGGCAATGGGGGGAGGATCGGGAGGGGAACACCCATAAGGAAGGGGAGGGGTAGGGGATGTTTGCCCGGATACCGGGAAAGGGAATAACACTCGAAATGTATATAAGAAATACTCAAGTTAATAAATTAAAAAAAAAAAAAAAAGAACTGCATGGTGACAGGAGCCTGATATAGCTGTCTCCTGAGCAGCTCTTTCAAAGCAGGACAAATACAGAGGTGAATGCTAGCAGCTAACCATTGAACTGAGAACTGGGTCCCCACTGGAGAAGTTAGAGAAAGGATTGAAGGAGTTGAAGGGGCTGGCAACCCCATAAGAACAACAATACTAACCAACCAGAGCCCCCCGGGTCTAAACCACTACTCAAAGAGTATACATGGAGAGACACATGACTGCAGCTGGATATGTAGCAGAGGATCGCCTTGTTGGGCACAGATGGGAGGAGAAGCCCTTGGTCCTGCCAAGGCGGGAACCTCAGTATGAGCGAATGACAGGGTGGGGAGGCAGGAAGGGGTGGGTGGTTGGGGAGGGTGAACACCCTCATAGAAGAAGGGGATGGGGGATGGGATAGGGGGTTTATGGATAGGAACCCTGGAAAAGGGATAACATTCAAAATGTAAATAAAAAATATCCAATAAAAATTCTGTAAAAAAAATTAATTTTCCACAGTGCTCCTTGATTTTTATATTACATGTTCAGTATAAAGTATCAATTAAACAGATCTATATAAATGGTATTGCTTAACTTAAATGGTGATAATGAGAAAATTTTAAACAGACTTCTTTAAAAAAAAAAACTGTGTTCAAGACAAGCCAGCAAAGTGAATGTTCCAAGCAAATGATGAAAATATTCTCAATAAAGTTCTACTGAAAATTGATGAAATGTGTGAATGCATCTGTATGTGTGCACATGCTTTCATTGCTAACATGCACGTTCATAAGTGAAGAGCAGAGGGCTTGGGATATGACATATTTGTGTTTATACATTACGTAATTACATTGGAAACTAATATATATTTCAAACAATGGCCTATTGACAAGAAAATGTGCATGTCTATTTTTTTCTTTTTCTTTTTTTTCGGAGTTGGGGACCAAACCCAGGGCCTTGCGTTTGCTAGGCAAGCGCTCTACCACTGAGCTAAATCCCCAACCCCGAGTGCATGTCTAATATTTAGCTAATGTACACAGCTTACCTAAAAATAAAAATTCTCAACCTTGCTATGCTCTCCCTCAATCTTAGCAATACAGATGATGAATGATGATAGATAGAGTCTGTCATTGATAAAGAACTAGAACCAATGAACTTGTTATTTTCAGAAGTATGACAGAGCAAGTTATATTTCTCTTCATACATGCATATCAGTGCAATTATAGTGTATTTTCTGCTGTCCTCTAAAACTTCCTAAATAAGCTTGTGGTGAAAACATTAGCAGCATATGAGACTCTGTTGAAAACTACATGAAGGACGGTTCATGTATAAGGCACAGAGTCTATAGATCACTGAAATATTAGCTAACCTCTTAAAGAACACATTGAAATATTATCACAAATCGGTGTGCTAAATTCCAGATCGATATTTCAGGGAAATGAGTACTACAACTCACAATAAATCTACAAATAATTACTTTAAAATTCCACAGTTTAAAAGAAGACAGAAGTGGAAAATTCATTATATACACCTTCAATTATTTCATGATAATAAATTGGATATGAACATTTTTAGAATGACATTTTCCCAAGATGCTTATCCTTTTTAGGCCGTGATGTACTTGAAATATCAGTTTTGTCTTTTTTGTTGATTGCGTATTCTTTGCTTTCATTTACTATAAGACATAAGCTGAAGTTCTTATGTAATGTCACTTACAAAGCAGACATTAAGTTACCTTTGTACTTCATGTTATTTTTCTACTTTGTCATCAGACTTCATGTTTCATTGCTCATTTGTCTCCGGTTAGAAACTTATTAGTTTTAAGAGAAGAACAAAATATTTCCTTCTGCTATTTCTGAATTGTTGTATTACAAAGGCTCAATGAAAATACTAATGAAAGATTTGGGTATTATCTTACAGAAAGTGGAGAGATACCAAAGATTAATTTTTGCTGAAACTGCAAGCCAAAATTCTCTCTGTACATATACTGTATCCTCTATAAATACATCCTTATAGTCAAATTGAGACTTATTTCTTCCTCAAAGTTCTCATGTGATCCCTGTGGCTTTGTCTTAAGGGGATATAACAGTCTTCCTGGCATCATCAAATATTACAGACATATTTCATTTTAGAAATCACAATAAACAGAACAGTGCTAGTGAAAATGAAGCCATATTTGCATAACGAGGGTCAAGGTCAAGGTCAAGGGATCAAACGAAATTTTTCCCGAAGAAATGGAATGTTTAGTACTGGCTAAATGGATGATTTATTGGAAAGCTGAGATTCAGCAATATCATGGAGATTCTACCCCATCTTACGCAGTAATATCATAGAAGTCACTTGTGATATTTACAGTAGTCAATTTGAGATGTAGAATCATTAGGGAAATATGTATCATGACATTCCTATGAAGGATTATAAAAAAATTACCTAATTAAAATGAGAATACTTGCCCACTATGAATCTCAATATTCCTTTTTTAAATAATTGCATATTTTATGTATTTACATTTCAAATGTTATCCCCTTTCTGGGTCACTCTCCAGAACCCCCCTATCCCATCCTGCCTTCCCCTGATTCTATGAGGGTGCTTCGCCACTCACACACTCATTACCACTTCAACATCCTGGCATTCCCCTACATGGGTGAATCAAGAAAAAGGGCCTCTCCTCCTACTGATGGCAGACAATGCCATTCTTTGCTACATATGAAAGTGGAGCCCTGGGTCCCTCCATGTGTACTCTTTGGTAGGTAGTTTAGTCCCTGGGAGCTCTGAGGAGTCTGGTTGGTTAATATTCTATTTCCTAAGGGATTGCAAACCACTCCAGATCCTTCAGTCCTTTCTCCAACTCCACCATTGGGGTTCCCATGCTCATTCCAATGGTTGTCTGTGAGCATTCGGATGCCTCTGTATTTATCAGGCTCTGGCAGGGCCTCTCCAAAGACAGCTATGATAGGCTTCAGTCCACAAGCACTTCTTGGCATCTTCAATAGTCTCTGGGTTTGGTGTCTGTATATGGGACAGATGTGCAGGTAGCTCAGGCTCTGGATGGTCTTTTCTTCTGGCTGTGCTCCATAATTTGTCCCTGTATTTCCTTTAGACAGGAACCATTCTTAATTGAAAATTTCGAGATGAGTAGGCAGCCCTATCCCCCAACCTGGGGCCTTGTTTAACCTCTCAATATGCTGGTCCCTAAACAGGTTCTTCCTTTCCTTGGTTGAGCATTTCAGCTAATTCATCTCAGTTGGGTCCTGGGGGCCTCTTGCTTTCCTGGCATCTGGTACTTGCTGGTGGCTACCAACAGGTTTCCATTCCCATTGCTACACATTTCTTCTCAAATTCCTGACCCTCTGTATATCATCCCTGTTTCAACTCATATGTGGTCCTCCCCCTACTTTCCCCCCACATCCTCTTTTCTCCCAAGTACCTCCCACCCTCTACCTCTTACGAGTATTTTGTTCCCCTTTCTAAGAAGGACTGAATTATCCACATTTTGGTCTTCCTTCTAGTTGAGCTTCACATGGTCTGTGAATTGTCTCTTGGGTATTCAGGTCTTTTGTGCTAATACCCACCTATCAGTGAGTGCATACTATGTGTGTTCTTTTGTGACCAGGTAACCTCTCTCAGGATATTATTTTCTAGTTCCATTCATTTGCCTAAGAATTTCATGAATTCATTGTTTTTGATAGCTGAGTAGTGATCTATTGTGTAAATGTACTACATTTTCTATATCCATTCTTCTGTTGAAGGACATCTGGGTTCTTTCCAGGTTTTGGCTGTTATAAATAAAGTTGCTGTGAACATAGTAGAGCATGTGTCCTTCTAATGTGTTGTAGCATCTTTTGGGTATATGTCCAGGAGTGGTATAACTGGGTTATCAGTAGTACTATGTTCAGTTTTCTGAGGAACTGCCGGACTCATTTCCAGAGTGGTGGTATCAGCTTGCAATCCCAGCAATAATAGGGGAGCGTTCCTTTTTCTCTACATCATGGTCAACATCTGCTGTCACCTGAGTTTTTATCTTAGCCATTTTAACTGGTGTGATGTGGAATCTTAGGGTCATTTTGATTTGCAATTAATTCCCTGATGACTAAGGATGTTGAACATTTCTTTAGGTGCTTCTAGGCCAATCGATATTCCGTAGTTGAGAATTCTTTGTTTAGCTTTGTACCCCATTTTTAATGGGGTTATTTGCTTCTCTGGAGTCTACTTATTTGAATTCTTTGCATATATTGGATATTAGCCCTCTATCGAATGTAGAAATGATAAAGATCTTTTCCCAATCTGTTGGTTGCTGTTTTGTCCTATTGACAGTGTTAGTTGCCTTTCAGAAGCTTTGCAATTTTATAAGGCAACAATAACCCTTGAAAGGACTCAGGATCATGTAAGTGGAGAAAGAAAAGTGAAAAGCAGAGGAAATTTACTGACTGCACTTTGCGCCTCATGGAAGATTTGATGGAACCAACTACTTCAAGATATTATAATCTTAAACCTTGAGTCAGATCAAGTTTTTTTTTTCTTTTTAAGTTCCTTTAGTCTGAGAATTTTATTAAATTACTTTGATTTCTTACAGATTTTATCTTCATATTATTAGAAAAACTGGGATATTAAATTTAAATTATCAAAGTTATGGTTAACAAAATATAATACAAAAGGGAATAAATTTGGTCAAACATATATTTTCATTTTTGTTTGTTCCATTTAATACCGTTATTCTTATTAAATGTTGGACGGTAGTCATTGTATGGGTCAAAATTTTCCCCTAATCACGTTCCATACATTGCACGTGTGAATAGCTACATACATTGCACATATGATTTCTGTGGGAAATATGTCACAATTCACTCCTATTTTATTATTAAGTAAAATGACATGCAATCAATTAGGGATAGAATAAATAAAAACAAATTTTCTATAAAAGAACTACACATATTTAATTAATATTTTCCATGTCCTATCAATCTTGGTACATTTTTAAGAAATTTAAAGAAATCTACCATCCTTATTCAATAAATCTATGATTAAAGTCTTCACAAATGCAATTTCACACTTTAAAATAGAAGTATTTGTGAACTTAGTATGTAGCTTATTAGTAGATAATAGTAGAGTATTTGTCTGACTGCTGAAAAACCCTCGATTTAACCAACAGTCACACACACACACACACACACACACACACACACACACACACTATGGAAAAAGAGAGACAGAGGGAGGAGAGAGAGAGAGAGACAGAGAGAGAGAGAGAGACAGAGAGAGATCCTCGTCACCTAGTCCTGAGTTGTGTACCTTAGTTGGTGACCCTGAGCTTTGGAAAAGCTTTTAATTTATAATGATATCAACTACAGAGTTATGAGTGATAGTTTGTCAAATTGTAGGTTCTGTTGGAGAAGAGGCATAAAATCATTCTGCTTACATTTCAATCTTCTCATCTTAGCACATTATTGCTCCTTACATAGTGATATTTAAGTTTTTGCATGATTTTTAATTGAAAACTGTTTATATATGTGTGTGTTTATGTGTGTGTATGTATGTGTGTGTGTGTGTGTTTGTGTGTAAGATAAATATAATGACTGAAACTATTTTATTCTTCACTTAAGGAAGATCACAGCCATGTTGAGATTAATTTTAAAACCAAGTAAAATTTGAGATATTAAATTTCATGACAAAAATTTCTTACAAAGAATTATTTCTGGAACATTTGGTGATTTATGGAGACACTGCAGGAGAATATTTTAAAGCAACATTCCAATGGGAAAACAGATTGTAAATTGGCCCTATAAATCATTTGGAAGTATTTGCTTATTTAGTCTGTATAACATACATTATGCTTGTTGTGAATGAGCATAATCTTTTTCAAAACCATCCATACCTATTTTTATATGCTTTTTGTTTTGACATGCATTGTCACTAGAAATCAGGACATAATATACTTTGAGGAGTCAGAACTTATTTAACTATTTCATTATTTTTCAAACATTTGAAAAAAAGGTGCTTGGACTTCACTGTGACTAATCAACCAATCACTGGAGTATTGGGTGTGCGTTTTACAACATGCCTTCTCTCTTTCACTACCCATTTTGATTCCTTGCCAGATAGAAAGGAAATCTATATCTACTGTGATGCTAAGAGCTACCTACTTGCTTTGCTTTTTTCTCATCAGACTTTGATATGATTTGTAACTTAGCTTATCCAGCCAGACTCCAAAAGAGTACATTTTTTCTTTTCTTTGTATAATTATGTTTTCTATCAGGCATTAGACTCCTTTGCTTCTAAGCTTAAAATGAATTGCTGTTATTATATTTACTTTCAGATGGATAACTATAATGAAAGTGGGGCATATTCATTTCATGATATATGCTAAATACATTTGTTAAATCACCTGTCTTTCCCTAGCCTTCCCTAGCCTTAACCCATGCCTTGTAGAAAAAAATGTATCTTTTAACCAATTTATTATATTATAATTATTATGATAAAAACTTGCTAGTATACACAGTTCAATAAAAATAATGTTTCTTTTTTAACTACTGATATTCAAAAGATATGGGATTCTATGTTCCTGAGACTATTTTTATGTTTGCAATCCATCATCTCAAGTAGTGCATATTAGCTTAGATGTTGTTCCTGCCTAGTTCTTAATATCATAAAAACGATTATTTAATAGATCATGATGTAGTAGATCAACTGCATTTGCATGATCCTTATTGAGAAGCATTTGTGTTACTTCCAGTTGTTTTTCAACAGTTTCAAGAAACCTTGAGGATGCTGGTAACTTAACATTGGGAGTAAGGTCAACCCTGTGATATAGAATGCCCAGACTTTGCAAAAGTACACATATGCAAGGATGGGTTTTAAATTTAATTTCTATGCCTAACAGCTATCTATAATGTTTTTAACAATTCATACTCACATTACCATGAACAGATCTATTTTTGTTACTGTGATAGTTTATTTTCATAGTTTTCCTTGATTTCTCTTTAACTTGGTCTTTTAGGGATAAGAACAGTCATTAAAATATGGAACTTGGTATATAGAACAGGAAAACTTGGCAGACTTCAAACACATGGTAATCCTCTGGATTCTGCCTCCCCAGAACAAGAGTATATAGCTATTTATCATTTCCCTTGGGCTGCCAGGTTTAAAAAAATAGTGGGATTTTATTTTTTGATTCCCCCTTTCTATTGTTTAGTTATGTCTGGAAAATATACACATATGTAACATTTTACAAAAAGACAAGGATATATTTAAGTATTTAGATATATGTGTGTAAATATTTTGGGTGTGGATACATATATATGTAACAAAATAATGAAAAAATAAGCAATGGACTTAAAAGAAAGAAAATAAGGGTTTATAGGAGGGTTTAGAAGGAAGAAATGGTGGGGTTATAATACAATTATAATATAAAGTAAGAAAAATGATAAAAAGAAAAAACATATGCTTATGTAGTAACATCCTTAACACATCCCTTGCTTACTTCTATAATTCTCTTGTCTTTGCTTCCATATCTTTCCTAAATTCATGTCCCTAGGTTTTTCTCTAAGAACCATGAGCTTACATTTTGCATGGACTTGGCTATACTTTTAGTACTGTGCATGGTTTTCTTCCTGTTAGTCAAACCTGAAAATTCATGAAATAGAGTGAACATTTTTTATGCACTTGGGGAGTTTTGTAAGCTTCCTTTTCATATCTTTGACATTTTTCTGAGAGTTGTTTTTGCAGCATATATCAAAAGGTGCTGACTCAGTCTCCACGTTGCTTGATTTCAAAGACTACTCTTCTCACTGACATAACCATGGCAGCTTCCTTAATCAGATTCATGACTGCAAACCTTAAGAACATTTGCTAACTGGAATTGTTGTATGCACATTGAAAAGATGTAAAATAAATATGAAAAATCATACTCATAGAAATAAAAGCTAAAATATATGCAGGTGCAACAGTGTGCATGAACATGTGTTTTTGTGTGTGTGTGTGTGTATTTGTTTGTGAGTGTGTGTCTGTTTGTGTGTGTGTATCTGTGTATGTATAGGCATATGTGTGCATGATGATCTTGTGCATGTTAGGTAAATACTTACTTCTGAATCCTATTATCAGTAAATCCATATTACCTATCCTTTTAATATTTATTAAAACATTTAAACTGAGTTGCAATTTTATACTGTCTAAATGTATGTAGAAAAATAATAAAATTATTACACTGTGTTGAACTTTTTTTAGTTGTGTCAGAGCCTTTGTCTTCTACAAATGGATCACACAGATTTCTCTGTACTTAATTCTATAAATCATGGTGTTGGTAATGCTTTACCTCCTACTATATCAGTGTCTTGTTTTGGGTTCATGGTGTTGGGTATATTAGTTCTTAATTCTTATTGCATAATGTCAAATTATTTCTTTTCGTTTGGCTAACTTAGGTACAAAATTACCATATCCTCATAGTGGATTATTTCATAGTATTTCCTAATTAATGTTTTTTCCTTCTAATATATTTTTCTCTTTCAAATATATATAGTGTCTGCCTCATAATATTTTGACTACATGCATGGATATCAACATGTGGCAATTTTCTGAATATAGTTATGGTTCTTTAAATTTGTTTGTATTTTTGTTTATTACATTATCTTTTATGTTTGATTCTTTTGTTTGCCAGGAACTTAGTAGGTAGTCAAGGTTGGACTTGAATTCACTGAGACCCACCTGCCTTTACTGTTGAAATGCTAGGATAAAGGGCATGTGCCACAACACCTGAAAATATATTATCGTTTACATAATTTCAGTCTGGAGGTTTTATTTTAAGGTTGTGGTTCCATGTTTCTGTAACACTAATTGAATGCAGTTCACACATTATCAATAAGGACACAAAAATATATAAGTACAGAAATGCAAGTCATTTTTGCAAATGATAGTAACTTTAAAATAAAAGATCATATTACATATAATTCATTATTATTTGCAATAATATAGCAAAAATATGAAAAAAAACATTTACCTAGTTTCATGTTCGTTCACTGCTTAGCTATGGAACTGTGGTGGAATGATTTGGCTCAATTTCACACTCAGTTGTGTTCTCTGTTAGCTGTGGTTCAGCTTAGCAGTTTTGCTACTTTATTTATGTTTTCTCCAGTACCTACTTTATTTCTTTTGTTTTGAACAGCATGGCTTCTCAGCTCTTCTCCCCATGTTCTATTACGCTAAGCCCTACTATATCAGGCTTTTTCTAATGGATGAGAGGCGAAACAAAGATAAGAACAGAGGAAATAAGGTTCTGGGAGCCCAAAACTCAGAATAGAAAAATATTAATTCTGACGTATTTTATTGCCAAAGCCTGTCTACACATAGTGATGAAGTAAAGCTAACTCCCTTCTGAACAATAGTTCAATGGCAAATACATGCATGGTAATGAAAACACAGGGGTAATTCTCCAGGTAAATCAAAACATTTTCTATAGGAGACATCCAGCTATCTCTTTAAGAAAGAATGAAAATGAAAGAGAAAAAATCTGGATAATAAAACAGTAAGCGTATAATCGAAATTTAATACCCCTTGTCGATTAAGTTGTTATTCAACAAAAAATGCAGATATAGCAGCATTCTTGATGTTTTTTTTGTTTGTTTGTTTTTTTGTTTTGTTTTTGTTTTGTTTTTTTATTAACTTGAGTATTTCTTATATACATTTCGAGTGTTATTCCCTTTCCCGGTTTCCGGGCAAACATCCACCTCCCTCCTCCCCTTGTTTATGGGTGTTCCCCTCCCCATCCTCCCCCCCTTGCCGCCCTCCCCCCAACAATCTAGTTCACTGGGGGTTCAGTCTTAGCAGGACCCAGGGCTTCCCCTTCCACTGGTGCTCTTACTAGGATATTCATTGCTACCTATGAGGTCAGAGTCCAGGGTCGGTCCATGTATAGTCTTTAGGTAGTGGCTTAGTCCCTGGAAGCTCTGGTTGCTTGGCATTGTTGTTCATAAGGGGTCTCGAGCCCCTTCAAGCTCTTCCAGTTCTTTCTCTGATTCCTTCAACGGGGGTCCTATTCTCAATTCAGTGGTTTGCTGCTGGCATACGCCTCTGTGTTTGCTGTATTCTGGCTGTGTCTCTCGGGAGAGATCTACATCCGGCTCCTGTCGGCCTGCACTTCTTTGCTTCATCCATCTTGTCTAATTGGATGGCTGTATATGCATGGGCCACATGTGGGGCAGGCTCTGAATGGGTGTTCCTTCTTGATGTTTAAGGTATGATAATGAAAATCTCTATGACATACAGAAAGCATAAAATTCATAAAAGTCAAAAAGTAAAATGCAAAGCTTTTTACATATATAATATCCTTGGAAAAATGGTAAGTGAATTCACTTGAAATATTTTCTCTAATTCTAATTTTTATTCATAAAATCTCTACATTTGGAGGTGGAGGCCTTTGTCACCATTAACTAGTCTAAGTATAGGTAGAAGAATGTTAGTTTTATATCAGCCAACTGAACTCTAGTACCTATATTCATCCTCCTTTTATTTCCCAGAACACTGTATGTGGAATCTAAAGATTTCAAGGTCATAGGAGCTATGAATATTATTGTAATTACCATAGAAAGTCAAAGTAGAGAGAAGCAAAGGAGAACTGATCACCAATTCAGTTACAGTGTAGTTAAATATATCCTGGATACCAATTGACATCAACAAGATTATAGATAATATTGTACACATCATGAAATTTGAAGACAAAGAGATGGAACTAGAAAAAAACTGAGATGACTCAGAAACAGGAATATGTGTGTATTCACTTAAATGTGGATATCAACTGTTAAATAAATCATAAACAAGCAAGAACTCCTAGTCACAGGATGGTCAGATATACAGGAATGTATAGTGGGTGATACATGTATCACTTTGGGATGAGGAATAGGTTAGATTTTATGGGTGGACTGGAAATTGAGAGAAGGTATGGGGAACTGGAGGGTCAGGTGGGGAGATAGAGGAAAGACTGAGTTGGTTGAAGCAGAGAATACAAGTAGAGAAAGCTAGAATTTGGGAGTACTTAAAAGAAGTTATGAAAAACTAATGCATTGAAAAACTTCCTATAATAAATGAAGGCAATATTAATTAAGTCTCCAAATAATGAGGGAGAAGGAGTCACAACTATTTTTCTCTTTCATAAAACAAAGCTTACAAGACCATAACTGCTATGTCCTATTGAGTTGTTGGCCAAGAGGTCCAATGGAAATATCCAAGGAAGCCAGGGTAAACAGTTTGCTCTTTGTGAACTGTGAAGCAAGGCCCCATTGCTTAAGACAATGTACACATACAACTCACTGAGAAGGAAAGATCAACCTATAGTCACAGATCAGTATATCATCAGATATCATCAGACAAAATTCCACCTGCATCACATGGGAATAGAGACCCATATTTAGATTTTATGTAATAGAGAGAGATGAAGGACACCAGAAACACCTTTTAAGTCAACTGAGAAAAATTTTTATTAACTCATAGTCTTAAACAGTGAGTCCAGGGCCGATATGCCTCTCCATTGGGTCCTCGGCATATTTATTAGAGCTTTAAATTTAGTATTTTTGTGGGATTCAGAATAGTGTGAACAATTCTGTCTCTGATTCTTGTCTTTCCCTGGTCTCTTTTTTCTGTGCTCCTTTGCCTTGTCAAACATCAATGTGATGACTTTTACTTTGTATTTTTTAATGTGTGTTTGCTTTGTTGTTATCGCATAGAATTCTGCTCTTCTCTAATAAGAGACAAACAGGGAATGAATCAAGTTAGAGAGGTGGAGAGAAACTGGGAGGATTGGAGGGAGAAACTGTAACCAGGAAATATTGCAAGAGGGAAGAATCTAATTTTCTTTTGTATTGTTTTGTATATTGTTTTTTGAAACAGGTTTTCTTCTTGTAGCCTTACTGTCCTGGAACTCATTCTGTAGACCAGGGTAACCTCATAGAGATCTATCTGCCTCTGCCTCCCAGTTCCTGGGATTAAACATGGTGCCACCATGCCCTGATAAAATATCTATTTGATATAAAAGTAGAAAAAAATTAAAAGATAATAAAGTTTTTTTATTTAAAACAAACAGAAATCTAGTAAATGACATTGATTTTATTAAAAAGAAATGATACATTTGAAAAAATATATGTTTTTAAACTAAGACTGTCTTTCCCTTCCATCATGCTTGACCTGGGGTCATTTACGAAGTCTTACTAGTTGGGCAAACATTACAGAATTTAAGCATTAAAACTCAATCATCATTGAGAGGGTCTAAAGTAAGTATGTTTCTTATAAAACCCACTATGTAGTTGAAAATCATATTATAAAAAATTGTGCTACAAAATGTGTACGGTTGAAACAGAATACTAAAATTAAATGGTTTGTTAACTGTAGTGTGAAGGGGTAACTATGAACAGAGTAGGAGATATAGTAAATGATCAGTTTTGAAGGGAACGTTATGTTATTATAAGAATGGTATCACCTTCCTTCCTCCCTCTGACTCTTCCTCCATTGCTTCTTCCCTCCCTTACTATACTTCCCTTTCTCCCTCCCTCTCTCTCTTCTTTTGTATCTTCCTTAGAACTGGACACTGAACCCAGAGCCTTTTGTTAAGCAGCTAATCTAACAGTTAACTATATCCCCAGCCTACTAGACAAAGTCATTTCCAAAGTGTGACATATAATTTTTCATGACTCAAAAATTACAAATTCCTCCTTTTATAAACAAGATCCACTGTGCTTACACTAGTAAATTACATAACAGCAGAAAAGAAAGGTTATTACCTTGTTTGATTATCATGATTCCGTTCAGTTAACTCTAGGGTGACTGTGTATTTTTGAAGACAACTATGTTTATATAATACTATTCAATTTGGTGGGCGACATTAACCAATCTAGTCAACGTATTGTTAAATCTAATTTTGACTCCAATATCTATACCTATCTTTTCTCTATCTCTCTATCTCTACCTCTAATTCTATCTATCTATCTATCTATCTATCTATCTATCTATCTATCTATCTATTATATCTATATCTATATCTATATCTATATCTATATCTATATCTATATCTATATCTATATCTATATCTATATCATCTATATCTATCTATCTATCTATCTATCTATCTATCTATATATATATATATATATATCACTTGCCATGGACATATTAAAGCTCAGAGAACATGAAGGAAAAGAATATGTAGAAGAATAGGACATGTCCCACCCATTAATGAGAACCTATGGAAATGGATAGCTGGATATATTGCTACTGGGATGGGAGATTCAATTTTTATGAGGTTGTAGGTAATAGTATGTTACCTATATTTCAGTGGATGTTCTCATGCATATTCACACATGGGAAGCAGTACTTATATTTACAGGGCTACACAGCAACAAGATAATGCTAGAGGAAATGTTTTGCTTGTATTGGGCAGTTGGAGGGAAAACGTGGGATGGGAATGTGAATTCATTTTGAACATGTGTGAATTCTCAAAACATAAAATTATAGTTAAAATATTTTTAAATGTTTTGAATGCAGTAATTGTAAATTCAATTTAACACAGTTGTACCTTACATTTGGCACCCTCCCTATGGTCATTGTATTCATTGCTGCTCATATAACTGGAATACACACTAGAGTGGATCCTAACAAAATTTGTGCTTAACAAAGATTCCTTTTTAGAAAGCTTACAAGTTTCTTACCTTGCTCAGACAGTGCTAATTAACTTTTAAACAAAAATGCTATATTACAGCTCACCATTCTTTGATCTTTTGGTCTATGATAATGTAATCCACTGCTTTCAGATTTCTGGTAAGTATCCAGGTATGAATGTAAGGGCACAGATACTAGAATAAACCAACATAAACTTCAACCATGGAGTATATGGCAGAAAAAAAAAAGTAACTAGATCAGAGTCACATAGTACTTTCAAGGATACATTAAAAACCTAAGACCCCATGGTCTCTAATATCTTAAAAATACCAACCCTTCTAATAGGTAGTTCTATTACAACATGTCAAACTTCAGAAACCATTTAGTTTCGAATTGTAAGATTTACCATCTTATTCTAACAAGGATGAAGTCAAAAAAGCTTTCATCCCCCCAAATAGTGTAAGCTTTAGTGATCTGATTTGTTTTATATCTCCTTTTAATTTTAATTTTATAGCCTTCCACTTTTAAACATTAAATGGATGCACTTACTGATTCACTTATTACATGGTTCATTATCTTGTTTTTTTTCATAAGTAATTTAAGGTAGGATTTACAGAAACTTAGTCAATGATCTGTCAACCTTCTGGACAAAGAGTATGTCATAGATTTTTTGTCATTTTTATTCTCAAAAGAATAAGGCAGCATGCTATGATATTTTATTTTGCTGATTTTACTGTCAGTTCACAGAACAAGATTATGTAAATCAAAGCTAAACAGAATGTAATATGACTTAAATATCATAAGTAAAAGACAGCCTTGAAATGAATGATGTAAGAATAACTAGAAATTGAGGGAAATATGAGATTTGAAAATCGCAATTGAGAAATAAAGTCAATGCCATTGAACATAACATTTTAGAAGTAAATATCATGCTTATTTTATTACAAATTATCTAGAAATAAAAATAGCTGACTCAAAAATATATGCAGTCCAATTTCCTATGTATATTTTCTATAGAGACAAAGAGTGGTAATAAACATTGTATAAAGTTTCTTTTTGTAATTGTGTAGGACTATTTCCTATTAATATTCTAAAAAGCTGCTCTTTGTTTCAAGAAAGGGTCTTACTGTGTATCTGTTGCTGCTCTGGAACTCATTCCATACACTAAGCTACCCATACTAACTACTATTTTATTAAAGGTCTGTGCCAGCATGTCCACTCAAGCATGGTAAATATTTAGGAAACACAATTGCAAGCAGAAAGCAATGGTGACTAAAAGTTTTAGGATGAATCTATCGCCCACATAAGGTTGTTCCAAAATTTTATAGGAAGGCTTAGTGATATAACGTTTTATTCTTCCTTTTAATTTCATATCTTGCCACTGTTAAAATCTTCATTAAGTTCTTTTTTTCTTTTCTACATTTGTGGAATTCATTCTTTCATCTATAGTATGATATTTTTCTTTTAATTTAAAATGATGTCAGCACTTCTATAGGACTTAATAATACAGACACACTTCACTTCAGTCTTCTGTCTTCCACAACTTAAATAAACTGATAACAGCAATTTATTTCAATCATATAAATCTGGAATAAATTCTGCAACATGTAAGGTGAGTCTTCAATTTGCAGCATTTTTCTCCATGGACAGTTTCCCAGCTACTGCTCAATTTAACATCATAATATAAAATTTCTGACAACCCTGTTGAACCAGCATGTGGGTAGACAGGCTTCTGATCACAAGAGGAAAACCTCCAGATATTAGAGGAGCCAGTCTCTCAAATCAATATGTGCATTCTCAATTACATACCTGTATAACAAAGGAACTGTGAAATTGAAGAAAAAAAATCATCTCCAGCTAGCGGGCAATACATAAAGCTCACAAAGCTGGAGTAATTTCCAGGAATTTGTACAGATTTAATTTTGCTTTCATTTATTAGAAGGTGTGTGTATGTGTCTATGTAGTACAGTGCAAGCTCACATGAAGATATAGAGAAATCATAAATTGCTGTAAGATCTTCTAGAGAGGCAATTGTGATACACAAAACCTGACTCTCGAGAACTCAACACCAGTTCTATGCAAGAGCATTATGTACTCTGAATCATTGACATGTATGCCTAGTACTTAATTTGTGTTCTGTACGTGATTGAAAGCTATCCTCTAACCAACTTCACCAACATAAAATTAAGCTAAATGGAATTTAATTAATTCTATATACTTGGTTGTGTAATAGAGTAAATATTATCACAAAATGAACACACAAACACATATATACATAAATGAACAAACAACTAATAATTGTTAAAAGAAGATATTCAATAAATCCTTGTCAATTATAAACTATGGAAAAAGATGCAGCATGGAATAACTTTCAAATGTCAAGAATGAAAAATTTAATGGAGCAGACAACCTTCCTTGTTCTATCATTATTAAAGACACTTAACATGTTTCTGTAATGATATAGAGGAAAGATGGGGTTGGTAATTAGGAAGATAAAATAATTCTGACTTAAAATTTATAGAAAAAATAAAGCAACACTTGAATAGACACTGTGTTACTACAAGTCATTTAAATCCTACAAAGGAAATAGCAATGAAGTCAAACATAAAAATCTACCAAATGATAAAATAAATAAATAAGATCAGGAAGTTATATGATGAAGCTTCAAATAAAAAACTGAGGCTGGATAAATTTAAGAAGTGGACGAAAGAGAAAATTACTCCCATTTAATCAAATTTAATGAAAACTCACCATGTACAGTCTTTACATGGTGGGCTGGAGTTCATTTAGGGAGAAGAGAAAAGCAGTAAAAACAGACAATACAGATTAATATGATCAAAGAAATTATCTATGTGTATATATATATATACATATATATATATGAAATCCAATAGTAAAATATAAATTTTATAAAAATAAAGTATGTTCAACAGCAAACAGTAAATTACATTTTCAAACATCAGATTATACTTAACCTTTTCAAGCAAGATATTAGAAAAATTAGCTAACCCAAAGGGGCAGCCTCATTATTATCACAGGACCCCATAACATATTTACAAAAATAACAATTACAATTATGACTATCAGCTATTTACTTACAAATGATTCTATTATCTGTATCCCAAAGTACTTTAAATACTCATATCATTAAATTTCTTGTATTATATTTCCATTCTTTGAAGATTATTGAAATTTAAGTATTATTAATTATTCAATTAACAATAATCATCATTTCTGTTTAGCAATATTAACTCTGTCAAAATATTTAGTTATATTAGTAATACTGTAAATATGTAAATAGTAATATGTAAATATAAATATATGTAGATCAGTAAATATGTTGTCATATTTAATCTTTTTTCATAAAATGTACTACAATTGGGAAAATCTTTTTTATTGTATATTTTTATTGGATTGGAATTTTTTATTTACATTTCAAATGTTATCCCTTTTCCCAGTTTCCTGGACATATGTTCCCTGTCCCATCCCCTTCCCTTCTTCTATAAAGGTGTTCCCCTCAGGAGATCAAGTGAGAAGGCTTTCATAGTTACCAATATTTCTCTCTATTTTTTGTACTACCTGTTGTTATGTGCCTTTCTAGAATATATGAAAAGGGAATTAGCAGCATGACTCACAAAATATTTTAGTGTACTATGTCATTTCTTTGAAACAAGCATCACATATCTCTGCTTCATATATGCACTCTTGTTTTTATTGTGGCATTATACTGGGTAATACTTTTTCTATCTAACAACAATTTAAATATAGTGTGTGTATGTGTGTGTCTGTGTGTCTGTGTGTGTATCTGTGTGTGTGTGTGTGCGTGTGTGTATACTTGCACATGTTTGTGGAGATGCTGAAATCAATACTTGTACATGCTACATAAGTGACTGAGCTACAACTCTATTCTTTTTCTGGAGTTCTGTTTTTTTTGAAAAACTATGCAATTCCCTCCTCATATTCTATTATTGACCTTTTATTTATTCAAGGGTGGAAAACATTCTCAATGCCATAGAAATTATAATGTAGATGTATCCTTAATTTCCAGTCAGAAGACACAATTTTAATTAAATTATTAATATTGTCAGGTATAATAGGGGTTTATGTGTAAGTTCAAGCATCAAAAACCACAGAACCTATGAAAAGATCAATAAACACTTGTTGGAGGATTACTTTTTGCCTGTGCATTCTGGGAATCAAGGCTTCCTTCTCAAGTGCCTACCTAATAGAGCTAAGTTTCCAACCTATGACACAGGCTTGTGTTGTTTTGAGGCAGGGTTTGAGGTAGATCAGATGGTTCATGAACTTGAAATTCCATAAACCTCTAGCCTCTTGAATTGCTTGAATTTCAGGTCTATGTGTCTTTACAGCCTGGTTTATGGGACTGTAGACTGGGGACCTATTTAGTGCTAGGTTGGGTTTCTTTTTGTTGTTGTTGTTGCTGCTATTGGATATTTTTATTTATATTTCAAATGTTATCCCCTTTCCCGGTGTCCTGTCCATAAACCCCCTATTACATCGCCCCCTGCTTCTGTGAGGGTGCTCCCACACCTACCCTACTACCTCTTCCAAACTCCCTGCAGCATTAGTAAAAATCTAGGACTGGTAAAGATCTTTTCTCAATATGTTGGTTGCTGGTCCAAAGATATTCCATTACAAAACCAAATTTACACAATGTCATTCCACAAATCCTGACCTACACTGAATAATAGGAGGAAACTCAAACATAAGGAGGGAAACAACAACCTAGAAAAAGCAAGAAAGTAATCTGTTGCAACAAACACAAAAGAGAGCCACACAAACACAATTCCACCTCTAACAACAACAACAGCAAAAACAACAAAAAAGCCAGGAAATAAAAATCATTGGTCCCTAAATATGTCTCAATATCAATGGTCTCAATTCAGGAATAAAGGCCATAGATTAACAGAATGGATATGTAAAAAGGACCCAGCATTTTAAAGCATATAGGAAACAGATCTCAGTGACAAAGACAGATACCACCTCAGAATAAAAGGCTGGGAAAAAAATTTCCAAACAAATGGTCCCAGGAAACATGCTGGAGTAGTCAATGAATATCAGATAAAACTGAATAAAATTGAATATTGATTTTCAAACCAAAGTTATCAATAAAGATAAGGAAGGACACTTCATAGTCATCAAAAGAAAAATTCACCTAGGTAAATTTTTAATCCTGAATATCTATGCTCCAAAAGCAAGGAAACCTACATTCATAAAAGAAACCTTACTAAAGCTCAAAGCACACATTACACCTCACACTATAATAGTGGGAGATTTCAACATCCCAGTCTCAGAAATAGACAGATCATGGAAACAGAAACTAAACAGAGACATAAAGAATCTGACTGAAGTTATGAAACAAGTGGAATTAACAGAGATCTATAGAACATTTCATCCTAACAAACAATATACCTTCTTCTGAGCACCTCATGGTGCCATCTCAAAAACTGATCATGCAGTTGGTCACAGAACAGTCTCAACAGATACAAGAAGATTGAAATAAGCTCATGCATCCTATCAGATCACCACAGACTAAGACTGATCTTAAATAACAAAAATGACAGAAAGCCCACATACACATGGAAGTTAAACTATGCTCTTTCAATAACTTGTTCAAGGTAGAAAAAAATTAAAGATTTTTCAGAATTTAATGAAAATGAAGTCATAACATACCCAAACTTATGGGAGACAATGAAAGCAGTACTAAGAGAAAAACTCATAGGTGTGAGTGCCTCCAAAGAGAAACTGGAGAGAGAATACACCAGCATCTTGGCAGCACACCTAAAAGCTCTAGAACAAAAAGAAACAAATAGATTGGGTTTCTAATTACCCAGCTGCATTCCAAGCAGGTTACACATTTTATTTTATTTTATTTTCATATTTTTTAACTTTGGTATTTCTTATTTACATTTCGATTGTTATTCCCTTTCCCGGTTTCCATTCCAACATCCCCCTAACTCCTCCCCCTCCCCTTCTTTATGGATGTTCCCTTCCCCATCCTCCCCCTGTTACCGCCCTCCCCCCAACAACCATATTCACTGGGGGTTCAGTCTTAGCAGGACCCAGGGCTTTCCCTTCCACTGGTGCTCTTACTAGGATATTCATTGCTACCTATTGGGTCAGAGTTCAGGGTCAGTCCATGTATAGTCTTTGGGTAGAGGCTTAGTCCCTGGAAGCTCTGGTTGCTTAGCATTGTTCTTCATATGGCGTCTCAAGCCCCTTCAAGCTCTTCCAGTCCTTTCTAAGATTCCTTCAACGGAGATCCCGTTCTCAGTTCAGTGGTTTAATGATGGCATTCGCCTATGTATTTGCTGTATTCTGGCTGTGTCTCTCAGGAGAGATCTACATCCGGTTCCTGTCAGCCTGCACTTCTTTGCTTCATCCATCTTATCTAGTTTGGTAGCTGTATATGTATGGGCCACATGTGGGGCAGGCTCTGAATGGGTGTTCCTTCTGTCTCTGTTCTAAACTTTGCCTCCCTATACCTTCCCAAGCAAATTCTTGTTCCCCTTTTAAAGAAGGAGTGAAGCATTCGCATTTTGTCATCCTTCGTGAGTTTCTGTGAATCTAGGGTAATTCGAGCATTTGGGCTAATAGCCACTTATCAATGAGTGCATACCATGTGTGTTTTTCTGTGATTGGGTTACCTCACTCAGGATGATATTTTCCAGTTCCATCCATTTGCCTATGAATTTCATAAAGTCATTGTTTTTGATAGCTGAGTAATATTCCATTGTGTAGATGTACTACATTTTCTGTATCCATTCCTCTGTTGAAGGGCATCTGGGTTCTTTCCAGCTTCTGGCTATTATGGATAAGGCTGTTATGAGCATAGTGGAGTATGAGGTAACACATTTTAATCATTAGATTACATTCCAATTTGTATTTGATTTTAGTATTTTTCTTATAATGCTATGTTTTCACTTTGTATTACTTTATTACATCTGAAGTAGTAAAAATAGACAGCAATATTGTATTTTACATTTAAAAATAGCAACCTGACAAATATTTATCATGGTCCAAAATCCCTTCAGCCTGCATATTTGTGAGACATTATGATTTAAAATTTTTTCAAAGTATAGTAATATAGAATAAATTTAATGCTACAGATACTGATATACAATTATCAGAGCAAGATCTATATATTTTACTAAACCGAATTCTAGAATGTTAGACAAATCATATAAATTTAAAATTTTTGCATTTCCTTTTTTACATCTTGTGTTATACTTTATCTGAATCTTGAATCAGTAAAATCTGATGTTACTAACTGCATATTCCTTGACTATAAACATAATTTTACAATGACAGTGTCTGTTTAAAAATTCAAACTCAAAGCCTGTAAAATTAAATGGGTAAATCTCACAGGCCCTTGATCCTAGACAACAAATTATAATGAAGCAAGGATTAGTGAGACGTGAAGAAATAGTTTTCCTAGGTAAGAGTTTTTTTGGAAGATAACCAGTTCACAAATTTGTTGTCTAATACTAAGCACTGGAAATATTTCAGGAAGAAATGTTACATGTAATGAAAACTAACACATATGTATAGATATCAGTAATTTTAATTTATCAGATTGATATTTGGCTATGGCAACATAAATATATTTAGAAATAAGAGCATTGCTTTGTTTCCTACTAGATACTAAGATATAAAATAAGATGCAATAAATGGTAATGTGTGGACTCATTATAGATGCCTACAAGTTGGTAATAAGCTAATAAATATGTGATATATATATATACATATATATGTGTGTGTTTTACATACTTGTACATGGTAGATATGCATACACAATGGAATATCTCTCACATATAAAAATTCAATAATGAAATTTGAATGTATATGGAAATATTATACTAATCATATCTTCATTAAGTCCCAAAAGAAAATTCGACTGTATTTTCATCTGAGATTCGTAGCTTTAAAATCATGTGTGTGGTTCATGTTTTGTCTATTTTCATGTGTGTGTGTGTGTGTGTGTGTGTGTGTGTTTGTGTGTAACCTGCTGAGTCCATTTAACTTTGTGTGTTTTTGTCCAATGTAATTAGTTTTAACTAGACAATCTAAGAAGAGGCTCATTCCTAGGAGGCACTGTTTCTCCCTCTTTCAACTGACTTCTATTGTTTGTAGCTCTTCATCTGTGGGAGAGAGCATGTCCCCTGTTCACCCTGGCATTCCACTTGATTTTATCATTGCACTGGTTTTGTTCAGGAAATCATATTGTTGATGGTTTATGGGTGAAGCTTCCCTCTCATACATAGACTGTCCAAATCACAGTAAACATTCTCACATACAGGTTCTTATGCTTTTCAGCCACCTTCTGCAATTTCCCCTGAGCCTTAACTGTGTGGCTTACATTGTGAACATTTTAAATATTTGGGAGTCTCCCCATCATTGAACCTTGCATTGACTCCAAGTAGATCACTATAGTAGTATATCTGTTGCAAAAAAAGAAGTTTCTTTGTTTGGGTATTAGAATTTCAAATACCAGTACACTGTTTACATCATTTCTACCCTACTCTTACTTGTGCCCCCCTCCACTTCCATTCAAATTCATGACCTGTCCTTATATAATTGTTATTTTTACACACACGTACAAGCATAAACCCAAACCCAAACCCAACCACACACACACACACACACGCACACACACACACACACACACACACACACAAACACACACACACACACACACACACACACACACACACAAAGAGAACCACATACAACCACACTCCCTGCTAATACTATTTTCTGCCTGCTTAGGAGCACAGGATTATTGCCTAGAGAAGATAAATTCTTTCTGATAGCAGCAATTAATTGTCTGTTGCTCTTTTTTCTGGGGTATCAGAATTATGGTGTTTAAGTAATAAAGCTTTTGTATGCCCTGGATTTTATTCAACCATTAAATCCATCATTATTTAACATATTGTGCTATCTACAATTTAGAGAACTACCTTCTTCAAATTACAGGCACAATCAGGCCAACCATGAAACACCAACAACTCTTTCTGTAACAAAAAGTAGTTAAAACCCTCAAACTGAGACAGGAGATATACCTACCTCACCTACTAAGCTTTGTAACTGGATTAATTTTTTTAACCCTACCAGGTCTCAGGTCCCTTATATGTAGAAAAGGAATAATAACAGCTCAGATTTATGGAAAATTTTTAAATTATATAATTTTTGTAAAGTAAATAATATTTAGAATGATATAAGGTCTTAAAAATATCATTAGTACATAATGTTTAATGAATTTTTATTTAAAAAAAGGCACATAACAATCAAATAATCACCCACTTTGACTGTTCACTCAAGATTTCCTAAACTTTTTTCAATTTTTCCTTCGTTTACTGTTGAACATCATTGCTTTATAGCTGGAAGACTTTTGAATAAAGGCTTTGATTCCATGGAAATGAACATCCACTCAAGAAACATTGGAACTTTGTGTGGTTTAGGTGTAAGCATAATTGTGGCTTCAGAGAAGGAATTGGATACTGTTCTTTCTGCTTTTAGTTTTTGAAATAATTTGGACAAGATTGGTAGAAGGTCTTCTATAAAGGTTTGATAAAATTCTGCACTAAACCCATCTGGTCCTGGGATTTTTATTTTGGTTTGGAGACTTTTAATAACTGCTACTATTTCTTTAGGGGTTATGGGGTTGTATAGATGTAAGTTTTTCTGTGTTTCTTTTCTATCAACCAAAATACTCAATAAAATTCTTGCAGATTCCATGAACACATCAAAATGATTATTCATCATGGTGAAGTAGTCTTCATCCCAGGGAGGAAGGGAGGGTTCCATATACTGAAATCCATCAACTTAATTCACTATGTAAACAAACTCAAAGGGGAAAAAACACATGATCATCTCAACAGATGCTGAGAAAGCATTTGACAAAATTCAACACCCCTTCATCTTAAAAGACTTGGAAAAATCAGGAATTCAAGGACCATACTTAAACATAGTAAAATCATTATACAGCAAATCAGTAGCCAACATCAAACTAAATGGAGAGAAACTTGAAGCAATCCCACTAAAATCAGGGCTGCCACTCTCTCCCTACTTATTCATTATATTACTCAAATTCCTAGCCAGAGCAATCATACAACAAAAGGAGTTCAAATGGATACAAACTGGAAAGAAGGAAGTCAAAATATCACTATTTTCAGATGATATGATAGTGCACTTAAGTGACCCCAAAAGTTCCACCAGAGAACTACTAAGCCTGATAAACAACTTCAGCAAAGTGGCTGGGTATAAAATTAACTCAAACAGTTCAGTAGCCTTCCCCTACTCAAGAGATAAACAGGCAGAGAAAGAAATTAATGAAATGACACCCTTTACAATAGTCCTAAATAACATAAAATACCTTGGTGTGACTCTAACCAAGCAAAGATCTGTATAAAAAGAACCTTGAATCTCTGAAGAAAGAAATTGAAGAAGAATTCAGAAGATGGAAAGATCTCCCATAGTCATGGATTGGAAGTATTAGTATAGTAAAAATGGCCATTTTGCTGAAAGCAATCAACATATTCTCTATGATCCCCATCAAAATTTCAATGCAATTCTTCATACACTTAGAAAGAGCAATTTGCAAATTCATTTGAAATAACAAAAAACCCAGGAAAGCAAGAACTATACTCAATAATAAAAGAACTTCTCAAGGAGTATTACATAGCAATAGTGATTTAAAAAAGACTGTTTGATTTTGGTACAGATACAAGCAGCTAGATTAGTGGAATAGAATTGAAGACCCGGAATTGAACCCACATACCTATTGTCACTTGATATTTCACAAAGGAGCTAAAAATGATCCATTGGAGAAAAGATAGCATTTTCAACAAATAATGCTGGTTTAACCTAAGGTCAGCATGTAGAAGAATGCAAATCGACACATTCTTATAGCCATCTACAAAGCTTAATTCCAAGTGGATCAAAGACCTGCACATCAAAACAGATACATTCAAACTAACAAAAAAAAAATGGGAAAGAGTCTCAAACACGTGGGCACTGGGGAAAATTTCCTGAAAAATAGACCAATGGCTTATGCTCTAAGATCAAGAATCAATAAACATTACCTCATAAAACTACATAGATTCTGTAAGGTAAAGGGCACTGTTATTAGGACAAAATGGTAAGCAACAGATTCAGAGAAGATCTTTACCAATCATATATCCAATAGAGGGATAATATCCAATAAATACAAAGAACTCAAGGAGTTAGACTCCAGAGATCCAAATAACCCAACTAAAATGGGGTCCAGAGCTAAACAAAGAATTCTCAGTTGAGTAATATTGAATGTCTGAGAATTACTTAAAGAAATGTTCAACATCTTTTGTCATCCGGGAAATGCAAATCAAAACAACCCTGAGATTCCACCTCACACCAGTCAGAATGGCTAAGATTAAAAACTCAGGTGACAACAGCTGCTGGTAAGGATGTGGAGAAAGAGGAACACTTCTCTATTTTTCGTGGAATTGTCAGCTTGTACAACCACTCTGGAAATCAGTTTAGGACTTCTTCTGAAAATTGGACATTTTACTATCTGAGGATCCAGTTACAGCACTCCTGAGCATATAATCAAATGATGCTCCAACATACAACAAAGACACATGTTGCACTATGCTCATAGCAGCCTTATTTATAATAGCCAGAAGCTGGAAAGATGCCCTTCAACAGAGGAATGGATATAGAAAATATGGTACATCTACACAATGGAGTACTACTCTGCTATCAAAACAATAACTTCATGAGATTCATAGGCAATTGGATGGAACTACAAAATTTCATCCTGAGTTAGGTAACCCAATCACAAAGAAACGCCCAAGGTATGCACTCACTGATAAGTGGATATTAGCTCAGAAGCTCAGATCACCCAAGATACAATCCACAGACCACATGAAGCTCAAGAAGGATGACCAAAGTGCATATGCTTCACTCCTTCTTAAAAGGGGGAACAAAAATATTTATGGGAGGAGATTTGGAGACAAAGTTTGGAGCAGAGACTGAAAGAAGAGTCATCCAGATCCTGCCCCACCTGGGGATTCAGCCCATTTATATACAGCCACAAAACTAGACTTGGCTTGATAAAGCCCAATGTGCATGCTGACAGGAGCCAGATATAGCAGTGTCCTGAGAGGCTACATGAGAGCATGACAAATAGAGAGGTGAAAGCTTGCAGCAACCATTGAACTGAGAACAGGGTGCTGATTCAAGGAGTTAGAGAAAGAATTGAAGGAGCTGAAGGGGCTTGCAACTCCATAAGAACAACAATATTAATGAACCAGAGCTCCCAGGGACTGAACCACCATCCAAAGAGTACACATGGTCAGATCCATGTCTCCAACTTTATATGTAGCAGAGGACGGCCTTGTTGTGCACCAATGGAAGGAGAAGTCCTTTGTCCTGTCAAGGCTGGAGCCCCCAGAGTAGGGGAATGTCAGTGTGGGAAAGGTGGGTGGTTGGGGAGGGGGAACACCCTTACAGAAGAAAGGGAGGGGGATGTGATAAGGAAGTTATGGATGGGAAACCAGAAACCTGGAAGTGGAATAACATTTGGAATGTAAATAAAATGTATCCAATAAAAAAGAAAAATATTGGGAAACATGTTCATGAATATGAACCAATAACGTATGTATTTCAGTAGCTACCTTTTGACATTAAGAGGTATGCAACTTTAATTCTTGTCTTTTTCTGACACTGTTTCTAGTATTATAGGGAAATATCTAGATATGTCCAGGGCCAACATATTAGAGCAAAATTATTATTATTGAAAATGATAAAAGATTGCAAAATGAGATAAAGTTTAGTTTTTCCCAAAAAAAAGAAGCAGAAACTAACAGAGGATAGCTATTGCTTATCATTGTTTCAATGTGGGAGATGCAAAGAACAAATACTTTATTGTGATAACTATTAATTTGACCAAATGAAAATAATTGATGACAAAATTGTCATATAAATACACATGAGTATATGTTTTGCTGAGATTTTTTATGGTATATTGAGTAGCATTATGAAAAATACATTAATATTGTTTGACATTATGAAAATATTAATTAACTTACAATTAAAAAGCAAACTGTTCAGTCACTAAGCTTAGAACTAGGACATATTAGGAAATATTTTTTCACAATAAGTTCATGGTATACAAACTCCTTATATCTACTTACTTTTCATCTAATATAAAATTAGGTAACACACTAAAAGAAGTGTTATGAGAAAATTGTAGAGCTAGTCAGATTGTAAGACAAGACATGAAGTCGGTTTTAATAGCTCTAAGCCACTGATGTTAATCATATTGCCATAATGTATGTAGGCTACAGCAAAGCATAAACCATGATTCAATTTTCAGTCTATCAAAACTTCCTGAGGAGCTAGAAGATGCTGGAAATGTAAATTTCAATTAGTTGCCTACTTAATCTATTTCTCTGTAAGACAAGGAAAATAGAAATGTTGACAAGAATAAGTACCTATAACCTGAAGCTGGATGTGATACTGAAAACACTTTCAAATATGTTGGGTAAGCACTTAGAATTTTTGGAAAATGCTACATCAAGGAGAGAAGACATGCTTTCACTTGCGAAGAGAATACACTCTACTTAAAGCATTAGTAAACATGGGCCAAATACCATTCCAAGGGGAAACAGAAAGACTGTGCAGGCTATTTTAAAGATGTGCTGTGTTAGCTAGCTAAATGCTTGGGGAAGTGTTTAGAAACAGACAAAGAAGAGGGCGTTTTGAGTGTGGTGATAGATTCTGGAGGCTGGTAAGGTTAGACAGGAAAAAAAAAGTGGAAAAATGCAAGCCTGAGATATCAGCTTAATAAGCAACTGTGAAACTCTCCTTACTTAGCTTTGAATTTAAAGTCACCTTTTATTCCCATACCAAGGTCAGCGAAATAAAGGACCATCAGAACTGTGTTTTACCACATCCATCTCCTTCAAATGTGGATGCTGACCTGCTCTACATCTCACTTAGCAGATCCAGGCATGTCTGAATTGACTATTATACCATGAGGAGAGGTTGTCATTTCCAAATAATACAGAACTATGCTTTGAGAAAAACATTCAGTATTTGTTATCTAAGAGAAGATGACAATCTAACAAAATGTTATGAACAGTTAAAAAAAATAGGAGCGGGGCTGGGGATTTAGCTCAGTGGTAGAGCCCTTGCCTAGCAAGCAGAGGAAGGCCCTGGGTTCGGTCCCCAGCCCCGAAAAAAAGAAAAAAGAAAAAAAAAATAGGAGCAAATCACCTGGAACTTCCATGACGTTCTACATGACGTACGTAAAGTAATTCTATGTAGTTTCTTTCCTATTGATTAGCTGAGTTTTAACAATACCTACAAGACATATTCAGGTATTGCAACAGCTAAGAGTTAAGAACTCTAATTAGAAGTACCCTTGAGTCAGCAGCAAACACACAGGGCCAAGGTAAGCTAATAACAAGAGCATTTTATTAAGACATAAGTCACAGGTTGACCTGGCTTCCAACAATACTCACAGCTAAGTAATCCTGCAGCTAAACTCCTGACAAAGCAAGTCAAAGAACTAGCAGTCAGTCCCGAGCAGAGACGAAGTTATATTGAAGCACCTTTCCAGTGAAGGAATGAAGCAGACAGCTTTTTAAAGATAACATCTCACACTAAGGAACTCAGTTCACATAATTGATTTTTCAATATAAACCATGTTTCAGGTAAATGAGAACATAGTGGGCAATGGTGTCTTGGGATGTTTTATTTTTGATGGACTATGTAAAAGGACAGCCAAGATCAGAAAAAAATGTGTGAAAACACCCAGAGGTCAGAGCAATGTGCTTTTAATCAACAGTGACTGTACATTATTTTGTTCTATTTGCTGTATCACATTTATTGTCTACTAAAATAGTTAAAGTAAGTTTACTGAAAATAGGAAAAGTATCTAAAAAACCCCTTTTTTCAACAATTTTACTTACTTGTTGTCTTTGTTACTTTCTCCTTTAAAATACTGAAGATAGAAGAAAATTTACATACACAGCCAAGCTTTACTAGGTTCTTTTCTTAGGTTTTATTGCTGTGAAGAGTTACCATGACCTCAGCAACCATTTTAAAAGAAAACATTTAATTCGGACTTGCTTACAGTTCAGACATTTAGTCCATTATTTTAATGGCAGGAAGCACAGTCAGAAGCATGATGGTACACAGGCAGGCATGGAGCTACAGAGCTGATAGTTCTACATACAGAACTGTAGGAAGAAAGCTAAGCTAGTGACACTGGGCCTGGGTTGAACATCTGAAACCTCAAAGCCCAAACCCAATGACAGGCTTCTTCCAACAAGGTGACACCTACTCCAACAAGGTCACACCTCATAATAACACTCCCTGTGAACCTATGGGGGCCCTGTTCATGCAAACAACCACAGTAATAGAATGAATTAACCAATATAATTTATTAGGTTTTAGGTATAAAAATTATTATATTTATAGGCACTGAAGTATATTTACATATAGATTTGTTAAATATATCCATCAAAGTTCTAACTAGAATTAAGAGCACCAACTGCTCTTACAGAGGTCCTGAGTTCAATTCCCAGCAACCCCATGGTAGCTCACAACCATCTATAATGGGACTGGATGTCCTCTGCTGGTGTGTCTGAAGACAGTTCTAGTGTATTCATATATAAAAAATAAAATAAATCTAAAAAAATATTTAGAATCAAAACTAAGTTTGTTTGAATTTGTTTGAATATAGTGGTGATCAAACACAAATCATTTAATAAGCACATTAAAAAAAAGAGAGGACGTTGGTGTTTGCTTACTTTTTGTTGTACTAGCTAATGGAATTAGAGAAATGATTGAAAGAGCTAAAGGAGCTTGCAACCCCATAACGACAATTCCAATCAACCAGAACTTCCAGGGTCTAAACCACTACCCAAAGACTACACATGGACTATCCCAGGGCTCCAGCTGCATATGTGGCAGAAGAAGGCTGTTAGGCACCAATGGAAGAAGAAGCTCTTGGTCCTGCCATGATTGGACCGCCAATGTAGGGGCATGTCAGGGGGTGGAACTGGAAGGGAAAAATATACTAGAAAAATATTTACTTGTATCTGTGGTTTTCGTTGATAATTTTTAGTGGTGATCGTGATAGTACTAATATTAACATCACATTGAATTAAATTCTATTTTATAGATTTTTTTATGAAAATATATTCTTTTATCATACAATATATCCTAATTGTACTTTCCTTTCCCTCTTCTCCTCCAAGTTCCTCACTACCGCTATTCCCTTGGGCTCCATTCCATTTCTGTATCTCATTAGAAAAGAACTTCTAATGAGAGAATAGAGGCTTCTAAAAGATAAAAATAAAACATAACAAAATAAAGTGTAGTAAGATGAAGCAAAAACTATAATATCAAAGTTGGACATGAGAACAAATAGGAGGAGAAGAGTCAGAAATAGTGTCATTCTCATTGTCAGAAGTCCCATAAAATATTAACCTAATAGTTTTAATATATACAGACAGAACCTAATTTAGAATCATCTAATCCCTGTGTTTGCTGCTTCAGTCTCTGTGAACTGTGTGCCTTGTGACTGGCTTAGTTGATTCAGAGGGCCTTGTTTTCCTGCTGTCCTGCATCCCCTCTGGGTCTTATGTTCTTTCTCCTTCCCCTTTGAAACAATTCCATGAGCTCTGAGAGGGGGTTTTGGAGGAGACCTCCAATTTAAAGTCTCTCTCCTTGTAATATCTAGCTGTGGATCTCTGCATTTCTGCTCATCTGATAACCAAGAAAACCTGTCTTATAAAAACTGGATAAGGAACTAATAATACAGTATAATATCTTGAAAAATAACTTTATTAACTTTTTTCACTTTTTGTAGTTTAGACTAGTAGTGTTTGGCTGTGTCTTAGGTCTCTGGGCTACCTAGTCTCTGGTTCTTGGTTAACCGAGTTGTATCAGATATGGGTATCTTCTCAAGGAGAAGGGGAGGTTAAAGTCAAATTAGACATTGGCTTGTTATCCCCACAAGTTCCTTGCCATCATTGACTTAGTATATATTGTAGGCAGGATGGATTGTAATTCAAAGGTTAGTATCCATGATTCTCTTGTGGTAACCTGATGAGTACTTTCCTATGCCAAAGACACTGGATTATAGAGGTGATGGGTCCATGAGGGCACCACCTCAAACTCTCTATGTACAGTGCGTTGTGTGAATGTTGTCATTGGAAATGTGCCTACCTCTAAGAGTTTGCTGAGAGTAGCCCTTTTAGTAACAGCCTGAGTTGAGAAGGGATAGCCGTGTGACCATCTTGGTCATCAACCTTACAAATGAAACACAGTACTACCAATTCCCCTCTTCTTTACTTAAGCTTTCTGTGTCTACAGATTGTAACTTTATTATAATTAATGGTTAATACTTTTATAATTGAATATATACCAGATTTATCTTTTTGGTCTGGCTTCACACAGGATATTTTTTCTGGTTCTATCCATGTTCCTACAAAGTTCCTGACGTAATATCCCCCTCATAGATCAATAATATTCTATTTCATAAATATGACACATTTGTTTGTTTGTTTGTTTGTTTGTTTCTTTCTTTCTTTCTTTCTTTCTTCCTTCCTTCCTTCCTTCTTTCCTTCCTTTCTTTTCCCTCATTCAGCTTTTGAGGAGTGCTTATGTTGCATTCAGTTCTGGTTATTATGTTGCAAAAGTTGCAATGAACATGGTCCTGCATGTGTTTTGTGGTACGATGGAGCATCCTTTGGTTACAGGCTGAAGAGTTGGGATAGCTGGGCCTTGAAGTAGCATAATTCCTAGCTTTCTGAGGAATTGCCGTATTTATTTCCACAGTAGCTTTACAGGTTCACCTTATCACTAACAGTGAAGTTATGTTTCCCTTCTCTATGTCTTCTCCGGCATTAGCATACACATGTGTTCTTGTGCTTAGGCATTCTTACAGGTGTGAAATGATGTTTCAAAATAGTTTTGATTTCATTTCTGAGATAATTAAGGATGTTGAACATTTTTTTAATTGTTCCTAACCCATTTGAGAATCTTTTCTATTGAGAATTTTCTGTATATATCTATATACACCATTTTCAATATTTTTTTTTAGTTTTCTTTGGTATTTAGCTAATTTTTTACATATTTTGAATATCAGTCTTAATGTTGAATGTGAAGTTGGTAAAAGTCTTTTTGTAGAGCAATTTTAATCTGGCAGTTTTGCAATTCTGGCTGCAATACAGAAACAGTTGATAGAGGTAAGCATATCTGTGAGTTCAAGGCCAGTGTTAGCTACAGAGAAAGGTGCTGTAAAGACAACCACAGCTGGAAGAAGCTGAGGATAAGTACTAGCTTAAGAGAAATAAACAGTCTCTGTAGGAGAACCAGCAGTCCCTATTTACCTGACCCCTGACATCTCTCAGACACTGCACCACCAACCAGGCAGCATACACCAGCTGATATGAGGCCCCCACCCCATATACAGCAGATGAATGCCTGGTCTGGACTCTGTCAGAGAAGATGGACCTATCCCTTAAGAGACTGGAGGCTCCAGGGGTGTTAGAGGTCTCATGGAGACAGGGGAGCAGGGAGGAGGTATGTGATTTGAAACAGTTGGAGAGTGGACTGGAAGGGGGATAAAACCTGGAGTGTAAAAAAAAGATTAAATAAAAAGAGAAAACATCACAGTTTCAAGGTAAATACCTTTTTTTTATTTTTAGGAATTGAACAATTTTATTGTCAGGAAAATATACAATCTTAGAAAGTAAATATTCTAACCATATTAGAGATATTAAACACATGTGTAAGCCTCCAATATTATGTTTATAAAACTATTAAAATGAATAGAAAACATCAAGGTAAATACCTTTAATGCCAGTGCTCAAGACTCAGTTCTCTTTAGTCAGTTGAGTTCAGGGAGTGGAATACAGACAGTCGGTTCAGTTAAGACAGGAGCTGACAGGCAAGGTAGAAAGGTGAAGTTTGTGACAGTGAGCTTCCTTAGTTCAGAGGCAGTTTTTACATGGACAATTTTACATAGGTTGAAGAAAGAGCAAGCTAGACATGGGTGAAGATAGAACAAGCTAGGGAATGAGTAGGAGCCAGAGCATTAGAAGAGGTTGTTGGAATTAGTTTCAAGTCAGCAGAGCATGAGGGAGAAGCTGAGAGAGTCCGTTCGAATCAGTCAGTTTGGATAAGAGGCTGGGCAAAAGCAGCTGAATTGAACCAGCCAGCCAGAAATCAGAAAGAGCTAGAAAAGGTGAGTTTATTCAGCAGCAAGCCTCTGAGATGACAATTATCTCAGGTGAATAAGTTAATTTTAGACCTTCCCCTTATTGTAGGCTGCCACATTGTCACACTTACCTTACATAAGACATTTCAGTTTCACAAGGTCCCATGAATTAAATGCTGATCTTAGTGTCTGCACTAATGATGTTCTGTTCAGGAAGTCATCTTCTGTGACAATGTATTAAAGGGTATTCCATACCTTCCCAACGTTCTTTTCTACCACGTTTAGTATAATTGATTTTATGTTGAGGTCTTCAATCTACTTGGAATTGAGTTTTATGAAGGTGATAAACAAGGATTAATGTGCATTCCTCTGCAGACAGACATCCAGTATGACCAATACCATTTGTTGAAGATGCTGTCTTACTGTGTACTTATTGTTTTGTTTAAATCAAATCAATTGTCAGTAGACGTGTGAATTTATGGCTAAGTTTTTGGTTTGATTCCAGTGTCTGTTTATATTCCCAAATCATCGTGATTTTATTATTATAGCTCTGTAGGACACCTTAAAGTTGACAAATGTGAGAAGGTGAGACTGCAAATATTTTTTTCTTTTCTTTTTTTTTTGTGTGTGTGTTCAGGATTCTTTTTACTAAATGGAGGATTTTTGTTTTCCACACAGATTTGAGAATTGTCCTTTCAAGGTCTAGAATTGTGTAGAAATGTTGATGGAGATTGCATTGAATTTGTTGATGGTTTTTAGTAGGATATCCATTTTTACTGTGTAAATCCTACAGATACATGAGCATGGGAGATTTTCCTTCAGCTGTATTCATTTTTTTCTTTAAAGTCTTGAATTTTTATCATATAAAGCCTTTCAGTTGCTTGGCTAGCATTACACCAAGATACTTTATGTTATCTAATGCTGTTTTGATAAGTGATGTTTCTCTGTGTTCTACTTTGTGATGTCATTGGCGAGATTGGAAGTTTGAAGAGGGAAAGAAAATCTTTTTTGTCAATTTTCAATAAAATTTAGTTTATTATGACTATTTTTTTATGAACTTGAGTATTTCCTATATACATTTCGAGTGTTATTCCCTTTCCCGGTTTCTGGGCAAACCTCCCCCTAAACCCTCCCCCTCCCCCTAAACCCTCCCCCTCCCCTTCCTTATGGGTGTTCCCCTCCTGATCCTCCCCCCTTGTCACCCTACCACCAACAATCTAGTTCACTGGGGGTTCAGTCTTAGCAGGACCCAGGGCTTCCCCTTCCACTGGTGCTCTTACTAGGATATTCATTGCTACCTACGATATCAGAGTCCAGGGTCAGTCCATGTATAATCTTTAGGTAGTGGCTTAGTCCCTGGAAGCTCTGGGTGCTTGGCATTGTTGTACATATGGGGTCTCAAGCCCCTTCAAGCTCTTCCAGTTCTTTCTCTGATTCCTTCAACGGGGGTCCTATTCTCAATTCAGTGGTTTGCTGCTGGCATACGCCTCTGTGTTTGTTGTATTCTAGCTGTGTCTCTCGGGAGAGATCTACATCCGGCTCCTGTCGGCCTGCACTTCTTTGCTTCATCCATCTTGTCTAATTGGATAGCTGTATATGCATGGGCCACATGTGGGGCAGGCTCTGAATGGGTGTTCCTTCTGTGTCTGTTTTAATCTTTGCCTCTCTATTCCCTGCCAAGGGTATTCTTCTCCCCCCCCCCTTTTTTTTTTTTTTTGATGATTAGACTTGATGCCAAAGTAACCTTTATTTCCTCAGAAGGAGGGAAGAAACAAGTGCAGTACACAAGTTGTGAGAATACATGGCTTGGGCAGAACCCAGAACATTTTTTTCATCTTCTCTAACTCTCACCCTGTCTTGTCCAAGAAGCTTCTAGCCATCATTCATATGTTCTAGGCCTAGAATGTTTCAGCTTCTGAGACTAACCGCTGAGTACACTGACCGTTTCTAGTTCTTTCTGAACTCTGGCTGGCTGGTTCAACTCAGCTGTTCTTTACTCAAACTCTTCTTTAAGCTGACTGATTCAATCTTGCTTCTGTCAGCTTCTCACTTAATTGCTCTGCTTGACTAACTCTGGCAGTTTGTTCTAATCTTCTGGATTCTTTGTAGTCTCTGGCTCCAATTACTACCACTGACCTGCACTGAACTGAATAAACTGACCGCAATTGACTGCCTCTTTTCCCTGTTCTGCCCCTCAATTAGATGTCATTTTAAAACAATGGTTGTTGATGGATATTGATCACACTGTGAACATGATGAAGTGTTATTTACTGAAAAAAAAAACTGTTTCTAGTTATGATATTGTTCCTTATCACACACCTTAGCATGCACCTTTAATCCCTCTGACTGGAATACTGACATACAATTAGTATATACTTTTTTTTATTAACGTGAGTATTTCTTATGTACATTTCGAGTGTTATTCCCTTTCCCGGTATCCGGGCAAACATCCCCCTCCCCCCTCCCCTTCCTTATGGGTGTTCCCCTCCCAACCCTCCCCCCATTGCCGCCCTCCCCCCACCAGTCTAGTTCACTGGGGGATCAGTCTTAGCAGGACCCAGGGCTTCTCCTTCCACTGGTGCTCTTACTAGGATATTCATTGTTACCTATGAGGTCAAAGTCCAGGGTCAGTCCATGTATAGTCTTTAGGTAGTGGCTTAGTCCCTGGAAGCTCTGGATGCTTAGCATTGTTGTACATATGGGGTCTCGAGCCCCTTCAAGATCTTCCAGTTCTTTCTCTGATTCCTTCAACGGGAGTCCTCTTCTCAGTTCAGTGGTTTGCTGCTGGCATTCGCCTCTGTATTTGCTGTATTCTGGCTGTGTCTCTCAGGAGCGATCTACATCCGGCTCCTGTCGGTCTGCACTTCTTTGCTTCATCCATCTTGTCTAATTGGGTGGCTGTATATGTATGGGCCACATGTGGGGCAGGCTCTGAATGGGTGTTCCTTCATTCTCTGTTTTAATCTTTGCCTCTCTCTTCCCTGCCAAGGGTATTCTTGTTCCCCTTTTAAAGAAGGAGTGAAGCATTCACATTTTGATCATCCATCTTGAGTTTCATTTGTTCTAGGTATCTAGGGTAATTCAAGCATTTGGGCTAATAGCCATTTATCAATGAGTGCATACCATGTATGTCTTTCTGTGATTGGGTTAGCTCACTCAGGATGATATTTTCCAGTTCCAACCATTTGCCTACGGATTTCATAAAGTCGTTGTTTTTGATAGCTGAGTAATATTCCATTGTGTAGATGTACCACATTTTCTGTATCCATTCCTCTGTTGAAGGGCATCTGGGTTCTTTCCAGCTTCTGGCTATTATAAATAAGGCTGCAATGAACATAGTGGAGCACGTGTCTTTTTTATATGCTGGGGCATCTTTTGGGTATATGCCCAAGAGAGGTATAGCTGGATCCTCAGGCAGTTCAATGTCCAATTTTCTGAGGATCCTCCAGACTGATTTCCAGAATGGTTGTACCAGTTTGCAATCCCACCAACAATGGAGGAGTGTTCCTCTTTCTCCACATCCTCGCCAGCATCTGTTGTCCCCTGAGTTTTTGATCATAGCCATTCTCACTGGTGTGAGGTGAAATCTCAGGGTTGTTTTGATTTGAATTTCCCTTATGACTAAAGATGTTGAACATTTCTTTAGGTGTTTCTCAGCCATTTGGCATTCCTCAGCTGTGAATTCTTTGTTTAGCTCTGAACCCCATTTTTTAATAGGGTTATTTGTTTCCCTGCGGTCTAACTTCTTGAGTTCTTTGTATATTTTGGATATAAGGCCTCTATCTGTTGTAGGATTGGTAAAGATCTTTTCCCAATCTGTTGGTTGCCGTTTTCTCCTAACCACAGTGTCCTTTGCCTTACAGAAGCTTTGCAGTTTTATGAGATCCCATTTGTCGATTCTTGATCTTAGAGCGTAAGCCATTGGTGTTTTGTTTAGGAAATTTTTTCCAGTGCCCATGTGTTCCAGATGCTTCCCTAGTTTTTCTTCTATTAGTTTGAGTGTGTCTGGTTTGATGTGGAGTTCTTGATCCACTTGGACTTAAGCTTTGTACAGGGTGATAAGCATGGATCGATCTGCATTCTTCTACATGTTGACCTCCAGTTGAACCAGCACCATTTGCTGAAAATGCTATCTTTTTTCCATTGGATGGTTTTGGCTCCTTTGTCAAAAATCAAGTGACCAAAGGTGTGTGGGTTCATTTCTGGGTCTTCAATTCAATTCATTGGTCTATCTGTCTGTCTCTGTACCAATACCATGCAGTTTTTATCACTATTGCTCTGTAATACTGCTTGAGTTCAGGGATAGTGATTCCCCCTGAAGTCCTTTTATTGTTGAGGATAGCTTTAGCTATCCTGGGTTTTTTGTTATTCCAGATGAATTTGCAAATTGTTCTGTCTAACTCTTTGAAGAATTGGATTGGTATTTTGATGGGGATTGCATTGAATCTGTAGATTGCTTTTGGTAAAATGGCCATTTTTACTATATTAATCCTGCCAATCCATGAGCATGGGAGATCTTTCCATCTTCTGAGGTCTTCTTCAATTTCCTTCTTCAGTGTCTTGAAGATCTTATTGTACAGATCTTTTACTTGCTTTGTTAAAATCACACCGAGGTACTTTATATTATTTGGGTCTATTGTGAAGGGTGTCGTTTCCCTAATTTCTTTCTCGGCTTGTTTCTCTTTTGTGTAGAGGAAGGCTATGATTTATTTGAGTTAATTTTATACCCAGCCACTTTGCTGAAGTTGTCTATCAGCTTTAGTAGTTCTCTGGTGGAACTTTTGGGATCACTTAAATATACTATCATATCATCTGCAAATAGTGATATTTTGACTTCTTCTTTTCCGATCTGTATCCCCTTGACCTCCTTTTGTTGTCTGATTGCTCTGGCTAGAACTTCAAGAACTATATTGAATAAGTAGGGAGAGAGTGGGCAGCCTTGTCTAGTCCCTGATTTTAGTGGGATTGCTTCAAGTTTCTCTCCATTTAGTTTAATGTTAGCAACTGGTTTGCTGTATATGGCTTTTACTATGTTTAGGTATGGGCCTTGAATTCCTATTCTTTCCAGGACTTTTATCATGAAGGGGTGTTGAATTTTGTCAAATGCTTTCTCAGCGTTTAATGAAATGATCATGTGGTTTTGTTCTTTCAGTTTGTTTATATAATGGATCACGTTGATTGTTTTCCGTATATTAAACCATCCCTGCATGCCTGGGATGAAGCCTACTTGGTCATGGTGGATGATTGTTTTGATGTACTCTTGGATTCGGTTTGCCAGAATTTTGTTGAGTATTTTTGGGTAGATATTCATAAGGGAAATTGGTCTGAAGTCCTCTTTCTTTGTTGTGTCTTTGTGTGGTTTAGGTATAAGAGTAATTGTGGCTTCGTAGAAGGTATTCGGTAGTGATCCATCTGTGTCAATTTTGTGGAATAGTTTGGATAATATTGGTATGAGGTCTTCTATGAAGGTTTGATAGAATTCTGCACTAAAGCCATCTGGACCTGGGCTCTTTTTGGTTGGGAGAACTTTAATGACTGCTTCTATTTCCTTAGGAGTTATGGGGTTGTTTAACTGGTTTATCTGTTCCTGATTTAACTTCGGTACCTGGTATCTGTCTAGGAAATTGTCCATTTCCTGAATATTTTCAAGTTTTGTTGAATATAGGTTTTTATAGTAAGATCTGATGATTTTTTGAATTTCCTCTGAATCTGTTGTTATGTCTCCCTTTTCATTTCTGATTTTGTTAATTTGGACACACTCTCTGTGTCCTCTCATTAGTCTGGCTAAGGGTTTATCTATCTTGTTGATTTTCTCAAAGAACCAACTTTTGGTTCTGTTGATTCTTTCTATGGTCCTTTTTGTTTCTACTTTGTTGATTTCAGCTCTGAGTTTGATTATTTCCTGTCTTCTACTCCTGGGTGTATTTGCTTCTTTTTGTTCTAGAGCTTTTAGGTGTGCTGTCAAGCTGCTGACGTATGCTCTTTCCTGTTTCTAATAGCAAATAAAATCAATTTTCAACTAAAATTCACCAAAAAAGATAAGGAAGGACACTTCATATTCATCAAAGGAAAAATCCACAAAGATGAACTCTCAGTCCTAAATATCTATGCCCCAAATACCAGGGCACCTACATATGTAAAAGAAACCTTACTAAAGCTCAAAACACATATTGCACCTCACACAATAATAGTGGGAGATTTCAACACCCCACTCTCATCAATGGACAGATCATGGAAACAGAAATTAAACAGAGATGTAGACAGACTATGAGAAGTCATGAGCCAAATGGACTTAACGCATATTTATAGAACATTCTATCCTAAAGCAAAAGGATATGCCTTCTTCTCAGCTCCTCATGTTACTTTCTCCGAAATTGACCATATAATTGGTCAAAAAACGGGCCTCAACAGGTACAAAAAGATAGAAATAATCCCATGCGTGCGATCGGACCACCACGGCCTAAAACTGGTCTTCAAAAACAATCAAGAAAGAATGCCCGCATATACTTGGAAACTGAACAATGCTCTACTCAAAGATAACCTGGTCAAGGAAGAAATAAAGAAAGAAATTAAAAACTTTTTAGAATTTAATGAAAATGAAGGTACAAAATACCCAAACTTATGGGACACAATGAAAGCTGTGCTAAGAGGAAAACTCATAGCGCTGAGTGCCTGCAGAAAAAAACAGGAAAGAGCATATATCAGCAGCTTGACAGCACACCTAAAAGCTCTAGAACAAAAAGAAGCAAATACATCCAGGAGGAGTAGAAGACAGGAAATAATCAAACTCAGAGCTGAAATCAACCAAGTAGAAACAAAAAGGACCATAGAAAGAATCTTCTTCCCCTTTTAAAGAAGGAGTGAAGCATTCGCATTTTGGTCATCCTTCGCGAGTTTCATTTGTTCTAGGGTAATTCAAGCATTTGGGCTAATAGCCATTTATCAATGAGTGCATACCATGTTTGTTTTTCTGTGATTGGGTTACCTCACTCAGGATGATATTTTCCAGTTCTGACCATTTGCTTACGAATTTCATAAGGTCGTTGTTTTTGATAGCTGAGTAATATTCCATTGTGTAGATGTACCACATTTTCTGTATCCATTCCTATGTTGAAGGGCATCTGGGTTCTTTCCAGCTTCTGGCTATTATAAATAAGGCTGCGATGAACATAGTGGAGCAAATGTCTTTTTTATATGTTGGGGCATCTTTTGGGTATATGCCCAAGAGAGGTATAGCTGGATCCTCAGGCAGTTCAATGTCCAATTTTCTGAGGAACCTCCAGACTGATTTCAGAATGGTTTTACCAGTCTGCAATCCCACCAAAAATGGAGGAGTGTTCCTCTTTCTCCGCATCCTCGCCAGCATCTGCTGTCACCTGAGTTTTTGAACTTAGGCATTCTCACTGGTGTGAGGTGAAATCTCAGGGTTGTTTTGCTTTGCATTTCCCTTATGACTAAAGGTGTTGAACATTTCTTTAGGTGTTTCTCAGCCATTCGGCATTCCTCAGCTGTGAATTCTTTGTTTAGCTCTGAACCCCATTTTTTAATACAGTTATTTGTCTCCCTGCGGTCCTACTTCTTGAGTACTTTGTAAATTTTGGGTATAAGGCCTATATCAGTTGTAGGATTGGTAAAGATCTTTTCCCAATCTGTTGGTTGCCGTTTTGTCCTAACCACAGTGTCCTATGCCTTACAGAAGCTTTGCAGTTTTATGAGATCCCATTTTTCAATTCTTGATCTTAGAGCAGAAGCCACTGGTGTTTTGTTCAGGAATTTTTTTCCAGTGCCCATGTGTTCCAGATGCTTCCCTAGATTTTCTTCTATTAGTTTGAGTGTATCTGGTTTGATGTGGAGGTCCTTGATCCACTTGGACTTAAGCTCTGTACAGGGTGATAAGCATGGATCGATCTGCACTCTTCTACATGTTGACCTCCAGTTGAACCAGCACCATTTGCAGAAAATGCTATCTTTTTTCCATTTGATGTTTTTGGCTCCTTTGCCAAAAATCAAGTGCCCATAGGTGTGTGGGTTCATTTTTGGGTCTTCAATTCTGTTCCATTGGTCTATCTGTCTGTCTTTGTACCAATATCATGCAGTTTTTATCAGTATTGCTCTGTAATACTGCTTGAGTTCAGGGATAGTGATTCCCCCTGAAGTCCTTTTATTGTTGAGGATAATTTTAGCTATCCTGTGTTTTTTGTTATTCCAGATGAATTTGCAAATTGTTCTAACTCTTTGAAGAATTGGATTGGTATTTTGATGGGGATTGCATTGAATCTTTAGATTGCTTTTGGTAAAATGGCCATTTTTACTATATTAATCCTGCCAATCCATGAGCATGGGAGATCTTTCCATCTTCTGAGGACTTCTTCAATTTCTTTCTTCAGAGTCTTGAAGTTCTTATTGTACAAATCTTTTACTTGCTTGGTTAAAGTCACACCGAGGTACTTTATATTATTTGGGTCTATTATGACGGGTGTCGTTTCCCTAATTTCTTTCTTGGCTTGTTTTTCTTTTGTGTAGAGGAAGGCTACTGATTTATTTGAGTTAATTTTATACCCAGCCACTTTGCTGAAGTTGTCTATCAGCTTTAGTAGTTCTCTGGTGGAACTTTTGGGATCACTTAAATATACTATCATATCATCTGCAAATAGTGATATTTTGACTTCTTCTTTTCCGATCTGTATCCCCTTGATCTCCTTTTGTTGTCTGATTGCTCTTGCTAGAACTTCAAGAGCTATATTGAATAAGTAGGGAGAGAGTGGACAGCCTTGTCTAGTCCCTGATTTTAGTGGGATTGTTTCAAGTTTCTCTCCATTTAGTTTAATGTTAGCAACTGGTTTGCTGTATATGGCTTTTACTATGTTTAGGTATGGGCCTTGAATTCCTATTCTTTCCAGGAATATTATCATGAAGGGGTGTTGAATTCAGTCAAATGCTTTCTCAGCATCTAGTGAAATGATCATGTGGTTCTGTTCTTTCAGTTTGTTTATATGATGGATCACGCTGATGATTTTCCTTATATTAAACCATCCCTGCATGCCTGGGATGAAGCCTACTTGATCATGGTGGATAATTGATTTGATGTGCTCTTGGATTCGGTTTGCCAGAATTTTATTGAGCATTTTTGCGTCGATATTATAAGGGAAATTGGTCTAAAGTTCTCTTTCTTTGTTGTGTCTTTGTGTGGTTTAGGTATAAGAGTAATTGTGGCTTCATAGAAGGAGATCGGTAGTACTCCATCTGTTTCAATTTTGTGGAATAGTTTGGATAATATTGGTACGAGGTCTTCTATGAAGGTCTGGTAGAATTCTGCACTAAAGCCGTCTGGACCTGGGCTCTTTTTGGTTGGGAGACCTTTAATGACTGCTTCTATTTCCTTAGGAGTTATGGGTTTGTTTAACTGGTTTATCTGTTCCTGATTTAACTTCAGTACCTGGCATCTGTCTAGGAAATTATCCATTTCCTGCAGATTTTCAAGTTTTGTTGAATAAAGGCTTTTATAGTAAGATCTGATGATTTTTTGAATTTCCTCTGAATCTGTAGTTATGTCTCCCGTTTCATTTCTGATTTTGTTAATTTGGATACACTCTCTGTGTCCTTTCATTAGTCTGGCTACAGGTTTATCTATCTTGTTGATTTTCTCAAAGAACCAACTTTTGTTCTGTTGATTCTTTCTATGGTCCTTTTTGTTTTGTAGATGTGGTACATCTACACAATGGAATATTACTCAGCTATCAAAAACAATGACCTTATGAAATTCGTAAGCAAATGGTCAGAACTGGAAAATATCATCCTGAGTGAGGTAACCCAATCACAGAAAAACACACATGGTATGCACTCATTGATAAGTGACTATTAGCCCAAATGCCATAATTACCCTAGAACAAATGAAACTCACGAAGGATGACCAAAATGCGAATGCTTCACTCCTTCTTTAAAAGGGGAAGAAGATTCTTTCTATGGTCCTTTTTGTTTCTACTTGGTTGATTTCAGCTCTGAGTTTGATTATTTCCTGCCTTCTACTCATCCTGGGTGTATTTGCTTCTTTTTGTTCTGAGCTTTTAGGTGTGCTGTCAAGCTGCTGACATATGCTCTTTCCTGTTTCTTTCTGCAGGCACTCAGCGCTATGAGTTTTCCTCTTAGCACAGCTTTCATTGTGTCCCAAAAGTTTGGGTATGTTGTACCTTTTTTTTCATTAAATTCTAAAAAGATTTTAATTTCTTTCTTTATTTCTTCCTTGACCAGGTTATCATTGAGTAGAGCATTGTTCAATTTCCAAGTATATGTGGGCATTCTTCCTTGATTGTTATTTAAGACCAGTTTTAGGCCGTGGTGGTCCGATAGCACGCATGGGATTATTTCTATCTTTTTGTACCTGTTGAGGCCCGTTTTTTGACCAATTATATGGTCAATTTTGGAGAAAGTACCATGAGGAGCTGAGAAGAAGGTATATCCTTTTGCTTTAGGATAGAATATTCTATAAATATCCGTTAAGTCCATTTGGCTCATGACTTCTCATAGTCTGTCTACATCTCTGTTTAATTTCTGTTTCCATGATCTGTCCATTGATGAGAGTGGGGTGTTGAAATCTCCCACTATTATTGTGTGAGGTGCAATGTGTGTTTTGAGCTTTAGTAAGGTTTCTTTTACATATGTAGGTGCCTTGGTATTTGGTGCATAGATATTTAGGACTGAGAGTTCATCTTGGTGGATTTTTCCTTTGATGAATATGAAGTGTCCTTCCTTATCTTTTTTTGATGAATTTTAGTTGAAAATTGATTTTATTTGATATTAGAATGGCTACTCCAGCTTGCTTCTTCTGACCATTTGCTTGGAAAGTTTTTTCCAGCCTTTCACTCTGAGGTAGTGTCTATCTATTTCTCTGAGGTGTGTTTCCAGTAGGCAGCAGAATGCAGGGTCCTCGTTGTGTATCCAGTTTGTTAATCTATGTCTTTTTATTGGGGAGTTGAGGCCATTGATGTTGAGAGATATTAAGGAATAGTGATTATTGCTTCCTGTTATATTCATATTTGGATGTGAGTTTATGTTTGTGTGCTTTTCTTCTCTTTGTTTTGTTGCCAAGACGATTAGTTTCTTGTTTCTTCTAGGGTATAGCTTGCCTCTTTATGTTGGGCTTTAATATTTATTATCCTCTGTAGTGCTGGATTTGTAGAAAGATATTGTGTATATTTGGTTTTCTCATGGAATATCTTGGTTTCTCCATCTATGTTAATTGAGAGTTTTGCAGGATACAGTAACCTGGGCTGGCATTTGTATTCTCTTAGGGTCTGTATGACATCAGTCCAGGATCTTCTGGCCTTATAGTTTCTGGCAAAAAGTCTGTTGTGATTCTGATAGGTCTGCCTTTATATGTTACTTGACCTTTTTCCCTTACTGCTTTTAATATTCTTTCTTTATTTTGTGCGTTTGGTGTTTTGACTATTATGTGACGGGATGTGTTTCTTTTCTGTTCCAATCTATTTGGAGTTCTGTAGGCTTCTTGTATGCCTATGGGTATCTCTTTTTTTAGGTTAGGGAAGTTTTCTTCTACGATTTTGTTGAAGATATTTACTGGTCCTTTGATCTGGGAGTCTTCACTCTCTTCTATACCTATTATCCTTAGGTTTGATCTTCTCATTGAGTCCTGGATTTCCTGTATGTTTTGGACCAGTAGCTTTTTCAGCTTTACATTATCTTTGACAGTTGAGTCAATGATTTCTATGGAATCTTCTGCTCCGGAGATTCTCTCTTCCATCTCTTGTATTCTGTTGGTGAAGCTTGTATCTACAGCTCCTTGTCTCTTCTTTTGGTTTTCTATATCCAGGGTTGTTTCCATGTGTTCTTTCTTGATTGCTTCTATTTCCATTTTTAATTCCTTCAACTGTTTGATTGTGTTTTCCTTGAATTCTTTCAGGCACTTTTGTGCTTCCTCTCTGTAGGCTTCTACTTGTTCTCTAAGGGAGTTCTTCACGTCTTTCTTGAAGTCCTACAGCATCATGATCAAATATGATTTTGAAACTAGATCTTGCTTTTCTAGTGTGTTTGGATATTCCGTGTTTGCTTTGGTGGGAGAATTGGGCTCCCATGATGCCATGTAGTCTTGGTTTCTGTTGCTTGGGTTCCTGTGCTTGCCTCTCGCCATCAGATTATCTCTAGTGTTACTTTGTTCTGCTATTTCTGACAGTGGCTTGACTGTCCTATAAGCCTGTGTGTCAGGAGTGCTGTAGACCTGTTTTCCTGTTTTCTTTCAGCCATTTATGGGGACAGAGTGTTCTGCTTTCGTGCGTGTAGTTTTTCCTATCTACAGGCCTTCAGGTGTTCCTGTGGGCCTATGTCTGGTGTTCACCAGGCAGGTCACTTGCATCAGAAAAGTTGGTCTTACCTGTGGTCCCGAGGCTCAAGTTTGCCCGTGGGGTGCTGCCTATGAGCTCTCTGTGTTGGCAGCAACCAGGAAGTTCTGCGCTGCCCTTTCTGGGAGCCTCCATGCACCGGGGTTCCAGATGGTGTTTGGTGTTTTCCTCTGGCATCAGAGATGTGTGCACAGTGCAGTCTCTTCTGGTTTCCCAGGTGTGTCTGCCTCTCTGTAGGTTTAGCTCTCCCTCCCACGGGATTTGGGTGCAGAGAACTGTTTATCCAGTCTGTCCCTTCAGGTTCCTGCGGTGTGTCCGGAGCAGGGGTCCTGCCGCTCCTGGGCCTCCCCCACGGGAACCCAGAGGCCGTATACAGTTTCCTCTTGGGCCAGGGATGTGGGCAGGTGTGGGCAGTGTTGGTTGTCTCTTCTGCTCTGCATCCTCAGGAGTGCCCACCTGACCAGGCGGTGAGGTCTCTCTCCCACGGGGTCTGGGAGCAGAGAGCTGCTGTGGGCTGGGATCTGCCGGTTTGGGACTCCTGGTAAACAAAAGAAGTGCCCGGTCCTAGAGGAATTTTGCCTCTGTGTGTCCCGAGTTCACCAGGCAGGTCTCTTGCAGCAAAAAAGTTGGTCTTACCTGTGGTCCCGAGGCTCAAGTTTGCTCGTGGGGTGCTGCCTACGTGCTCTCTGCGGCGGCAGCAACCAGGAAGATCTGCGCCGCCGTTACCTGGGAAAGACAATCTTTAATTTGTTGGGGACAGGAAAATCTTTTTCTCATATCCCAAAATGGTTTTTTATCTTTTTTTTCATCTTTATTAACTTGGGTCTTTCTTATTTTCATTTCAAGTGTTTTTCCCTTTCCTGGTTTCAGGGCCAACATCCCCCTAACCCCTCCCCTTCCCTTCTATATGGGTGTTCCCCTCCCCATCCTTTCCCGTTACCTACTCCCCCCCCCCCAACAATCCTGTTCACTGGGGGTTCAGTCTTGGCAGGATCAAGGGCTTCCCCTTCCACTGGTGTCCTTACTAGGCTATTCATTGCTACCTATGCAGTTGGAGCCCATGGTCAGTCTATGGACAATCTTTGAAATAATTTAAAATTGCATTTTATGTACATTTCTTTTAAGGATTATCATTACATTATTTCTACATTTTTTTACATATGTTTTACCTGACAGCTATGTCTAAACCAATTACATATAGCATTAAATACTTAGGGAAAAGTAATGGGCAATAAAAGAACTTGTAGAAAGAATAGTGCATGGATATCTGTTTTAAGTTTTTTTTAAATATCCTTTAGGATGTCCTTCTACCTTAGTAAGAAACTAATGCTTAGTCTGCTTCATGTTTCTTGACATACTCTTTTCTTTATGTTTTTATATACATATTTCTTTAGCTTTCATATTTCTATTGGCTTTATCTTAATCATAATTAGAAAATTAGAAAGGAGCCTATCTCTCTTTATTGAACATAATGATTAATTTGAAATAAATCTTCCAAATTCATTTTTTAGTTCAGTTATCAAGGAAAATAAACTTTGGTAAAATTTTCAGATATTTATTGATTTTATGAAATGAATCCAGACAGTATATGGGAGAAGGTATTTACTTCAACATCTTTGAATTGATTTCATAAGATAACAATGATTTCTTTAAAATGACATGAGTTTCTTCAGTGGTCATATCAAATAGGTATAAGTTAAGGATTACAATATTAAATGTTTAGTTCATTTAAGCTTTTCATCTAATTTTCTAAAATAGAAATTCTCAGTATTCCATTAGTTTTTATGTCTTAAAAAATGTGGATATATGGATCTGGGTCACTGATTAAAAAACTAAATGATTTTTACAAATTATATATATATATATATGTATATATATATATATATATATATATATATATATATATATATATGGTTACAAATTCTGTACTATGAATTGTGTGAATTTATGTGAGACTTAGTTTCAAATTTCAGTAATCCTACAGCCTCAGCTTTCTTCATGCTAAGATTACACAAATAAGTCATTACAGTGAGCCTTGGAAAATATTTTCAAAAATATTTTTGGTAATTTATGTTAGATTTAAGTCCATCAAAGCCCCTCTTCCCACAAGCCCACAAATAATAGAAATAAACATAAGATAGTTATGTTTCAAAATATTAAGAAACCTTTTAAAAGATAGGTTTTATGAATATACCTACACACACACACACACACACACACACACACACACATACATGGACACTAGAATATAGACAGTAACATACATTTTCATACAATTATGCAATCGCTGAACCACTGCATTTGTTAGCTCTTCTGTTATTGTAATAAAACTGAATGGCCATAATTACTTTGAAAAAGGAAGGCTGGTACAATATATTGAGTTGAGAAGCAACTCAAAAGAGAAATTAATTTAGAGGCCATAAAGCATTGCTTCTCAGTACATTCTTTTATTCTTCCCACATCAATTATCAGTAAAGACAATGTTCCAAGGCTTGTCCAAAGGCCAGTCTTCTAGGAGTATTTTCTAAATTGAAGTTACATATGCCCCCATGACTCTAGCTTGTGTCAAGTGGACATAAAACTAGCCAGCATACTCATAATGAGTCATCAATAATCTTGACATTTAGAAAAGTCAAGTACAGTCCTATGCCTAGAACCAGAAAGCTTGTGTAGACTGTAACCAAAAAGAAGAGAGACAAAATTGCTAAGGACATAGGATCAATAATTTATTTCTTTCGGTCTATGTCATGCAAGTCTTATTAGTAATCTTTTAATGAGTTGGATACTGTGGTGGTTTAAAAAGAATGTTAACCTGTCCAGAAAGACCAGCTTTATTTTGATCTGAATATTTTAATGCTCTTAGGACAAATCCAGAATTTGACTCTAGAATCCAGCCAGTTTTGTGTGGTTTTCATTTAAAAATTCTAGTACAGGAAATAAATGAATGTTTTTAAACAAATGGGAAATATTAAACAATAATTTTTAGTAATTACAAAGCTGAAAGAAAGATCCATTAAAATGTGCTAAGAAAATGGTGTTTTGCTGATATGTATGACATTAAACATGGAACAACAATTTGGTAATATTTCCTTTCTGTTCTCATCAAAGATGGACAGTTCAGCTTGGCAAAATTTATTATAATTTTGTTTCTGTTATTTCATCAGAAAAACTACACTGTTGTACTTCCCATGCAGTATGGGTTGAAGAACACATAAAGAAAATGAATGTATAAAAGAAAACTTCCTCCTCTAAGAAAACAATCTGTAATCAAGATAAACAATTATTATACTCATAGAATTGTCTATAATCAGTTAACTCTTTCAGAAGCTTCATAACTTAGTGATTTTTTTCTTCAGACAATTATTTTTGTAAAAGAAAAATATTTCTTTTTTTTCCATCTCTTTATTTTCAAATCATTAACATGTATACCTTATACTCTTTTCTTATGCCACATAAACATATATTGGTTGGAATAAGTGTACAAAGAAGTGTCTAATGTAAACATGTGGATGATTATTTTTGAGTGTGTTGTATTTTATTAACCCATGTGTGTCAGTGTTTGCATATTGAGAGTTCCTGTGTATACATGGGGGTATGTAAGTCAAAGTTTGATCAAGAATATTAGAAGGAATGTAGAGAATCAGAGAAGAAATGAAGAGATACAACAGTTCAAAGAATGTACTAGGAATGCTGGGTGCTTACCAATGCTTCTATGTGATCATTATGCTGAAAAATATTGAGGTATTTTTATATTTTAAGCTATACTTTTAAAATATGTGCCTTTGTTATAGCTACAAAAGACAGCTTCTATTGGCAGAAATTGTCTCATGGGATTTCTATTTGCAACTAATTTGCCTAATAAAACCTCTTTATCACATAATCTTATTAAAGTCCACAAAAAAAAAAACTATCAGTGAAGTTCATGTTAGAGCAGACAGTTGTTTAGATGGACAACTTAGACCACTTTCAAAGGAAGAGCAAATGGATACCAGATTCTAGATTGCAATTCATGAGAGGTTATATATTAATATAATTTTGATCTGGTATAATGTAGTCTTAGTTTTATTTAAACACCACTTCTTTATGGTAAAATTTTAAATTACACTTTGTTAAAGTAATGTTCAATTTTATTATTAAATAATATTGTTTCTATTATAATTTGTTCATTATTAGTTTCATTAACATATATATTATTATTTCTTACTTAACACCTACATTGATTTCTTGGGAAATTTCTAATTTGTACTTCCTTGCAATTACATTTAAGTGATTAGCTACAAATTGTAATTCATCCATTGATTCTGTCAATCGTTAGAAAATTATCTTCATACAACATCAATATAACTATTTTCTTACTTAGGAATTAAATAGCAGAATGTAGACATAAGTAACATTTGGAAAGAATTTGTTGAATTACATGAAAATATAAAAATAACATTCAGTTTACACATATCATCATTATTCATAGTTGGATTTTATAACATTAAATTATTCACAATTTCTCTGGATGTCTAGACATTGTTGAATTATGGGGAAGGTAATTCTTCATGTTTTCTAAAAGAAAATATTCTCATAACATCATGATATTTCCCCTTCCTTTCATACTTTCAGTAGACAGAATCTTTTTTATTCAGAAACTGATGGGCAGTGTGAACATAGCAGAAGATTCAGTCACAGTTTTTACTACAAATTAGGAAAATACAAGACAATTGGTGAGTTATTTATAGTTCTGGGATATTTAATGTATTTAGGAAGAATTTTAAGACAGAAGGATAATGTGGATGGGAATGTGGACAAAATCATAAGTAAAAAATTTAAACAATATCCTACTGAGAGAAAACTTAATGTTGCTTTCTTATAGAGAAGACATTAAAAGCAACTATTTTCACACTCAAAGAACAGTGGGTGTGATCAAATTTTCAGTGTCATCACCAGACTAGAAAGAGGTAAATAACACAAAAAATAACTACTTTAATTTTCTTTTTTCAGTAGTTGCCTACCCTGCCTTTGTTCCTCCCTCCCACAGTTCCTCATTTCATTCCTCCTCCTTGCATCCAAGAGGATGGTCCCCTCTGACACCAGGCCTTCCAGTCCCTGAGGCCTCTGAAAATTAATTAAGCACATCTCCCTTGATGCCAGACCAGGAAGATAACTGCTACATGTTTTTCAGGGACCTCAGACCAGCCTATGTATATGCTCAGTCTCTGAGAGCTGCCTGGGCTGTGGATTAATTGAGACAGCTTGTCTTCCTAATGGGTCACTCTCCATTTGAGTTTCTTCAATCCTTCCCTTAATTCAACAGTTGGGAATGCTGACTTCAGTCCAATTGTTGGCTGTAAGTATCTGCTTCTGTTGTGGTCAGTTGCTGGTAGGACCTCTCAGAGGACAGCCAATCCAGGGTCCATCTGTAAGCACATCATAGCATCAGTAACAGTCAGGCGTTGGTGATCCTCCATGAGATGGATCCAAGTTGAGCCAGTTATTAGATCTCCTTTCCTTCACTGACTTGTCCATTTTTGTTCCTGAAGTTCTTTTAAAAAGAAACTATTCTAGGTCCAGAATTTTTATTGTAGGCTAGCAACTCTGTCCCTCCACTTGAAGCCTTGTCTATCTACTGGGGATGGACGCTTTGCATTCTTTTTTCCCAATTTTGGGCATTTTGCCTGAGGTCAACCTCAATGAATCCTGAGATTATCTCACCTACTGGGTCTCTGCCATTTCTAGTTTCCTCCACCTCCCACTTCTCAGGCCTGCTTATTTCCATTTATTCTCTTGGTCCTCTGGGTTCCTTCTTTTCCACTAGCCCCCATCTCCATATCTTCTCCTGTTCCCCTTTAACCTTTCACTCCCCTGTTTCATCCAATTCCATCTCTCCCTCTGCCTCTTGTGATTATTTACTTCTCCATTCTAAGTGGGATTGAAACCTCCTCACTAATAGATTCATATTTATCACCATGCACAAAGCAAAAGTCCAAGTGGATCAAGGACCTCAATATAAAAAACAGATATGCTGAATGTAATAAAAGAGAAAGTGGAAAGGAGCTTTGAACTCATTGGTTCAGGGGGAAGTTTCCAAAACAGAATATAAATGACCTGGGCTCTAAGATCAACACTTGATAAATGGGACCTCATGAAACTGAAAAGCTTCTGTATGGCAAAAGACACATTCAATAGAACAGCACATGATGGCAAGGATGTGGAGAAAGTGGAATACACCTCCATTTCTGGTACACCCACTCTGGAAATCAATCTGGTGGTTCATCAGAAAATTGGAAATAGTTCTACCTGAAAACCCTGCTATATCAATCTTGGGAATATACTCAAACGATTTCCCACCATACCGTAAGGGCACGTGTTTCACAATGTTCATAGCAGTCTTATTTGTAATAGTGAGAAGCTGGAAAAAAACCAGATGGCCCTCTATGGAAGAATAGATACAGAAAATGCAGTTCATTTACACAATGGAATACTATTCTGCTATTAAAAATGAGTATGTCATGAATTCTTTAGGCAAATGGATGGAACTAGAAAATAGCATCCTGAGTGAGTTAACTCAGACCCCAATTGACGTGCATGGGTACGTACTTGCTGAAAAGTGGATATTATCCAAAAGTAGAGAATGCCTATGATACAATCTACAGATCTACAGACATAAGAAGTATAATAAGAAGTTTAATTTTCTAATATCTATTATTTTATTTCCTTAAATCATAAGAACACCTTTAAGTTATCAGAAGAAAATAGTATATATTATATCCCTTTTGTGTAACATCTTATATTACCTAGCATCCTTAGCAGAGTAAATTTTATATGATATATGATTTGTATTTAAGTATGCAATCATACCTTAATTTTTACAGTTACTGTACGTTTTATATATTAATATCACTCTTTATCTTTTTACTGTTTATTATAGTTTAATTAGTTTAATTGTCTTGCTATGCAGCCCTGCTTGTTTTGGAATGCCCTATGGAGATCAAGCTGGCCTCAAGGTCACAGAAATTCTTGTCTCAGCCTCACAAGTCAAGGGGTTAATGGTTTTCTAGATACAGAAAGAAATAAAAAACTGGCAAGTCTGAGTATCAGTGCTAAGAGGAAAAGCAAAGTCAAGTTCCCATCTCTACCTTTCAACCCTCCCTAAAAGAAAAAAATCAGTAGTTATTATTTGATAGGTCTTCTGATTATCTCTTATGGTCTCTAATTTTGTGCGTTTAGGGGAATTCTGTGTTCAAATGTGTATGTCTCTGAATATTTCATTCTTGAGCTTTTTCTTGGCTCCTTTTTTCTGTTTGATTGTTTTGTGTTATTCTGATTAGCTTGTTCTTATCTTATATTGTTTTTAAATGCCCTATTGTCTTCCATTAAAAACAAAAAACTAAAGATATAATTTCAGTGTGTTAGAAAGTTAGAAATATCTGAAATTAATAGTAAAAGGGAAAGTCATATTCAGAATGTTTTATATTAAAAACCTATATTCAATGAATTAGTTTATGGATTAAAATTATAAAATAATTTAATATTTTTAATATTTTTGTATTATCTAAATCTCATTTTTTAACTTTATTTATTTTCAGTCTAATATCCTCATATTGCCATTACTACTAAACATTAATTTTAGAAATGAATAATAAATATAATTTAATAAACACATACATTTTATTGCAGTTTAAGCTTTTATGCTCGATATTAATTTACTTTTGCCATTATTATCTCACACCATGTGTCCCATTTGTCTTCTTTCAATAACTCAGAATAAAGCAAAAGGCAAAGAAGATATAGGTTACATAGTAGTAGGTTGATGTAAGTAGTTTCGTATTCTGCACTGACATTCCAGAATAGTTAAAATTTACCCCCATATTATTTTTTCACTTATCATGATGTTAAAAACTAAGAGAAACATTTAGAAACATGGGAAATTTTTCTATCAGTGGTGCTTTAGAAAATTGTTCTACAGCTTTGAGGCGGTCAATCAACCTGCTAGTGTATCCTCTCTGCAGTTTCTTCTCCCAGGCACTAAGAGCTACGAGTTTTCCTCTTAGCACTGCTTTAATTGTATTCCATAAGTTTCAGTATGTTGTGCCTTCATTTTCATTAAATTCTAAAAATTCTTTAATTTCTTTCTTCCTTGGCCAAGTTATCATTGGGTAAAGCTGGCTCTTTGAAAAAATCAGGGAAGTCCCACACCCGCGGATCCGGGAAGTCCCACACCTGCGGATCCGGGAAGTCCCACACCCGCGGATCCCGGCCCGCAGCAGCTCTCTGCTCCCAGACCCGGTGAGAGAGAGACCCAACCGCCTGGTCAGGTGGGCACTCCTGAGGCTGCAGAGCGGAAGAGACCACCAACACTGCTCACCCCTGCCCACATCCCTGGCCCAAGAGGAAACTGTATAAGGCCTCTGGGCTCCCGTGGGGGAGGGCCCAGGAGCGGCAGGACCCCTGCCTGAGACACCACCTGAACCTGAGGGAAACAAACCGGATAAACAGTTCTCTGCACCCAAATCCCGTGGGAGGGAGAGCTGAACCTTCAGAGAGGCAGACAAGCCTGGGAAACCAGAAGAGACTGCTCTCTGCACACACATCTCGGACGCCAGAGGAAAAAGCCAAAGACCATCTGGAACCCTGGTGCACTGAAGCTCCCGGAAACGGCGGCACAGGTCTTCCTGGTTGCTGCCGCTGCAGAGAGCCCGTGGGCAGCACCCCACGAGCGAACATGAGCCTCGGGACCACAGGTAAGACCAACTTTTCTGCTGCAAGAAAGCTGCCTGGTGAACTCAAGACACAGGCCCACAGGAACAGCTGAAGACCTGTAGAGAGGAAAAACTACATGCCCGAAAGCAGAACACTCTGTCCCCATAACTGACTGAAAGAGAGGAAAACAGGTCTACAGCACTCCTGACACACAGGCTTATAGGACAGTCTAGCCACTGTCAGAAATAGCAGAACAAAGTAACACTAGAGATAATCTGATGGCGAGAGGCAAGCGCAGGAACACAAGCAACAGAAACCAAGACTACATGCCATCATCGGAGCCCAATTCTCCCACCAAAACAAACATGGAATATCCAAACACACCAGAAAAGCAAGATCTAGTTTCAAAATCATATTTGATCATGATGCTGGAGGACTTCAGGAAAGACCTGAACACACTTAGGGAAGCACAGGAAAACATTAATAAACAAGTAAAAGCCTACAGAGAGGAATCGCAAAAATCCCTGAAAGAATTCCAGGAAAACACAATCAAACAGTTGAAGGAATTAAAAATGGAAATAGAAGCAATCAAGAAAGAACACATGGAAACAACCCTGGATATAGAAAACCAAAAGAAGAGACAAGGAGCTGTAGATACAAGCTTCACCAACAGAATACAAGAGATGGAAGAGAGAATCTCCGGAGCAGAAGATTCCATAGAAATCATTGACTCAACTGTCAAAGATAATGTAAAGCGGAAAAAGCTACTGGTCCAAAACATACAGGAAATCCAGGACTCAATGAGAAGATCAAACCTAAGGATAATAGGTATAGAAGAGAGTGAAGACTCCCAGCTCAAAGGACCAGTAAATATCTTCAACAAAATCATAGAAGAAAACTTCCCTAACCTAAAAAAAGAGATACCCATAGACATACAGGAAGCCTACAGAACTCCAAATAGATTGGACCAGAAAAGAAACACCTGCCGTCACATAATTGTCAAAACACCAAACGCACAAAATAAAGAAAGAATATTAAAAGCAGTAAGGGAAAAAGGTCAAGTAACATATAAAGGGAGACCTATCAGAATCACACCAGACTTCTCGCCAGAAACTATGAAGGCCAGAAGATCCTGGACTGATGTTATACAGACCCTAAGAGAACACAAATGCCAGCCCAGATTACTGTATCCAGCAAAACTCTCAATTAACATTGATGGAGAAACCAAGATATTCCATGACAAAACCAAATTTACACAATATCTTTCTACAAATCCAGCACTACAAAGGATAATAAATGGTAAAGCCCAACATAAGGAGGAAAGCTATACCCTAGAAGAAGCAAGAAACTAATCGTCTTGGCAACAAAACAAAGAGAATGAAAGCACACAAACATAACCTCACATCAAATATGAATATAACGGGAAGCAATAATCACTATTCCTTAATATCTCTCAATATCAATGGCCTCAACTCCCCAATAAAAAGACATAGATTAACAAACTGGATACGCAACGAGGACCCTGCATTCTGCTGCCTACAGGAAACACACCTCAGAAACAAAGACAGACACTACCTCAGAGTGAAAGGCTGGAAAACAACTTTCCAAGCAAATGGTCAGAAGAAGCAAGCTGGAGTAGCCATTCTAATATCAAATAAAATCAATTTCCAACTAAAAGTCATCAAAAAAGATAAGGAAGGACACTTCATATTCATCAAAGGAAAAATCAACCAAGATGAACTCTCAATCCTAAATATCTATGCCCCAAATACAAGGGCACCTACATATGTAAAAGAAACCTTACTAAAACTCAAAACACACATTGCACCTCACACAATAATAGTGGGAGATTTCAACACCCCACTCTCATCAATGGACAGATCATGGAAACAGAAATTAAACAGTGATGTAGACAGACTAAGAGAAGTCATGAGCCAAATGGACTTAACGGATATTTATAGAACATTCTATCCTAAAGCAAAAGGATATACCTTCTTCTCAGCTCCTCATGGTACTTTCTCCAAAATTGACCATATAATTGGTCAAAAAACGGGCCTCAACAGGTACAGAAAGATAGAAATAATCCCATGCGTGCTATCGGACCACCAAGGCCTAAAACTGGTCTTCAATAACAATAAGGGAAGAATGCCCACATATACGTGGAAATTGAACAATGCTCTACTCAATGATAACCTGGTCAAGGAAGAAATAAAGAAAGAAATTAAAAACTTTTTAGAATTTAATGAAAATGAAGATACAACATACTCAAACTTATGGGACACAATGAAAGCTGTGCTAAGAGGAAAACTCATAGCGCTGAGTGCCTGCAGAAAGAAACAGGAAAGAGCATATGTCAGCAGCTTGACAGCACACCTAAAAGCTCTAGAACAAAAAGAAGCAAATACACCCAGGAGGAGTAGAAGGCAGGAAATAATCAAACTCAGAGCTGAAATCAACCAAGTAGAAACAAAAAGGACCATAGAAAGAATCAACAGAACCAAAAGTTGGTTCTTTGAGAAAATCAACAAGATAGATAAACCCTTAGCCAGACTAACGAGAGGACACAGAGAGTGTGTCCAAATTAACAAAATCAGAAATGAAAAGGGAGACATAACTACAGATTCGGAGGAAATTCAAAAAATCATCAGATCTTACTATAAAAACCTATATTCAACAAAATTTGAAAATCTTCAGGAAATGGACAATTTCCTAGACAGATACCAGGTATCGAAGTTAAATCAGGAACAGATAAACCAGTTAAACAACCCCATAACTCCTAAGGAAATAGAAGCAGTCATTAAAGGTCTCCCAACCAAAAAGAGCACAGGTCCAGACGGGTTTAGTGCAGAATTCTATCAAACCTTCATAGAAGACCTCATACCAATATTATCCAAACTATTCCACAAAATTGAAACAGATGGAGCCCTACCGAATTCCTTCTACGAAGCCACAATTACTCTTATACCTAAACCACACAAAGACACAACAAAGAAAGAGAACTTCAGACCAATTTCCCTTATGAATATCGACGCAAAAATACTCAATAAAATTCTGGCAAACCGAATTCAAGAGCACATCAAAACAATCATCCACCATGATCAAGTAGGCTTCATCCCAGGCATGCAGGGATGGTTTAATATACGGAAAACCATCAACGTGATCCATTATATAAACAAACTGAAAGAACAGAACCACATGATCATTTCATTAGATGCTGAGAAAGCATTTGACAAAATTCAACACCCCTTCATGATAAAAGTCCTGGAAAGAATAGGAATTCAAGGCCCATACCTAAACATAGTAAAAGCCATATACAGCAAACCAGTTGCTAACATTAAACTAAATGGAGAGAAACTTGAAGCAATCCCACTAAAATCAGGGACTAGACAAGGCTGCCCACTCTCTCCCTACTTATTCAATATAGTTCTTGAAGTTCTAGCCAGAGCAATCAGACAACAAAAGGAGATCAAAGGGATACAGATCGGAAAAGAAGAGGTCAAAATATCACTATTTGCAGATGACATGATAGTATATTTAAGTGATCCCAAAAGTTCCACCAGAGAACTACTAAAGCTGATAAACAACTTCAGCAAAGTGGCTGGGTATAAAATTAACTCAAATAAATCAGTTGCCTTCCTCTATACAAAAGAGAAACAAGCCGAGAAAGAAATTAGGGAAACGACACCCTTCATAATAGACCCAAATAATATAAAGTACCTCGGTGTGACTTTAACCAAGCAAGTAAAAGATCTGTACAATAAGAACTTCAAGACACTGAGGAAAGAAATTGAAGAAGACCTCAGAAGATGGAAAGATCTCCCATGCTCATGGATTGGCAGGATTAATATGGTAAAAATGGCCATTTTACCAAAAGCAATCTACAGATTCAATGCAATCCCCATCAAAATACCAATCCATTTCTTCAAAGAGTTAGACAGAACAATTTGCAAATTCATCTGGAATAACAAAAAACCCAGGATAGCTAAAGCTATCCTCAACAATAAAAGGACTTCAGGGGGAATCAATATCCCTGAACTCAAGCAGTATTACAGAGCAATAGTGATAAAAACTGCATGGTATTGGTACAGAGACAGACAGATAGACCAATGGAATAGAATTGAAGACCCAGAAATGAACCCACACACCTATGGTCACTTGATTTTTGACAAAGGAGCCAAAACCATCCAATGGAAAAAAGATAGTATTTTCAGCAAATGGTGCTGGTTCAACTGGAGGGCAACATGTAGAAGAATGCAGATCGATCCATCCTTATCACCCTGTACAAAGCTTAAGTCCAAGTGGATCAAGGACCTCCACATCAAACCAGACACACTCAAACTAATAGAAGAAAAACTAGGGAAGCATCTGGAACACATGGGCACTGGAAAAAATTTCCTGAACAAAACACCAATGGCTTATACTCTAAGATCAAGAATCGACAAATGGGATCTCATAAAACTGCAAAGCTTCTGTAAGGCAAAGGACACTGTGGTTAGGACAAAACGGCAACCAACAGATTGGGAAAAGATCTTTACCAATCCTACAACAGATAGAGGCCTTATTTCCAAAATATACAAAGAACTCAAGAAGTTAGACCGCAGGGAAACAAATAACCCTATTAAAAAATGGGGTTCAGAGCTAAACAAAGAATTCACAGCTGAGGAATGCCGAATGGCTGAGAAACACCTAAAGAAATGTTCAACATCTTTAGTCATAAGGGAAATGCAAATCAAAACAACCCTGAGATTTCACCTCACACCAGTGCGATTGGCTAAGATCAAAAACTCAGGTGACAGCAGATGCTGGCGAGGATGTGGAGAAAGAGGAACACTCCTCCATTGTTGGTGGGATTGCAGACTGGTAAAACCATTCTTGAAATCAGTCTGGAGGTTCCTCAGAAAATTGGACATTGAACTGCCTGATGATCCAGCTATACCTCTCTTGGGCATATACCCAAAAGATGCCTCAACATATAAAAGAGACACGTGCTCCACTATGTTCATCGCAGCCTTATTTATAATAGCCAGAAGCTGGAAAGAACCCAGATGCCCTTCAACAGAGGAATGGATACAGAAAATGTGGTACATCTACACAATGGAATATTACTCAGCTATCAAAAACAACGAGTTTATGAAATTCGTAGGCAAATGGTTGGAACTGGAAAATATCATCCTGAGTGAGCTAACCCAATCACAGAAAGACATACATGGTATGCACTCATTGATAAGTGGCTATTAGCCCAAATGCTTGAATTACCCTAGATCCCTAGAACAAACGAAACTCAAGACGGATGATCAAAATGTGAATGCTTCACTCCTTCTTTAAATGAGGAAAAAGAATACCCTTGGCAGGGAAGGGAGAGGCAAAGATTAAAACAGAGACTGAAGGAACACCCATTCAGAGCCTGCCCCACATGTGGCCCATACATATACAGCCACCCAATTAGACAAGATGGATGAAGCAAAGAAGTGCAGACCGACAGGAGCCGGATGTAGATCGCTCCTGAGAGACACAGCCAGAATACAGCAAATATAGAGGCGAATGCCAGCAGCAAACCACTGAACTGAGAATAGGTCCCTTATTGAAGGAATCAGAGAAAGAACTGGAAGAGCTTGAAGGGGCTCGAGACCCCAAAAGTACAACAATGCCAAGCAACCAGAGCCTCCAGGGACTAAGCCACTACCTAAAGACTATACATGGACTGACCCTGGACTCTGACCCCATAGGTAGCAATGAATATCCTAGTAAGAGCACCAGTGGAAGGGGAAGCCCTGGGTCCTGCTAAGATTGAACCCACAGTGAACTAGTCTATGGGGGGAGGGCGGCAATGGGGGGAGGGTTGGGAGGGGAACACCCATAAGGAAGGGGAGGGGGGAGGGGGAGGTTTGCCCGGAAACCGGGAAAGGGAATAACACTCGAAATGTATATAAGAAATACTCAAGTTAATAAAAAAAAAAAAAAAAAGAAAGAAAAAATCAACAAGATAGATAAACCAGACTAACCAGACTAACAAGATACCCAGACTAACCAGAGGGCACAGAGACAGTATCCAAATCAATGAAATCAGAAATTAAAATGGAGACATAACAACAGAAACTGAGGATATTCAAAAAAATTATCAGATTGTGCTACAAAAGTACATACTCAACAAAACTGCAAAATCTAGAGGAAATGAACAATTTTCTAGGCAGATACAAAGTATGAAACTTTTAACAGGATCAGGTAAACCATCTAAACAAGTCCAATAACACCTAAAAGAATAGAACAACTCATTAAAAGTCTCTTAACCAAAAGAAAAGCACAGGACCAGATGGGTTTAGTGCAGAATTCTATCAGATCTTCAAAGAAGACCTAATACCAATATTCTTCAAAACTATTCCACAAACTAGGAACAGAAGAAGCACTACCCAATTCATCCTATTCAGCCATGATAATGCTTAAACCTAAACCACACAAAGATATAACAAAGAAAGAGAACTTCAGACCAATTTCCCTTACGAATATCTTTGCAAAAATACTAAATTTTTTACAAACTGAGTCCAAGAACACTCAAAATGATCATAAACCATGATCAAGTAGGCTTCTCCCAGGGATGCAGAGATGGTTCAATATATGGAAATCCATCAAGGTAATCCACTTTATAAACAAACTCAAAGAAAAAACCCACATGATCATTTCATTAGATGCTGAGCAAAGCATTTGACTTAGTACAACACCCATTCATGAAAAAAGTCTTGGAAAGATCAGGAATTCAAGGCCCATACCAAAACATAGTAAAAGCGATATACAGCAAACCAGTAGCCAGCATCAAACTAAATGGAGAGAAACTTGAAGCAATCCCACTAAAATCAGGGACTAGACAAGGCTGCCCACAGTCTATTCAATACAGTACTGCCTGTCTATTCAATACAGTACTCGAAATCCTATCTAGAGGAATTAGAAAACAGAAGGAGATCAAAGGGATACAATTTGGAAAGGAAGAACTCAAAAAATCACTACATGCAGATGATATGATAGTATATTCAAATGACCCCAAAAATTCCACCAGAGAACTTCTAAAACTCACAACTTCAGTAAAGTGACTAGATATAAAATTAACTCAAACAAATAAGTAGCCTTCCTCTACCCAAAGGATAAACAGGCTGAGAAAGGAATTAGGGAAACTAAATAATAGTCACAGATAATATAAAATACCTTGGTGTGACTCTAAACAAGCAAGTTAAAGATATGTATGACAAGAACTTCAAGTGTCTGAAAAAAGAAATTGAAGAAGATCTCAGAAGATGGAAAGACCTCCCATACTTGTGGACTGGCAGGATTAATATAGTAAAAATGGCCATCTTACTGAAAGAAATCTACCATCAAAATTCCAATTCAATTCTTCATAGAGTTAGAAAGAGTAATTTGCAAATTCATTTGGAACAACAAAAAACTCATGGTAGTGAAAACTATAGTCAACAATAAAAGAACTTCTGTGGGAATCACCATACCTCACCTCAAGCTATATTACAGAGGAATAGTGATAAAAACTTTATGGTACTAGAAAAGAGACAGACAGATCAGTGGAATAGAATTGAAGTCCCAGAAATGAACCCACATACCTATGAACACTTTAAACACAAAGAACACATGTTCTTTGACAAGGGAGCTATAACCATCCAGTGGAAAAAATCAGCATTTTCAACAAATGGTACTGTGTCAAGTGGCTGTCAGTATGTAGGAGAATACAAATTTATCCATTCTTACCGCCTTGTACAAAGTTCAAGTCCAAGTGGATCAAGAACCTCCACATAAAACCAGACACACTGTAAGTAATAGAAGAGAAAGTGAAGGAAGTGGTTCTAATACACGGGCATAGGGGAACCTTTTTCTTGACAAAACACCAAATGGCTTATTCTCTAGGATCCAGAATGGACAAATGGGACCTCATAAAGTTACAAAGTTTCTATAAGTCAAAATACACTGACAATAGGACAAAAAGGCAACCAACAGATCTTTACCAATCTTGGGGAAAGATCTTTACCAATCCTACATGCAATAGAGGGCTAATGTCTAATATATACAAAAAATTCAAGAAGTTAGACTCCAGAGAATCAAATAACCCTATTAAAAATGGGCTATAGAGCTAAACAAATAATTGTCAGCTGAAGAATATAGAATGGCTGAGAAATACCTAAAGAAATGTTCAACATCCTTGGTCATTAGGGAACTGCAAATCAAAACAACCCTGAGATTCCACCTCATACCAGTTAGAATGACTAAGACCAAAACAGCAGTTGCTGGCCAGGATGTGGAAAAGAGGAATACTCCTCCATTCTTGGTGGAATTGCAAGCTGGTACAACCACTCTGGAAATCAGTCTGGCAGTTCCTCATAGTACTACTTGAGGACCGAGTTGTACCACTCCTGGGCATATACCCAAAGGTTTTCCAACACACAACAAAAACATATGCTCTACTATGTTCATAGCAGCCTCATATTTATTATAGTCAAAAGCTGGAACAAACACAGATGTCATTCAAGAGAAGAATGAATATACAAATGTGGTATAGTTACACAGTGGAATACTACTTGGCTTTTAAAAGCCAATGATTTCATGAAATTCTTAGGCAAATTTATGGAAGTAAAAAATATCAATCTGAGTGGGGTAACCCAATCATAAAAGAACACACATGCTAGGTATTCACTGATAAGTGGATATTAGCCCAAATGCTTGGAATACCCAAGATGCAATTCATAGACCACATGAAGCTCAAGAATAAGAAAAACAAAAGTGTGGATGCTTCAGTACTTCTTGGAAGGGAAACAAAATACTCACGGGAGACAAAGTGTGTAACAGAGACTAAAGGACAGGCCATCCAGAGACAGCCACACATGGGGTCTATCCTACATACCGTCACCAAGCCTAGTCACTATTGGAGATGCCAAGAGGTGCATGCTGACAGAAGCTGATATAACTGTCACCTGAGAAGCTCTGCCAGAGCCTGACATATAGAGAGGTGATGCTGGAAGCCAATCATTCGACTTAGAGTGGAGTCCCCAATGGAGGAGTTAGAGAAAAGACTGAAGTAACTGAGGGGTTAACACCCTAGAGCATCCAGGGACTAAACCACCAACCAGAGTACACATTGAGCAACCCATGGCTCAGGCTGCATTTGTAGTAGAGGAAGGGCCTTGTAGGGCATCAATGGGAGTAGAGGCCCTTGGTCTTCTAAATGTTAGTAGTCTCAGTGAAGGTAAAGGCCAGTGCCTGGAGATGGGAGAAAGTGGGTAGGTGAGGGATCACCCTCAAGGGGCAGGGCTCTGGGGGATGGGATTGGGGGTTTCTGGAGGGGAAACCAGAAAAGGGAATAACGTTTCAAATGTAAATAAAGAATATATCCAATAAAAAATAAAAGGTATAATTGCAAATAATTTTCATTCAAAAAAAAAACATATTGATAAACCTCTTTCTATAACATCCTTCCTGAATTATGTCAGCATCTTCTTTATCCAGTCTGTTAATCATGTCAGTCACATGATGATTCTCAAAGGTTATTTTCTTTCTGGAGCGGATATGGAAGAGCAGCAACTCAAGGAATGGCCATTCAGAGCCTGATCCACATGTGGCCCAAATATATACAGCCACTAAAACTAGTTAAGATTGATGAAGCTAAAAATGCATGCTGTAAGAGACCGGATATAGATATCGCCTGAGAGATACATCCAGAGCATGTCCAATACAGCAGTCAATGCTAGCAACAAACCACCGAACTGAGAATAGGACCCCCTTAGGGGAAATACAAGGAAGTATTGAAAGAGCTGAAGGAGCTTGCAACCCCATAAAAACAACAATGCCAACCAACCAGAGCTTCCAAGGACTAAACCACTCCTGAAAGACTATACATGGACTGACCCAGGGCTCCAATTGCACATGTACTAGAGAATAGCGTTGTTGGGGCACCAGTGGAAGGGAAAGCCCTTGGTCCTGCCAAGGTTGGACCCCCAGTGCAGGGGAATATGGGGGGGCAATAAGGGGATGTATAGGGATTATACTCGTGAGGGGGAGGAGAGGGAATGGGGGCTTATGGACAGGAAATTGGGAAGGGGAATAACATTTGAAATGTAAGTAAAGAAATATATCTAATAAAAAAATTAAAAAAAAGAAATACTATTCTACATTGTTTCCTATTTGCTTTGTCTATATCAGTATGTCAAATATATACATTTGAATTTTTACATGGTTTATTAGTTCAGCATTGAAGCACAGTAAATAGTTGCTTCAAGCAACAGGTACATATTATACATGGACATTACCACATATTAACTCCGTGTTATGTTCTCTCTTATGCCTGCACATTTTTATAGTTATTATTCATTTAACAAAAACTTTTCTTATGTCTTTCTTCTACCCACTAGTGTTTCACAACAGTTTAATAGCAACTTTATTAGTAAAAGCTCATAACAAACAAACAAAAAAACCATTTACCTGAGACAGTAATGTAAAAACATTACTCTCCCATTTTGACTTTCAGTCTTACTTCCTTCCTTTAGACAATTGACCATCCTAATCTACTGCTAAGTCTGCACATTTGAGCTCTAATTATGTTCATGTAGAGACCGTTTTCTGACTTAGCGGAACTCTCTCCTTCTTCCACAAGCTGTGTCAGAAAATAGAAAAGTCTTTGTCATGGAGCAAAGATAAAAAGAGGAAGCTGAGCCAGGGTAATGTCCACAGGGAGAAGGATGCTCAGTCAGGAAAGCTGTGGATGCATGAAGGAGGCTACAGAAGGATTCTCTACTAGGCACACAAATAAAGCAAGGAGATCTAAATATGAAACGCCCTTAAGGAAACAACACTGTAACTGTGCTACGATTTGTACTTCAATTGATTATTGCAAATGTCAATAATGAAATAATGGCTTGAATTAAAAGGCACACACATGTACACATACACACACATATTGTGTGTGTATGTGTGTATGTGTGTGTGTGTGTGTGTGTGTGTGTGTATTTGTGTGTAATTGGTTGAGACAGATTCTCACTATGCAGTCCTCGCTGGCTTGAAATTAACAGATATCTCTGGTCACTATATCCCAAGTGTTAGGAGTAGAAGAATTTACCACCATATTCAACTTTTAATTATATTTTAAATTTTTTGTTGTGAGCCTAACCTTTAATGACTGAGTCAATTCTCTAGCCCAAAGATTTATTTATTTTTAAGTACATTGTATCTGTCTTCAGACACACCAGAAGAGGGCATCAGGTCTTATTACAGATGGTTGTGAGCCACTATGTAGTTGCTGGGAAGTGAAATCAGGACCTCTGGAAGAGCAGTCAATGGCCTTAACCACTGAGCCGTCTCTCCAGCCCTATATTTTAATTAAATAAAAAATTAAGAAATCTTCTATGATTCTATTTTAAATGCTCCTATTACAAAATATGTAGTTATATGAATTTTCTTGAATTGTGCTATTTTTTTGACCAAATAGTTAAGGATTTATTTCTTAGTAATTTTCTGTCCTTCAAAGAAGTAACACAAACAATTCATCAGTTGCGAGTCAAGGCAGCGCGGGCATATTTTAATAAGTGTCAGCATTTCCCCACTGTTAGTCTTACCCGTGCCTCTGAGGAATTGCTCGTGGTGCCAGAGGAAATGTTGGAAATCTCAACATTTAAAACAATCAATGTCATGAACAGAGAGAGACAGTGGCAAGGGGGTAAAAGAGAGGGAGGAGTGAGTGGGAGGGAGGAGAAGAAGGGGATTAAAAAGATGAAGGAAGGCAGAAGAGGAAAAGACAAGGAACAAGGTTTCGAAAAACCTTGTAAAAAGAGCTACCAGTTATTAAATGCTCTTTGTGAATAAGGAGATTTTAAAAGAGTTCCTTATAAGAATCCCGTGTGGCTGATGCTAAATTATTATTATTATTTTTATTTTATTTTTTAACTTGAGTATTTCTTATTTACATTTCGAGTGTTATTCCCTTTCCCAGTTTCTGGTCAAACCTCCCCCTAATCCCTCCCCTTCCCCTTCTTTATGCGTGTTCCCCTCCCTATCCTCCCCCCTTGTGGCCCTCCCCCCAACAATCTAGTTCACTGGGGGTTCAGTCTTAGCAGGACCCAGGGCTTCCCGTTCCACTGGTGCTCTTACTAGGGTATTCAATGCTGCCTATGAGGTCAGAGTCCAGGGTCAGTCCATGTATAGACTTTAGGTAGTGGCTTAGTCCCTGGAAGCTCTGGGTGCTTGGCATTGTTGTTCATAAGGGGTCTCGAGCTCCTTCAATCTCTTCCAGTTCTTTCTCTGATGCCTTCAACCGGGGTCCCTTCTCAGTTCAGTGGTTTGCTGCTGGCATTCGCCTCTGTATTTGCTGTATTCTGGCTGTGTCTCTCTCGGGAGAGATCTACATCTGGCTCCTGTCGGCCTGCAGTTCTTTGCTTCATCCATCTTGTCTAATTGGATGGCTGTATATGCATGGGCCACATGTGGGGCAGGCTCTGAATGGGTGTTCCTTCAGTCTCTGTTTTAATCTTTGCCTCTCTATTCCCTGCCAAGGGTATTCTTCTTCCCCTTTTAAAGAAGGAGTGAAGCATTCACATTTTGATCATCCGTCTTGAGTTTCATTTGTTCTAGGCATCTAGGGTAATTCAAGCGTTTGGGCTAATAGCCACTTATCAATGAGTGCATACCATGTGTGTTTTTCTGTGATTGGGTTACCTCACTCAGGATGATATTTTCCAGTTCCAACCATTTGCCTACGAATTTCATAAAGTCATTATTTTTGATAGCTGAGTAATATTCCATTGTGTAGATGTACCACATTTTCTGTATCCATTCCTCTGTTGAAGGGCATCTGGGTTCTTTCCAGCTTCTGGCTATTATAAATAAGGCTGCAATGAACATAGTGGAGCACGTGTCTTTTTTATATGTTGGGGCATCTTTTGGGTATATGCCCAAGAGAGGTATAGCTGGATCCTCAGGCAGTTCAATGTCCAATTTTCTGAGGAACCTCCAGACTGATTTCCAGAATGGTTTTACCAGTCTGCAATCCCACCAACAATGGAGGAGTGTTCCTCTTTCTCCACATCCTCGCCAGCATCTGCTGTCACCTGAGTTTTTGATCTTAGGCATTCTCACTGGTGTGAGGTGAAATCTCACGGTTGTTTTGATTTGCATTTCCCTTATAACTAAAGATGTTGAACATTTCTTTAGGTGTTTCTCAGTCATTCGGCATTCCTCAGCTGTGAATTCTTTGTTTAGCTCTGAACTCCATTTTTTAATAGGGTTATTTGTCTCCCTGCGGTCTAACTTCTTGAGTACTTTGTATATTTTGGACATAAGGCCTCTATTTGTTGTAGGATTGGTAAAGATCTTTTCCCAATCTGTTGGTTGCTGTTTTGTCCTAACCACAGTGTGCTTTGCTTTACAGAAGCTTTGCAGTTTTATGAGATCCCATATGTTGATTCTTGATCTTAGAGCATAAGCCATTGGTGTTTCGTTCAGGAAATTTTTTCCAGTGCCCATGTGTTCCAGATGCTTCCCTAGTTTTTCTTCCATTAGTTTGAGTGTATCTGGTTTGATGTGGAGGCCCTTGATCCAGTTGGACTTAAGCTTTATACAGGATGAAAAGCATGGATCGATCTTCTACATTCTTCTACATGTTGACCTCCAGTTGAACCAGCACCATTTGCTGAAAATGCTATCTTTTTTCAATTTGATAGTTTTGGTTCCTTTGTCAAAAATCAAGTGCCCATAGCTGTGTGGGTTCATTTCTGGGTCTTCAATTCTGTTCCATTGGTCTATCTGTCTGTCTCTGTACCAATATCATGCAGTTTTATGCTATTTTTATCAATGATAAAAATAATAAATTAAAATTGAAACAGAAAGGTCTGAGGTAATTAAATACAATGCTACATTAAGAATAATAAAACAACCACAAACTCAATCTAACTGCCCAAACTAAAGCAGAAACAAGGACAACATAGAATAGCAAGATAAAAATATCTCATCAAAAAAGTACTATATCCACAATCATGGTATTCAATAAAATCTCTTGATGAGAATTAAAAACTATGTCATGAGTTCACTAAAACAACTCAAAGGGGATATGATTATATTCTAAGTGACAAAATACGTAACTGAATATAATAAGAAATTCTTCAATAAACAAAAATTGAATTTAAAAAAGAGGTAGCACTTCTGAAGAAGATTCATTCTGTTGGTGAATCATTCTTCTTTTTTAAATGTGTTAATCTTTTCTCATCAGCATCATTTATTGCATGTTTTATTCCTTTCCAGTTTCATACACACTCTCTATATTTAACTAAGTTAATAGATCCATATCTCAGAGAAGTTTTTGTCATGAAATTCTCATGAAGCAATACTTCTGTTACAATCTAAGTAGCTTTCAGTTACTTTCATCATATGTCCTATAAATTCTCTTTCCTGTTCATAAGTCATAGCATCTATGAATCCAGCTAAGAGTTGCTCTTGGTGGCCAGAAAGTGTTTTCCTGCGACTGACATTAAGCTGCTGCATGTTTCCACCCATGACTGCAAAGGACATTATGAGTCAGACAAAATGGCAACCTATGGCATGGGAAAATATTTTTTTGGGAAAATATTTTTACTAATTACCTATTTATTACAGAACTGATATATTAAAAAAGGAACTCAAAAGACTAGCAATAAAGAAAACAAATAATCCAATAAATAATGGAGTTCCAATCTAAACAAAGTTTTCAAAAGATGAAGCACAAATGGTGAGAAGCACTCAAATGAAAATGCTTAACACCTGTACTCATCAGGGAAATATAAATAAAGCTACATTGAGACTTCATCTGACATCTGTCAGAATGGCAGAGATCAATCAATCAAATGTCAAATCATACTAGCAAAAATGTAGAATAAAGGAGACCCTCCTCAAATGCTGGTGAGAGTACAAACATTTACCTCTCCTTGGTTAATTAGTATAGTTCTTCTTCAGAAAACTGGAAACAAATGTTCCTCAATATCGAGCTATAGCATTCTTGGGCATATACCCAAAGATTTTTATATCCTAATACAAAGATGTTTGTGGATACTTTATTCATGATAGCCAAATTGGAAACTGCCTAGATGTCCATTAAATAAAGAATGGATAAAGAAAATATGTTACATTTATACAATGCAGTGTTACTTTGCTGTTAAGAAATGCCATAATAAAATTTGCTGTAAAATAGATAGAATTAGAAAAACATTTATCTTAATTAAGATAACACAGATCAAGAAAAAGGAAAATATATATTGGCTTCTATGTAGATATCAGTCACTGAATAAATGGTAATCAACCTACAATACATATACCCAGAGAGGTTAGGAATAGAGAAAGCTACTAAGCGGTGATATAGATCTCCCTGGGAAGGAAAAATACAATATATTTTACGGTTGGTCTGTGACAGAGGAGTTGGAAAAGGGTGGATCAGGTGAAAAAGTAGAGGGATAATGTGATTGATCAAGGGCTTATGAGGAGAGAGAGCTTCAATTGAGGGTACGTTTTAGGAGTGGTATAGAAACCTAGTGCAGAGGAAACTTCATAAATATATATGAAGGCAATTTAATGAAGTCCTTAAATAATGAGAAAAGGGGAATACTAGTAGGTCATCTTTTGTCATCAAATGAAACTTTTAATACCAGAACTATGTTATATTCAATTGTGTTGTTTGCCAAAAGAGTCCTGTGAAAAACCCTGAAAAATCCTGTCTTCTTTCAAGGCAATAGATTTTCTTCCCTCAACTAACAAGTTCTAATGCTGAAGACCATATTTATACAACTCATTAAACACAGAATGGTTGAGCTGGTTCCTGCATAGAACCTTCAACCCCAAACACTCAGCTGTTACAAATAAAGAAAGCCATGAAAGGAGGAGTTAAATGAGTGGATCTACAAAAGAAGTAATCCTGAATGATGTAATCCAGATCCAAAAATTCAAATGTGCTGTTGACTTTTCAGACACGGAGATAGGCTGTGCAATCTTCAAGAAACAGGCTATAAAGGGTATAACCACATTGCTTAGGTATAGAGTCTGGGATTAAGAGGAAGGACTAAATCATATTACAATGTAGAAATAGACTTGAGAGTCATGGATTAACTGGCCAGTGGTGACTGGAAATGGAAAGTCAGACTAGAGTAGGGAGTGAAGAAGATGGTAGGAAGGGAATAGAGGCAGAATAGTTAAATTAAGAGTGATTTGAGGGGTTGTATGGAAACAATACAGTAGATATTTCCTAAAATATATACACATATAAAGGTGATCTAAATTAAATTCCAAAGTAACAGGGAATATAAAGCCTTAATTATACATTTTGTCACTAAATAAAGATTACAGTATTGGAAATGGGTTATATCAAATGGAGTTCTTTGCTCAAGTGAACCATGGGAACATACAAACAACCTAGGCAATTAACAAATCTATAAATGCCTGTCTACAAATTGACAGTAAGACCCAGTATACTAGTGAAGAGAACACTTATATAAGCCATTGAACACACAGAAGTTGAGCTGGTGTCTTCCCAGATCCTTTAACCCTAATGATCATGATTCTGGAAATACTCTGAATGTTACTAAAGAAGAGAGGTAGCCCCAACCCAGCTCCAAATCCTTATGTCTATAATGATGACCTGCATGCAAGATAGACTTGTGAAATACTGACCCAAACTTGTGGTAGTAACCATTCATTATCTAATCTGATTTAAGGCCTACTCCATAAGAAGGATTCTGTATTAAGTTTTCATTGCTGTGAAGAGACACTATGAAACAACTCATGTAAGGGTCAACACTTAATTGGGGCTGACTTATAGCTTCAGAGGCTGAGTCCATTTTCATTAAAACAAGAAGCATGGTGTCCAGACAGAGTGCTGGACAAGGAGCCAAGAGTTCTACTTCAAAATCTGAAGGCAGACAGGAAAAGACTAACCTGACTTTTCCTCAATGAAAGGCCTTCAAAGCCTACTCCTACAATGATGCACTTCCTCTAACAAGGCCACAATTCCAAATAGCACCACTTCCCATGAGCCAAACAAATTCAAAACACCACAGACCCCATAACCAACACTTTTTGCATGGCCAAGAACATGAATCTAGATAGCCAACTACCAAGGGAAAAATTAAATACTTTTGTTCTGCTAAAGGAATGCATGGATAAAATGACTCCTAATGGGCTTCTCCTATACTGATATCAGAATAAATAAAAAACAATGATATCAGCCACCCTCAGAGAAGATTCCTCCTGCAGTAGATGGGAATGAATACAGAGACACACAGCTAGAAAATATGCTGAGAGTGAGAGACTTTGGAACATTCAATCCTAAATGGAATGTCTCTATCAAGTCTCTTTCCTCAGGAATCAGGAAACCCTGTAGGAAGAGGAAGGGAAAGATTGTATGAACTAGAGGGAATGGAATACACTAAGGAAACAAGGACTTTTAAACACAGCATGACCAATGCATATATGAACTCACAAGAACTGTGGCAGCATGTACACAATCTAAGGTAGATGGATTCTCAATGCTGACAGGCCGAGGAAACACAAAATTCCATCCCTAATCTGGAATCCATCTGCAATTGATAAATACTCATAAAGGAAAAGTACAGGATTTTTTTTTCAGGTAAATTTCACTGAGTATACAAACAATGGTGCGATACAAATAAATGTTAGATTTAAAAAATTAACAAGCATGGGACTGGCTACATTTCTGTACTTGCTAAGGATTCTGAAGACTAGAGTTTGATCCCCAAGTTCCTTATGGTTTGATAGATACAACACTTGTACACTACTTTGGCCTTCACACAGTGGGATATATGACACATAACACACACACACACACACACACACACACACACACACACACACAAAATCACACATACACACACGGGGGTGGGGAGAAAGAGGATTGAAGACATCAAATGAATGACCCTACTGTATAAAACTAAAAAAACTAAAACAAAAGGAAAGGCAGGACCATGTAGAGATAAATAATTTTTCTTTATTCTTTGAAATTTAAAAATATCATATGTAGATGCTGATATTGAATATTTAAATGAATTAACAGAATGAATAAACATCACTTGAGAAGAATCCAATCTCATTAATTTTGCCAGTTGTTTTTCAACTTGATCCCTTCTTTACAAAAGGAAAAGAAAGGCCAAGGGGAAACTTGTATATTAACTCAATCAGGTGAGGAAAGCCATCGTTCACAGTGATGCTATACTGATGCTTTAGAAAAAATAAAATACAATAATCTTCCCTTATAGTAGCTCTCCAAATCCTTGTTTTTAAACATAAGAAAACGAGCCTCTGGTAAATTCCAGTATAAGGGGACCATACAAAATTACTTTTGTTGCACTCTTCAAAGTATCATGTGCATCAAATGAGCCCACAGTATTGTTGAGTGGTGAGGCATTATAACCTGACACTGTAAAAGGAAGTCCACAACAGAAAAGAATAACAGATTATAAAATCAAAGTGAAATATTGGCAATTATTTATATACAAAATATTTTGTTACTTATCAAAAACAAACCATAGTATTATACAATGTTGATTTTGAGATGTAATTCTACTTTCCCATAAGCCAAAACTATTCTAGAGTACAGCACACTTAAAAATTTGTCAAAGCAAGTAATCCCTCTTTGTTAATTTATAATATTTTGATTTCTGTAGAATTACATAATGAGAGAATACATTTTTAAGTCTTAGATCACTTCTCAACTTAACACATCCAGTCTGAATCGGGTGACTGAAAAAGGATTACATAATTCAGATTGACAGGTGACTGACAGAAAAGCAAGACATTGATTTATCACGATTTCCAGATTAATCTTTTGACAAAACAGATACTGTGGTTTCGTAATTGTCATTCCAAAATAAACATGTGGTTCCAAAGTTCCCTTAAAATAGCATCTGCTCTTCTACGCCTGCCTTTTTAAGTCTTATTCTTTGGTGATTCCTAGCTGAAACTTGTTTCTTATATCTCCATGCCACAGTCCTCTTTCAGACAAGCTGGCTACTCACATTTCTACAAGATGCAAAAACAGCTATAAAAGAAAATCTAAGGCAGAAAGTTTTTATTAATAAACTTTTAGTTTACTAAGGACGGTGATTCATTCTAAAATGTTCCTGTTTCCTTCATTAACATTCTACCTGTCTTTTTCTCTTCCTCTAGTTGATCACGCAGAGTAACACAAAGACGTTTGTTAAAAGAACAAAAGAAACCTAAAAAAAAACTAAAAATAAAGTCTGTCATAACATTTTTCTGTAGATACAATATTCTATTCTACCTTGTCAATTTCTTCACAAACTACTACCCAGAATTATTTATTTTAACTCACAATCACAACTTCAGGTTGTGAAGAACCTGAGTGCTGTGGTAGTATTTTCAGTAGTTGCCAGAATGTTGAAATAATATTGTTAGATAGAACTACTGGATTAGGCAAATACTCAAAGGTAAAATAAAGCAGCAAGGAGAAAACTGGCTATTTAGGTGATATTCAGTGGTGCACAATATGGCCAAAATATTTATGTTTTGATTTATTTTACAATTTGTTTCATACTTGAATTTACTTGAAATGGTCACCTTCATGATTACACTGTCAAAATTCTGTCAGACATGAATATAACTTTTCTGACTAGGTAGATATCTATAGAATTCATATATGTTGTTTCTAAATTTGGACCTTCATTTGTAAAATATTTTCTATTTTAGACGTTTTGGAGAAAAGATTGCATTTTGTTATGACTAAAAATCGATTAACAATGGTAAGCTAAAATATGAGCCATTTAGTACTTAATTTATATTAGTCTACTTTGTACATTGAATTTAACAGTTTAATTGGGTTATTGTTATGCCCTGGCAGTATATGTCATTCTAAAATCCGTATTTTTAAAATCCTAATCTTAAACTTACTGAAGTTATGACACAGGACCTTTAGAACGCATTTAATTAAAGAATAAAGTGTCCATATTGAAGAATAGAACAGGGAAAAATGTCCTTTTCTGCCTTACTTCCTAACATGTGGGGAAATGCCCAAAGGGTAAAAGTTTGTATCCTTAAATAAAACAACCACAATATTACCCTGAGTGTAACATTGTAGCCTTCCAGCCTTCTGAAAACTCTTTCCTTTGTGAACCATCTCAGGCATTATTCTTTGTTGTAGAAAAATCCAACTTGTTTATAGTGTATCACTTATTATATCATATTTCAGAACATCTGGATACAAAGTAAGTTACATGAATATAAAGTGATATTTCTCATGCTTAAAATGAATTAATGAATGTTTCAATATGGAAACATTTGAAGTCATTTATAGATGTGAAATAAAAGAAATGAAAGGCTCAAACACTTTCTTTGGCCTTAGTATTTGGTTAGTGCTGGTCTCATAGGAAAACAAAACAAAGCCAAAAAAAAATCTCCACCAGTCTTATTCACTATTAAACAAGAAACTGAGAAATAAGATTAAAAGTTATTTCACATTGTTTTGATGTTTAATAAAATTATCTCATATTGTCACCTTGTCTTCTGTTCTTCTTGAGTACTACTATTTTTGCATTATGTGTGAATACTTGTGACTCCTTTAGTTCTTCTGTGGAATCCCTGATGTCCAGTATGACTTGTTCCCTGTGTTTCTTTAAGACGATAAAGCTAAATGAGTTTTGAAGGACGAAAATTAATCCAGTATAATTTGAGTTCTTATAAATAGTGGACTAGATACCAGTGGACACCAAAGAAAGACCAAACCAGAAGGCAGCAAGACAGGGATGTATCACACCATGAAAATCATTCTTGCCTCCACAACTGTGAGAAAATTAGCATTCATTTTAATGCTTACATTCCATTTTATTTTTATGCCTCCCAAGATTTCTAATCTACTGACTTCGTACTGATGACTGCCAAAAACTGTCTTCTTACCTTCTGTTTCCACAGAATTCATTTTTGGTATTTGCATATGTGTCAGAATTTCCCCATTTCAACTGGATAATCTAATGTGGTAGCATATACTTGTATATAGTAGTCTGTAATAATCCTCATATTTATAGCCTCATTTTGGCATTTATTAACTTGATTCTTCTCTTTTGAGTCAATTTAGCTAAAACTTTGACAATTTGTTGATTTTCTTGATTAGCTAATTACTGGGTTCATTGATCTGCTCTGTTTTGTGCTAATGTGTACTTATATATCCCCTAGTTGGTGTGGTTTCCCTCTGCTTCCTTCAGGGTAAATCTACTGTTCTTTTTCTACTTCATTAAGATGTCATTTTTATAATAACAAATTTTCATTTTGGCAAAAGCTTTCAACACATCCTATACATTTTCTTATGTCAAATTTTCACTTTAATTTGATAGAAAACTCTTTCCCTTTTTCTTTTATCTCTTTTCTTAGGAGTGTTTAGTTTCTCCATATTTTTTCTTCTAGGTTCCTTTTCTCTGTTTTCTAGTTTTATTTCATTGTAACCAATAAAGAAATTTTCATTTCTTAATAATATATCGAGTTATACTCTGAACTAACATATGATCCATCCTGGAAATTGCTTTATGTGCAAATTGTGTATCCTATTATTTTGGAATTGAGTATTCTGTTTATATATTGAATCCAATTGGTCTAAATGGTTGCTCAGGCCTCTATTATTTAGCTGTATTCTGAACTTTTTTCTATTATTAAAAATGTGATATTAAGACCTTCTGCTATATTCTAAACATATTTTTTCTCTTTAATTCTGCATTTCTCTTTGTATCCTTTTTGCTTCTGATACTTGGCAAAATGTGCATGTTCATTATTATTCATAAAGAATTTTTGACCAGCATAAAATGCTTTTGCATCTGCTGTGACAGTTTTTAAATGTAAACTACAAAATTATGGAACATACACACACACATGCATAAACAGATACACATTTATAGACACATATACACAGAACACAAGGAAGACACAGTTACACACAGGAACAGGCAGATACCGTTTAGACAGATTCAAAACACAGCCTTCCTCAGTTCCACACAGATTCAGATTCACATGACAGACAGACAGAGGGCAGAAGTCACAGGGATCCTGAATTAGATAACTTGAATCTGAACTGACCTTTGATTAACTGACCAAAAAGAAAATTAAACTATTTGTTTCCCATACTAAGATAACTAAGTTTGATTCATATTAGCATGAAATACCTTTTCTTGACAGTATTACAAATTATATGTGCTCATAAAGCAAAAGTGATTGTCTTATAAGGAATACATTTATAGAATGTTTTGAGATCTCATCAAACAAGAGTTCCATCACTTTTTTGTCTCCTAACTTTTCACCTTCTATTTTCACTGTTTTCATTAGGATTTACTTTTTGTGTGTAATTACCTGTAAATTTGGAGATCGTTTCCCTTCTTTCTATGCCATTTTAGAAACAATTGCACAAAATAAACTGCCTTTACAAAAAACAATTTTTACTTGCAATGTGAAATATCACCCTTTTTTTGGTCTAATTTTCCCAACAATTTTACAATGTTTCTATCTTATTTTATTTCTATATATGAAGTACTTGATAGAATAGGATTGTAATCATTTTACAATATTGTTTTATATCTTACAACATATGACCATAGAATTAAAAAATCAAATAATATTTTTAATATTTTTTATAATTCCCATGTGTTAATACATATAAAATTATTATGTATTAAAATGCCCCATTAGGTTCATTTCATTTCAAATAAAATGAATGCCATGTTTTTAATGCAAATGTAGGTTCTGCATGTGAAAAGCAACCACTTGTTGATTAAGAAATGAAATTGTTATTTGGACTTAAATAATAAAACAATGCAGTAATAGGAAGAATAATATGGTTTATAATACAAGTTGTATTTTCCAATCAATGTATATCTGTTTAAATCACTGGAATACTGTGCCATGACATACTAATATAACAAAAGAACACATAAAATATAATTATATTTTAATAAAGAGATTTTCTTTACTCACTGAGTCAATCTAGAGCACATAGGTGATAGAACATTTTCTCATATCCTGTTAATTCTGAGTGAGATTAATTTCATGTGGAACAATGGCAAATAGTTGATTATGGAACATTTTCATTTTTCGTAAGAATCACTAGATGTTGAATTTGTCTTGGGAAACTGGCATCTGATTGCACATTCTACCATATATTGAAACTTGAATCTTGTTTCTCACAAAGAATGAACTCAGAAGCCATTCCGAGTTCTGTCCTACCATTTTCATGAAATTCTCAATATTCACATACATACAAACAAAAATTGCTGAGATTTGTTTCAGGCTAATGGAGGAGCTGAAAATGTATCTCTTTCAGGCATAATTGTGATGGGTTCCATCGCTAATGAAATGAAATGCCACCTAGTTGCATTCCAGAGTCGTACATTCTGAACCACCTATTATGCCCAATATTGACAAGGGAGGAAATATACTTGAACTTAGCCTCGAGGAACAAGGAAGGAATTTTCTCACAGTTGCACAGCACTCTAATGAGCTGCTGAACTCCAAGCTGACTCCAGTTGCTACCAGAATTAGAAACCAGGAGTCGCTTATCTCTGTTGAGGAAAAAAAAAAGATGCTGAAGCCTGACTATAGCAAGATTTGCTTGTAATTTAGAACATCTTTAGAATAAATTGAAATGATATAAATTACTTTGAGAAATATAATAATGATTGTGCGGAAGTTGTTTGCTCATCTTACTACTTTCTATGTATTCTGAATTTATATTCAAATATTAAAAGTCATCTAAGTCATCAGAATGTTGAAATATGAATGGTATCTTAAGTTATCAGAACCCAAAGTAATATGCACTTCGATCTTTCACTGTTTTTTTGAGGCAAATGGAAAATGAACATACATTAGGTGACTATAAATATCAAGGAACTTTTGAATAAGTAAGTGTGTTCTCTTAACATGCATTTGTTCAGTGGAGTGATAGAAATAGATGGTATTTGAAAGGTAACTGGATCATGAAAGGAGACATCTGATTGCATTCAAGACATCTCAAAATAAGTGTTTGTTTTATGAGTCATTCAGACAGGTGTATGATATGTTTCTCAAAGAAGCTTAAAGTCATCAGGATGAAGATTGCTGGTTGTTATACAAATGTATATGCTTCTGAACATATGTAGCTTCATATGAGCATATCCATTTAATTGAATGCATGCTGTATTGAAGTACAAGTGTAGCTTTAAATACTTTTTATATGCTTTAAACGTCTAGATATTGTCTGTTCACAGCTTTCTTTTGGTCATGAAGCCCCCATTGCCTTCTATACTTGTTGACATCTGTGTATATCTTCAAAAGACCTACGTAAGACTAGGAATGCTAATATTGTTTTGTGAAACGTGTAGAATATCATCAGGCTTGATCATTCCAGGGATTTATAGTCAGCTAACAGTTGCTAACTCTTAAAATCTCATGAGCCTCCACCCACTCGAAAAATGTGCAAGTGTTTAAGTTTTGCTATAGTTGTTTATAAGTTGTCTAAGTTTCTGTAAATAACTTTAATTGGACACAGTTTTTCAGCAAGCTAGACTTAAGTAGCATTATATTTTCAGGTGGTCTTTGTTCCTCTTATGAGGTGAGTAGACTTTTTTTTATCTGCCTAGGATACATACAACATATAGAAAAATAACACTGTAATTCCAGCAGTCAATTTTAGGGCAATTTTATCATATGGTTAGTCCTTTTATTTTCTCTTTAATCCCTCTATGTAAAAATATTTGGTGTTGTACTTTCTTATATTTTCCCATTACCCAAGATAATATATGTACATACAGGGTTTGAATGGAGCTTCATGAATTTGTTCTGTAATTGGGACTCTCTCTGGTATTTGGGAAAGTTAGCAGGTGATATGATTTATATTTTTCAGTAGGTCTGGTCCCAGTGGTTAATTCATTTATTTTTCCTTCATGAAGATCCTGTTGTACTTGCTTACAGCTTATACAGTTACAGAAGGTAACTCAGGAAAGACTACCAAACTTAATTACCAACTATACTTGCATGAGTTTCCTCAGATTCATGTAAAGAAAAATTCATTCCAAACGATATAGTTTCAAATCTTTATTAAAACAAATATCAATTAAGATCTTTTTAAATTTTAATTTAATTTGTTTACTTATTTACTTATTTTATTGGATATTTCATTTATTTATTTACATTTCAAATGTCCCCATTCCTGGTTTCTTTTCCTCAAACCCTCTATTCAATCCCCCCTCCTCCTGCTTCTATGAGGATGCTCTCCTACCCACCTACTGCCACCTCATCATGCTGGCATTTCCCAATACTCTGGCATTGAGCCTTCAAAGGACCAGAGCCTCTCCTCCTATTAATTTCAGATAAGGCCATCTTCTGATGGATGCATTCATGCATCTGGAGCCATTCATGTGTACCCTTTCATTGGTGGTTTATTCCCTGGGAGCTCTGGTTGGTTGATATTATTGTTCTTCCTGTGGGGTTGCAAGTCCCTTCAGCTCCTTCAGTCCTTCACCTAATTTCCTACATTAAGTTTCCCGTTCTCAGTCCAATGATTAGCTGTGAGCATCTGCCTATGTATTTGTCAGGCTCTGACAGAGCCTCTCAGGAGACAGCTATATTGGACTCCTGTCAACAAGCACTTCTTGGCCTCAGCAATAGTCTTTGGGTTTGTTGTCTGTATGTGAGATGGATCCCCAACTGGGGCACTCTCTGGATGACCTTTCCTTTGGTCTTTGCTCCAGACCTTATCTTTGTATTTCCTTTAAACATGAGCAATTCTGAGTTAAAATTTTGGAGAAGAATGAGTGACCCTATCCCCCAATGAGGGCCTTGCCTAATCTCTGGATATGGTCTGTACAGGTTCTCACTCCCCTTTGTTGGGCACTTAAGCTAATGTCAATCCCAATGTGTCCTGAGAGCCTCTTGCTTTCCGGACATCTGGTACATTCTAGTGTCTACCCCCAGTTCCCCATTCCCCATTGCTACACATGTCTGTTAATTTTCCTCACCCTCTCTATATCATCCCAGTCTCCTCCCATATATGGTCCTGCCCCCATTTCCCCTCCCCCTCTGTTCTTCCTCCCAAGTCCCTCTCACCTTCTACCTCCTATGACTATTTTGTTCCCTTCCTAAGAAGGACTGAAGCATCCACATTTTGGTCTTCCTTCTACTTGAGCTTCATATCGTCTGTGAATTGTATCTTGGGTATTCTGAGATTTTGGGCTAATATACATTTATAAGTGAGTGCATATCTTGAGTGGTCTTTTGTGACTAGGTTACCTCACTCAGGATATTTTCTAGTTCCATTCATTTATAAAAGAATTTCATGAACTCATTGCTTTTGATAGCTGAGTAGTACTCCATTGTTTAAATGTACTAGGTTTTTTGTATCCATTCCTATGTTGAAGGACATCAGAGTTCTTTCCAGATTCTGGCTATTATAAATAAGGATGGTATGAACGTAGTAGAGCATATGTCCTTGTAATATGTTGGAACATGTTTTGGGTATATTCCCTTAGATAACCCTATGTCAAATTTTCGGAGGAACCTTCAGACTAATTTCCAGAGTGGATGTACCAGTTTGCAATCCCACTAACAATGGGGAGGTGTTCCTTTTTTTCCATATTCTCGCCAACATCTGCTGTCATCTGAGTTTTTGTTCTTAGCCATTCTGACTGGTGTGAGGTAGAACCTCAGTGTCCTTTTGATTTTCATTTCCCTAATGACTAAGGATGTTGAAATTTTCGTTAGGTGTTCTTGGCAATTTGATATTCCTCAGTTGAGAATTCTTTGTTTAGCTCTGCACCCCATTTTAAATAGTGTTATTTGGTTCTTTGGAGTCTGTTTGGTTTCTATCTGTTAGTCAGTGGATTCCTGTATTCTCTACTACTTATCCTTTCATACTTAACCTTTCCTTCTGCATAATCAGAAAGGATACTCTTCTGTATTTTAAATATTGCCAATATTTAAATATCTTTGTTGGAAAGCACTAATTCCCACAGACTAACAGTTATGTCATTGTGGTAGACTCTCCCTCTGCACTGTTTTACTTTTTCACCTGTTATTCTGCTACTCAGTAATCACTTCATGCTAACCTTTATGTCTCACAATAATCCTCCTGCCTCAGCCTTCCATGAGTTTCAAGAGTATTTCCTAGCTTAAAACCTTAGCTGTTATGATGATCTAATAAATAGAGAGGTAGTCAGGAGGGATGTTAAAAAATATGTTAGGGTTCTGTTTCAGAAGCAATTTGGAGAATTTTATTAGAAAATCTGCAGACTGAGGAAAAAGAGAGAGTAGAGCCCAGGGATAAAGTGTTAAGTTCCTGTTATAATTCCTTCAAATCAATGAAGCTTATTCACTAATTATCCTTTACTAAGAGTTCAGCAATTTAAATATTAATCCCAACCAAAATGTCTGTCAATCATTCATCACAAGTAATATTTGACTAAATATTTAGGCATCATGAACAAGTCATATAGATATATAAAATTTACTGTATTATGGACCATTAAATATACATGAGTGAAATCTCCTGCACTGATTCTACATCTGTGGGCAATTAGTGGGAGAGATTTATTTAGACACTAAGTTATCTGGTTTATATCCTAAGAAGGAGAGACTTTATTACATCTCCTTCTTCCTAAATACAATATAGAGACTGTACTTATTGAATATGGAGTAAACATTAATTCTCATTTAATTAATTTTCTTCTACTGTGTATGAAATTATATATATATATACCTTACATCCAAAAATTAATGCTATTATTTTATGTAACCTTGCAATATTGGAAGATTTATGCAATCATAGAATGACAAGCTATTTAGTGTAGGAAATTAAAATGTGAACACATATTCAGAACACACTGTAGAGGATTGCTGACATCGTAAATTGTTTATACAGTCTGACTGTATTTCTAGAAGTATTAGCACACCATAGGGACACGAGCAACTTCAGTGAATAGGTGCACTTTATCATGAACTTGAATGCTTACTTGACAGCGAACACTTCCTAACTTCATGAACCTGGGCCTCATATTTGACAAGATTGTCTAGGTATGCAGTATCTTGTAACAGCATGTGAGAGAGGTTTCTTTTCCTTGCTCTCTGGTTCCCAGCTGCAAAGATATCCTTCATAGTTATGCTCTTGACAATTTTGCCCTCTGTACTGACTTCCATTTTTAGAAAGTAGTACTTTAATTAGCTTGTAGGCTTCTGCTGTTCCTGGCTGACTTTACTTTGATGTTATGTAACTTGGGGTGGACGAACATCTATTCGTTATCCTCCATCTGACGTTAACTGAAAGGGCAGTCTCTGTGTTGACCTCAGCATTGAAATGGCTGAGTAAATGCATCTCTTTTGAGTCTATGATTTATAAACTATGCCCAGCTATAGTAAAGTCAAATTTTCTATATTTCTTTTACACGATGAAAAGCAATAATTAAATTTCACACGCTGCCTCTAGTATTAATCTTCCTAATTTAAATGGTATACAAGATTTTAGTAAGTCTTTCTTCTAAAAATGAATATTTGTTTACTATATTTTAAAGACTTGATTTTATATTTTTAAGCTTTTCTTCTCATGAGGAAGTAAATAAGGTAATGTAATATGAAGCAAAATATAACATTGTAATTTCTGCTATTTTTACATAACTATGTGAGAAATAAGCTTATAGTAATCAAGTGTATCAGTTTAGGTAGTATTTCCCTGCAAGAGAAGAATATAAGAGATTGGGGAGATAAGTCAGTAGATACAAGCTCTTGCTCTGAAGTAATGAAGATAAATGTTCACATCTCCAGAAGCCATGTAGAAAAGTGAGTTTATCATCTATAACACCATGTCTGTGGGAGTAAGGGAAAAGACAAGAGGACTGATAGGCCTTACTCACAGTTAGTCTAGATTGCAATAGAGTAACAAATCCTATTTCAGAAGAGCAAGGTACAGAAAATTATAGGGCTAGACAGGTGATTTCCTCTGGTCTCTTCAAGTGCATCGTCATGTACTGAACCACTCTACCGTACATATATGCAGATATACTTCACCTATATAACACATACATGTACTCAAGCACACAGACAGACAAACAGATGCACACACACACACACACACACACACACACACAGAGACACACACACAGTAACCCCTAAATAATTGTTCACTAAGCAGCAACTACAATACAATTATAAAGTAGGTTTTATATCCAAAGATGAAAGAAAAAGGCAAGACCCACTATGAGGATGAACTGCTCCATGTAGAATTTTATAAACTCAGAAGTCATATGAGTATACAGTTTAACCTTAGAAATTGATAAAAATAATGTAGATAATTAAAATCTGTTCACAGAGAAAAGTGAACATTATTTCGAGCATTTTAGCAATGTGAATATAAACTACAGTGAGACCTTAGGAAGTTTTGAGCAGGGAGGTAATTTCATTAGAAAATTTGTCTTTTAGAATTGATTATTCCTGAGAAAAACTAAAATGCATTAGAGGATATATTTTCATCTTATAAATAGAAACATTTGAATATTAAGAATATTAAAGATGTTTAAAAACCTGGTGGTGACAAGAAATAAATGTATTTTCATTATCTGATACCAAATAAAGTACTATTTTTAATCATGTTGCAGATTAAATATAAAATCTTCACCAAATAATGTAAGCAAATTATGACAGATTTGTAGAGTCCAGACTCATCAACACATAAATTCCAATTTAAATTTCTGTGTAATCATTTGACCTAAGATAAGTTATTTGAATTATTGGAGGTTTTCCTTATTCTAATGAAAACTTAGAGTAATGACCAGTAGTGTTATATTACTATACCAATTTGAGTTCTGCTCATTGCACGCAATTCTGAGAAACAATAAACTACTGTTTTCTCTAATACTGGGCACAGCATGAAGTGCGGAAGAGGAAGCAATTTAATAATAAGCTTGAACACAGTTTTGCAGATGTATGTTGATAATCTCAGAACTTACAGGTCCTAACTTGCTTTAATACAAGAGAAGATAGAGAAAAATAAGTAAAATATAGGAGACAGCCAGATATGAGAGATAATCAAGCCAAGGAAAAGGTGGCCATACAAAGAGAGTGTCATAAGTTGAGAAAAATTCCCAATGATCCTTACTCATATCTGAAGTACAGAAAATGTTTTCGTGCCCTAAAGAAGATAAAGTTACTACTCTCTCATCTTTACAAGGCATTAACAAAACAAAAAATTTATCAGACAAATCGAGTTAATTATTTCCAAGTGAAGTAACTATTTAATTGGTTCAAACTTGTTTGGTTTTGCTTCAATTATCCAGCTAATTGCTCTTATTTTGCTCTTTACCTTTCCTCTGTTGACATTAAGGCAGACTTCTAACCCACAGATTTGTCCTTTTGTTCTCCTTTGTATGTAAGTTGGCTGATACAACTTCCTTCCTGGGTAACTTTGTTCTTTTCCATGCCATTGATTTTTCCCTGTGGATCTAATCGAGCCTAAACTTGCTTAGGCTCATTTGCTTTCCCTTTGTCACTAGGAACCCTGACAGTACAGTCTTGTTTCTAAAAATAGAATATTTACCAAAGACCCATTGTCACAGAAGCAAGTGACAAAACAATGCAATTTAAAAGTGGGCAAGCCAGTGAGAACAAAGAGATGGATAGGGAAGAAGGAGGAGAGGAGTTTGCTTGTGCAAAGGGGAGCTGGAGGAGTGAAAGTTTTAAAACTAAAACAGAAACTCTTGTAGAATTTTGACAATAACCTTTCACTGAAGTATGGCAGATGAAACGCTGTTAGGAAAAAAAAACAAATAAGAGAGTTTTACCAATGGATTTGGAGCCTGTGATCAAGTTTGCAATGTATAGTATATTGTATGCTGCAATTCTAATGTGATAATCACAGTATTTAGATAATTTTGAAAATTCGACTTGAAATCACATCAAGTAAACCACATTCAATTGTTTTTTAAATTAATGGTTTAATACCGTTATTAATTAATTAATTCATAATTTTTATTAATTGATTTTTTGTTATTGCATAGTCATAAGCATTTTTCTTTATTTAGTTATCTGTATGTTTATATGTGTACCTCTTGGTTATGTGTAGGGAAGGCATAGAAAAAATCCCTCTTTTGTTTGCCATAGTGAACTGCCATTAGAATATGTGATAGTTTCATTCACTATATGCAGTGGAATTAAAATGGCTATTTCTGATGTGATTACATCAATATTGTTGGAATATATGATGCAGAATTTTGGCCTACCGAGTTATTCAATAGTATGTCTATGGCATTTGGAAAAGGTCTATACCGTTATTTACTTGTTTAAAACATTTAAAAACAGGTGATTTTAATGAATGTTTGAAAAAATGTGAACTTTTAAAAATATTTATTAACCTGAAAATAATGCAAGACAATATTTATAAGAATTAAATAAAAACTTACAAACTAATAAGAACTAAATAATGGCCATGGAAATATTTCAATAGGTTGTGTCTTTAAGAAACGGATTTTCTCTAATTCCTCCACTGGAGTCCCCTTGTTCAGTCCAATGGTTAGCTGCAAACATCCTCATCTGTATCAGTAGGGCTCTGGCAGAGTCTCTCAGAAGACTTACATATGAGGCTCCTGTCAGCATGCACTTCTTGGCATCAGAGATAGTGACTGGGTTTGGTGGCTGCATGTAGGATGGATTCCCTGGTGGGGCAGTCTCTGGGTGACCTTTTCTTCAGTTCTTCACTGACAGGGTTTGCAACACCATAGGAAGAACAATATCAACCAACAAGACCCCACTAGAGCTCCCAGGGACTAAGCTACCAACCAATGAGTACACCTGGAGGGACCCATGAGTCCAGCCACATTTGTAGCAGAGGATGGCATTGTGCAGCATCAATAGGAGAAAAAGCCCTTTGTCCTGTGAAGGCTCATTTTCCCAAAGTAGGGGGATACCAGGGCATTGAAGTAGTTGTAGGTGTGTGGGAGTGGGAGCATTCTCATAGAAGCAGGGAGAGGAGAGAGGGGCTATGGGAAAGGGGGCAAGGGGATAACATTTGAAATGTAAATACATAAAATATCCAAGGAAAATAAAATTTAAAATAAAAATGAAATGATATCATTAGTGGTTCAGAATTGTCTGCATTTATTTACAAGATATGATGCAAACATGATTGGATGAGTGATATACTTTTGTAATGCTAGGAGCAATATGAAAAAAGCATAAAGGAAAATGCTGAACGGTAATCATGGAAATTATTTCAGCTTATTTTCCAGTAACGAGATAAAGCAAAGGTGATTTTTTTCTTATTTTTCTTATTCTCGTTTTCTTCTCTCTCTCTCTCTCTCTCTCTCTCTCTCTCTCTCTCTCTCTCTCTCTCTCTCTCTGTGTGTGTGTGTGTGTGTGTGTGTGTGTGTCTGTGTAAATCAGAAAAAACGTTTTTGTCATATATCCAAGCAAACTCTAAATATGGAAATTGATTCTTTTCTCCAGGAAGTGGGTCACAATGGTTTGAGTGTATCAGAGAAGACTGGAAATAAGTGTGATCGGAATACATTATGTGAAATAATAAATACATAATCAATAAAATATTAAGTTTTATGAAAAAGATAATTCTTTAAAAATCAACCTAAACTGGGGTTGGGGATTTAGCTCAGTGGTAGACCGCTTGCCTAGCAAGCGCAAGACCCTGGGTTCGGTCCCCAGCTCCAAAAAGAAAAAAGAAAAAAAAATCAACCTAAACCAAATAAATAAATAAAATAAAATAAAAAATAAATGAACAAGAGTCACAATCGTCTAATTAACCTCAGAAGCATCCCTAAGAGATTTGCCTCCCCCACCACTCATCCATTCTTGTCTGGACTTCAGTATCATCCTGCAAGTGAGTCTGGCAAGTTTTTAGATCTATAAGATCTCTTTTGGGGGAGAATATTCCTCTCTGGCATCAGTATCTCTCAGTATGAGATACTTGGGGAAATTCCCATTTATTTGAGAGTCTGTTTTTCCAAAGACTGATAGATTGTGAAATGCCAATTTGTTTTTAGAATATTTTGTTTCTGCCACGTCTGTTACAATTCCCCACGTTATGTTTCAGGACCTCAGTCCGAAGATAGAGTTTGTCCACTTATGAAACAAATAGAATAAAAAGAGTAAACTATGTGAATTTGTGCACAACTCAGGGAAACTTTTAGGCTCTAAAATATCCCATATCTCAAAGGAACTACTAGGTACTTGATGAAAATAACTATCAGCATATTTGATATAATATGATAACCACTTAGCTCGAACAGAAAATTTAAAAGTAGACTTTGCAGGGTATAAAGGGATGTATTTCACAGATCAATTCCCTTAGTGGATGAAATAATTGATTATTGTGTTATAAGAACAATAGATTATTATAACATGGATTACACTTTCACCTGAAATAAGCAGATAAAAACTAACAGAATTTCTATAATTTTTAAAATATAAACTAAAGGGCAGCACAGTCATCTGGCCATTTAGATCATGAAAAAATGCATATTTCTGCATAGATCTGGGATTTTAGGCAACAAAGAACGGGGCAATTGAAGATCAATCAATCTCATTGTGAAGTCCTGAAACAGTACAGTTGCTCTCATTACACTTCTTTGATATTAAGAGGAGCTGAACTATGAAACAAACTAATGATGACTCTACTCCTCTTCCTCTAGATGAATTTGCATTACAGAGACACCCTCAGCACTGTGCTTATCACTATTGCTACTGTTGGTGTTAGCAGAGAAACCAGAATTGAATGTCTCTCAACAATAACTTACTTTTAGTTTGGCTAGAAATTTTTATCTTTTTGAATCAAAAAATCAGTATGAATTTTATTAGCTGTCTCTCACATAAGAAATTACAATTAGATTTAATTTTCCCCATTTTTATTGGATATTTTCTTTATCTTCATTTCAAATTTTATGCCCCTTCCAGATTTCCCTTCCAGAAACTCCCTACCCATCCCTACAACAGAAGGTCTCCATAAGGGTGCTCCACTACCCAGTCACTCCCTCTCTCCAGCTTCCCAACCATAGCATTCCCCTACACTGGGGCATCAAGCCTTCAGAGGTCCAAGGCCCTATAGTGCAACTGATGCCTCACAAAACTATCCTCTGCTACATATGCAGCTGGAGCCATGGGTCTCTGAGGAATATCGAATGGCAGTGAAGCACCTAAAGAAATGTTCAATATCCTTAATTATCAGAGTAATGCAAATCAAAACAATCCTGAGATTCCATCTCACACCAGTCAGAATAGTTAAGATAAAAACCTCAGTTGACAACAGGTGTTGGTGAGGATGTGGAGAAAGAGGAACATTCCTCCATTGTTGATAGGATATCAAGCTGGTACAACCACTCTGGAAATCAGTCTGGCAGTTCCTCAGAAAACTGTACATTGTACTACCTGAGGACCCAGCTATATCACTCCTGCACATATACCCAAAAGATTCTCCAAAATATAACCAGGACACACGTTCCACTATGTTCATAGCCTTATTTATAATAGCCACAAGCTGGAAAAAACCCAGATGTCCTTAAACAGAAGAATAGATACAGAAAATGTGGTTCATTTACACAATGGAAAACTACTCAGCTATTAAAAATAGACTTCTTAGGCAAAAGGATGGAATTAGAAAGTATCATCATAAGTGAAGTCACAAAAGAACACACATGGTATGAACTCACTGATAAGTGGATATTAGGCACAAAGCTCAGAATAACCAAGATACAATTTACAGACCAAGTGAAGTTCAAGAAGAAGAAAGTCCAAAGGGTAGATGCTTCAGTACTTAGAAGAGAGAACAAAATATTCACAGGAGGAAATATGGAGAGAATATGTAAAGCAGAGACTAAAGGACAGGCAATCCAAGAACTGTCACATCCAAATCCAGTCACTTTTGGAAATGCCAAGACATGCATGCTGACAGGAGCCTGATATAGCTGTTTCCTGAGAGCCTCTGCCAGAGCCTGACAAATACAGAGATGGATACCAACCATTGTTCTGAGTAAGTGTCCCTAATGAAGAACTAAGGAGAAAGGACTGAGGTAGCTGTAGGGTTTGCAACCTATTAGGAAGAAGAACAATGTCAATCAACCAGAACCCCCAGAGCTTCCAGGGACTAAGTCACCAACCAAACAACTTTATGTTTTATTTTTATCTAAATTATTATATTTCATACACATATACACACTTAAACATACCTTCTTCATTCATCATTCATACACAAATGTCATTCATAGGCAAATGGATGGAACTGGAAAATATCATCCTGAGTGAGGTAACCCAATCACAGAAAAACACGCATGGTATGCACTCATTGATAAGTGGATATTAGCCCAAATGCTCGAATTACCCTAGATGCACAGAACACATGAAACTCAAGAAGGATGACCTTCACTCCTTCTTTAAAAGGGGAACAAGAGTACCCTCGGGAGGGACTAGGGAGGAAAAGTTTAGGACAGAGCCTTAAGGAACACCCATTTAGAGACTGACCCTGGGCTCCCAGAAACCAGGAAAGGGAATAACAATTGAAATGCAAATAAGATCTAATGAGTTCAGAACCTCACCAAGGAAAAGAATGGCGCTAAAACAGATTTCCAGCAACAGGTGCTTTGGCGGGCTCCAGAAAGTTTTCGAGCATAGCAGTGTTGAGCTGAACTGTAAAATGAAATTTTCTATCTACCTACCACCCCAGGCTGAGAGTGGAATGTACCCTGCACTTTATTGGCTGTCTGGTTTAACTTGCACAGAACAAAATTTCATATAAAAGTCTGGCTATCAACAAGCTGCCTCAGAGCATGGCCTTGTGGTCATTGTTCCTGATACCAGCCCCCGTGTCTGCAACATTAAAGGAGAAGATGACAGCTTGGACTTCTGCACTGATGCGGGGTTTACGTGAACACCACTGAGGATCCTTGGAACACTAACTACAGAATGTAATCTTATGTAACAAAGGAGCTTCCACAACTCATAAATGCCAATTTCCCAGTGGACCCACAGAGGATGTCTATTTTTGGTCACTCCATGGAAGGACACAGAGCTCTGATTTGCACTTTGAAAACTCCTGGAAAATACAGATCTGTGTCCGCATTTGCTCCAATTTGCAACCCTGTGCTCTGTCCTTGGGGCAAAAAAGCTTTTAATCGATATTTGGGACCAGATCAAAGTAAAAGGAAGGCATATGATGCGACCTGTCTAGGGAAGTCCTACTCGGGTCCAAGGGAAAGATGACGAGTTCCTCTCAGATGGGCAGTTACTCTCTGACAGCTTCATAGCTGCCTGCACAGAAAAGAAAATCCCTGTTGTTTTTAGGCTACAAGAGGCTTATGATCATAGCTACTACTTCATCGCAACCTTCATCACCGACCACATCAGGCATCATAGCAAGTACCTGAATGCATGAAGAGCTTCAGACAAGAGAATCTCATCAGGATGATAAAAGTTGGAATCAACAGGATTGCTGACTAAAAGAATTCGATTTCCTTTGAAAAGATCATGCTCCTGCAGTTGAATCACTTTTCTGAATAAATATATCAAACTTTCTGGTTTAAAAAAATGCAAACAAGAAGTACTCAAGTTAATAAAGATGGAGGGAAAAAAGACAACTTTTTCTTTGAACCCATCCAATAAAAAAGGATGAAAAGCAAATAATCTCTATGTTCTCTATATTTCGAATGCTTTAGAATGTGTAATGGTTGATATTCCATTACATCTCACAGACTTCCTAGATACTGTTCCCACCAGTGGGAAATATTTTGTAATGCTTTTGACAATTATGTGATGTAATTGTAATGCATGGAATCCTTAAAGGTGTTCACTGAGGAACGCATCTGTGTGTCTTGCACTTTCCTCTTTGGAGGTACATATTAAGAAACAGCATGCAAAGCAGTCCAACCTCTCACAGGAGAGAAACTTGGGTTCACTGTAGAAAAGGAAATGTGGGTACCACATTTCATGACCAGTGCAATTTACTGGTGATGTCCTTCAAGATGAATGTGTGAATAGTTTACAAGTGATTTTCACAAATTTTATTATTTTCGGTATCTGGAAAATTTTCCCCCTAAAAATCATTTGGAATTCAGTCTTCACTATCTCACTCATAGCAAATTACAAGTTATGTTTTACAACAGTTGTTTACCTGAATAGATTGCACAATCACTAAAACCCTTTCCTTGCTCACTATACTTTTATTTAGGTGAATTTTCTATTATTTTAGGGGAAGTTTTTTTTTCTTTTTGTAAGGCATTTGAACAAGTTTTTTTAATTATTTCTATTTCTGTGGGAATAAGTATGCAAGGTTTTTTTTTGCTTTGTTTTGTTTTTTTGTTTTTTTTTTTTTTTTTACATAACACCATTAGCTATTGCAGCACTAGGAGACAGGAAAAGCAAAAGAATTATAAGTATGTTTATACTTCATTCTGCTAAAGAGCTGGCAGACCATTTAACAGGATGGTAAGATCAAATCCACACAAACTGCTTTGTGTTAGCAGTATAATTTGGATTTCCACAAGAGAAAGAGTGCCACCCAACAAAGAGCATCAGAAACTAAAGGTGTAGGTTATACAAAATATTTACCCTTCTCCAGCACTAGTATATTGCAAGACCACTTTCAATTTTCTTTTTCCATTAGAAGAAGATTACCTCTACTACAAACACACAGGTGCTTTGGAAGTTTATACCTTAAGCAAATAAAAAGTAATTCTTTGTAAGTTTGTCCTAAGAATTGCCCCCAAATCAAAGCAAAATAAAGGCCATTGGTCCACAGCATTAAGAGAGAAGTGGAGAAAGAATTTTGGAATAGACTGCTGTCAAGCTGAACTGGTCATGGTGGGATATTTTGAGGTTCTGGACACTTTCAAGTGGTAGGAGACAAATGCCCCCATTTTAAAAGAAAAGGAAAAGGGGATCGAAAGGAGAAATTCCCTCCTTTGTTTTGTTTACATGAAATCACTGAAAATTTTAGTAAAAATGAGATTCACATAATTTCCCTTTTCTTCAACAATACTCTGACACAAGCTTTGAAATTGAGTCATAAACTGTTGGCATTATATTATCAACCATAAAAGTCTTGATGTCGATTATAAATTATAATACAATTTTCTGAAGGAATTCAAGCATGCTCTGTCATTATTTCACACAAAGATTGCATAATGCAAACACCTACTAACTTTTACACACAAGATCAAAATCTATAGACTTCATGATCACTTAGTAAAGGACAAAGAATCATGACTTAGGAACAATTTATTGGATTTAAGTAATGCATGAGATTTTTTTAAATTTCATGATATTAGTAAATTACAGTTGAGAATAACTTTTCTCCTCCAATATTTGTACATTCTTGTCCAAGACCAAAACTCTTTTGCTTGATATATAAGTACCAGCCCTGCTTTAAAAATTTTTTAAATGTTTAAAAATTTAGTGGATTAGGATTCACAGGAAGAGGTGGAAAAGGAATAAGAAACAAAATAATACTGCTTTCCATAGAATCAAATATTTCTTCAAATCTTCATCATTTGAAGAGTTTATGAATGAAATTATTTATGCTGCCTAAGCCATAGATTCATAAGTTAGAAGATGCAGATTATAAAAATATCTCTTCCCACAGTCAGGCATGCTATACAGGTAACATAAGGTCTCTAAACATAGATGTACAGAGGATGCTATGCAGAGTTCTATAAGGATAGACCAGCAGTGCTGTTATGCAAAAATGCTATGTGATAATACTTATAAAATAGATATGTAACTGTTGAAATCTTAAGTTATCCATACAAAAGGAACATTGGCAACACATTTACTATTTCCTTAGTATTACATTTTATGAAATGATAGCTTTTATATATAAAGTTTTTTATACTGCAATAATTTTTTTAAATCACATATACAATTTTCATGCACTAAATTTTGTTATATTCTACTTTCATGAATTAGTTTTAAATCATCAAGATAGCTTAAAACTTATTTTACCTATATGAAGCTTTTGTTTCCTGTAAAAGTAATTTTTATCTGTCTGATGTAACTGTTGCCTTGGAGGCTTACTGCCTTAGACAGCTAACTTTGGCCTAGTCCTAGAAGCTTCTAGCCTGCATACACTCTAATCTAGGCATAGCATGTTTTCATCTTCTGAGACTTAGTGGTGAATAATCTCCCTTCACCTTTCTAACTCTTTCTGAACTCTGTCTGTACAATCGACTCAGCTGCTCTGGCAAAAACTTTCCAAGCTGACTGGTTCAATATTGCTTCTCTTTTGGCATCTGACTGAATTGCTGTGTGTGGACTAATGCTACTGTTGGCATTGCTCTGCATGGTCTAATGTTACTGTTGGCGATATTTTCTAATTTTCTATCTCATTCTCATTCTTTGTCTTGTTCTGTAGTCCCCTGAGTTTGGCTCTCTTTCTCTTTCTGTATCCTGTTTCTGTACAACTGTTCTGCTAAAACTGCCTCTTTCCTCCTCTCTTTCACTGGCCTCTTAAGTAGTTTCCCTTTCTTCTCTCTTCTAGTGAAAGTGAGGTATATCATATTCTGTCAAAATTTTCTCTCCTCATTACTTAATCTGCCAGTCAATTAGACATCACTTTTAAACATGCATGCTTCTTTCTGCCAACTAACTTTACCTTCATGTTTGGGATTAAAGGTGTGTAACCTGTTTGTATTCCAGCAAGAGGGACTAAAGATGTGTCTTATGAGCTGAGTCACTCCACAATCAGAAACAGTTTTTTAAAATAAATATCAAAATCTCACAGTTCACAGTCTGTAGAAATAGTCTTCACCAGTATCCTGTCATAATGTATTTTTTAACCAAGGTTATGTGTTTCAGATTTTCTGTAATATATTCACCTGTGACAACAAAGCAAAATTATAAGTCAAACACTTTAAAAAATACTAATTTCATGTAAATAATATCTTTAACAATGGGATTATCATTCATCTATTCATAATTTAGTGAAGATTAATAAATACATAGCTAGAAGATAGAGATATAGAACTAGATTATAGTATGTATTTGTACAATAAAACATTTGACAAATCTTAAAGAACTGTTATTACCTCTATACTGAATTGATTCATTGCTAAACACTGTAAAATATATTTCATAAAATATGACATCCATATATATATATATATATATATCATCACAGGTTGTTGTTGGTAGATGTTCTTTAATTTATATAGCATTTATTTAGCAAGGGAGTTGGTGAATTTAAATAAGCTTAGTTTAATTTTTTGCACCAAATCAAATTGTTACAATTACCTTTAGTATTCATTCCTTTTATTGTTCATTAATTGTTGCATTCTATATAAAGAATAAGGTAAAATTAAATTTTACTTACATCAGAAAATGTAAATATTAGACATAACATTTCCTCAAATCAGAAGGACTCATCATGAAAGAGCAAGTACAAATATGAAATATATCATCTGCATGGCTTTTTACTTTTTCTAATAGCCTTATATAAACAGATATGAAATGAATTGGCATACCTCACTAAGATTGATGCTTTCTTGCTACTCGTTCCAGATTTTCAGTATTGAGAAAGCCTACACTGTCAAATTATACAAATTGTCCTGTGAAATCCATATGGAGGTATTGACTCATATAGCCATATCAGCAGTTATTCTAAATGCAGCAAGCACATTTTCATACCTTCAATATGGAAATGAAAGGGAAATTTTGTTTTGTAATGCTTCCTTTACTGTGAACCCTCTGAAATGAATCTCCTTTGTTAAATCTACTTGTGTGTTTCTTTATTTTATGATTCTCTTGTCTTATATACTATGGTCACTCAATATTAATTGAGGTAGAAAAGTTTTTGTACATTGTGAGAACTATATGTCTTCATGTACTCTGTCATTTTGTATAACTAGATGTTAAAAAAATGTTGGTTCTGAAATGTAATAAAGTTGTATAGTTTTATCTACTCCTCTTTTCCAAGTCACCAAATCCACTTGCCTAGAATATCTCATCATGTGCCTTCTTCTCACTTGCCTACAGACAGTCTGTTCCTAACAATGTTGTTAACTGTCCTGTACAATGTAAAGGCATTTAAATGCCTCATAGACGTGCTGAAAGCATTGATTAGGGTAACTAGGTACAAGAAGACAACATGGACATATTTACTGTGCACAGAAACTTTAATCTCCTGAACTCCTTTCTTGCTCTTCTCCTGGTCATTCTATTTTAAGAATTAATATGTTCCACAATAGTACTCAAATACACCATGGGATAAGATGTATTCTTCTTTCCTTATACATCTTTTTTGTGCTTCTGCTGTTTTCCTGAATTCTTTGCCATCTCAATAGGATGTACAATAAGAGGCTCTATTCATCAGTCCCTCTTGCCTCATGATACTGAGTATCTTTGCCACAATTGCAATATTATTTTTATAGAATAAGCTATAAAATCATGCTCAGTGTCAAATACCTTCTCTTTTAGTTTCTTGGTAGACTGAGCAGGGATATAATTTGAGCCAACAAAAGTAAGGCAAAATGAAATTTTAGCTCTTGCAGAGAACCCACGTTCAGTTCCCAGCACCCACGTAGATGTTTATAATCTGCCTTTAGTCCAAGTGCAAGGAAATTAATGACCTCTTCTGGTTTCTGTGGATATGAGGCATACAAATAGGACAATTATGTACATGCATGCAAAACACTTATATGCATACAGTAAAAATAAATATTTCATGGAATTATTTATTTATTTTTTTATTAACTTGAGTATTTCTTATATACATTTCGAGTGTTATTCCCTTTCCCGGTTTCCAGGCAAACATCCCCCTCCCCCCTCCCCTTCCTTATGGGTGTTCCCCTCCCAACCCTCCCCCCATTGCCGCCCTCCCCCCATAGACTAGTTCACTGGGGGTTCAGTCTTAGCAGGACCCAGGGCTTCCCCTTCCACTGGTGCTCTTACTAGGATATTCATTGCTACCTATGGGGTCAGAGTCCAGGGTCAGTCCATGTATAGTCTTTAGGTAGTAGCTTAGTCCCTGGAAGCTCTGGTTGCTTGGCATTGTTGTACTTTTGGGGTCTCGAGCCCCTTCAAGCTCTTCCAGTTCTTTCTCTGATTCCTTCAATAGGGGACCTATTCTCAGTTCAGTGGTTTGCTGCTGGCATTCGCCTCTATATTTGCTGTATTTTGGCTGTGTCTCTCAGGAGCGATCTACATCCGGCTCCTGTCGGTCTGCACTTCTTTGCTTCATCCATCTTGTCTAATTGGGTGGCTGTATATGTATGGGCCACATGTGGGGCAGGCTCTGAATGGGTGTTCCTTCAGTCTCTGTTTTAATCTTTGCCTCTCCCTTCCCTGCCAAGGGTATTCTTTTTCCTCATTTAAAGAAGGAGTGAAGCATTCACATTTTGATCATCCGTCTTGCGTTTCGTTTGTTCTAGGGATCTAGGGTAATTCAAGCATTTGGGCTAATAGCCACTTATCAATGAGTGCATACCATGTATGTCTTTCTGTGATTGGGTTAGCTCACTCAGGATGATATTTTCCAGTTCCAACCATTTGCCTACGAATTTCATAAACTCGTTGTTTTTGATAGCTGAGTAATATTCCATTGTGTAGATGTACCACATTTTCTGTATCCATTCCTCTGTTGAAGGGCATCTGGGTTCTTTCCATTTTCTGGCTATTATAAATAAGGCTGCGATGAACATAGTGGAGCACGTGTCTCTTTTATATGTTGAGGCATCTTTTGGGTATATGCCCAAGAGAGGTATAGCTGGATCCTCAGGCAGTTCAATGTCCAATTTTCTGAGGAACCTCCAGACTGATTTCCAGAATGGTTTTACCAGTCTGCAATCCCACCAACAATGGAGGAGTGTTCCTCTTTCTCCACATCCTCGCCAGCATCTGCTGTCACCTGAGATTTTGATCTTAGCCAATCGCACTGGTGTGAGGTGAAATCTCAGGGTTGTTTTGATTTGCATTTCCCTTATGACTAAAGATGTTGAACATTTCTTTAGGTGTTTCTCAGCCATTCGGCATTCCTCAGCTGTGAATTCTTTGTTTAGCTCTGAACCCCATTTTTTAATAGGGTTATTTGTTTCCCTGCGGTCTAACTTCTTGAGTTCTTTGTATATTTTGGATATAAGGCCTCTATCTGTTGTAGGATTGGTAAAGATCTTTTCCCAATCTGTTGGTTGCCGTTTTGTCCTAACCACAGTGTCCTTTGCCTTACAGAAGCTTTGCAGTTTTATGAGATCCCATTTGTCGATTCTTGATCTTAGAGCATAAGCCATTGGTGTTTTGTTCAGGAAATTTTTTCCAGTGCCCATGTGTTCCAGATGCTTCCCTAGTTTTTCTTCTATTAGTTTGAGTGTGTCTGGTTTGATGTGGAGGTCCTTGATCCACTTGGACTTAAGCTTTGCACAGGGTGATAAGCATGGATCGATCTGCATTCTTCTACATGTTGCCCTCCAGTTGAACCAGCACCATTTGCAGAAAATGCTATCTTTTTTCCATTTGATGGTTTTGGCTCCTTTGTCAAAAATCAAGTGACCATAGGTGTGTGGGTTCATTTCTGGGTCTTCAATTCTATTCCATTGTTCTATCTGTCTGTCTCTGTACCAATAGCATGCAGTTTTTAACACTATTGCTCTGTAATACTGCTTGAGTTCAGGGATAGTGATTCCCCCTGAAGTCCTTTTATTGTTGAGGATAGCTTTAGCTATCCTGGGTTTTTTGTTATTCCAGATGAATTTGCAAATTGTTCTGTCTAACTCTTTGAAGAATTGGATTGGTATTTTGATGGGGATTGCATTGAATCTGTAGATTGCTTTTGGTAAAGTGGCCATTTTTACTATATTAATCCTGCCAATCCATGAGCATGGGAGATCTTTCCATCTTCTGAGGTCTTCTTCAATTTCTTTCCTCAGTGTCTTGAAGTTCTTATTGTACAGATCTTTTACTTGCTTGGTTAAAGTCACACCGAGGTACTTTATATTATTTGGGTCTATTATGAAGGGTGTCGTTTCCCTAATTTCTTTCTCGGCTTGTTTCTCTTTTGTATAGAGGAAGGCAACTGATTTATTTGAGTTAATTTTATACCCAGCCACTTTGCTGAAGTTGTTTATCAGCTTTAGTAGTTCTCTGGTGGAACTTTTGGGATCACTTAAATATACTATCATGTCATCTGCAAATAGTGATATTTTGACCTCTTCTTTTCCGATCTGTATCCCTTTGATCTCCTTTTGTTGTCTGATTGCTCTGGCTAGAACTTCAAGAACTATATTGAATAAGTAGGGAGAGAGTGGGCAGCCTTGTCTAGTCCCTGATTTTAGTGGGATTGCTTCAAGTTTCTCTCCATTTAGTTTAATGTTAGCAACTGGTTTGCTGTATATGGCTTTTACTATGTTTAGGTGTGGGCCTTGAATTCCTATTCTTTCCAGGACTTTTATCATGAAAGAGTGTTGAATTTTGTCAAATGCTTTCTCAGCATCTAATGAAATGATCATGTGGTTCTGTTCTTTCAGTTTGTTTATATAATGGATCACGTTGATGGTTTTCCGTATATTAAACCATCCCTGCATGCCTGGGATGAAGCCTACTTGGTCATGGTGGATGATTGTTTTGATGTGCTCTTGGATTCGGTTTGCCAGAATTTTGTTGAGTATTTTTGGGTAGATATTCATAAGGGAAATTGGTCTGAAGTTCTCTTTCTTTGTTGTGTCTTTGTGTGGTTTAGGTATAAGAGTAATTGTGGCTTCGTAGAAGGAATTCGGTAGGGCTCCATCTGTTTCAATTTTGTGGAATAGTTTGGATAATATTGGTATGAGGTCTTCTATGAAGGATTGATAGATTTCTGCACTAAACCCGTCTGGACCTGGGCTCTTTTTGGTTGGGAGACCTTTAATGACTGCTTCTATTTCCTTAAGAGTTATGGGGTTGTTTAACTGGTTTATCTGTTCCTGATTTAACTTCGATACCTGGTATCTGTCTAGGAAATTGTCCATTTCCTGAAGATTTTCAAATTTTGTTGAATATAGGTTTTTATAGTAAGATCTGATGATTTTTTGAATTTCCTCCGAATCTGTAGTTATGTCTCCCTTTTCATTTCTGATTTTGTTAATTTGGACACACTCTCTGTGTCCTCTCGTTAGTCTGGCTAAGGGTTTATCTATCTTGTTGATTTTCTCAAAGAACCAACTTTTGGTTCTGTTGATTCTTTCTATGGTCCTTTTTGTTTCTACTTGGTTGATTTCAGCTCTGAGTTTGATTATTTCCTGCCTTCTACTCCTCCTGGGTGTATTTGCTTCTTTTTGTTCTAGAGCTTTTAGGTGTGCTGTCAAGCTTCTGACATATGCTCTTTCCTGTTTCTTTCTGCAGGCACTCAGCGCTATGAGTTTTCCTCTTAGCACAGCTTTCATTGTGTCCCATAAATTTGAGTATGTTGTATCTTCATTTTCATTAAATTCTAAAAAGTTTTTAATTTCTTTCTTTATTTCTTCCTTGACCAGGTTATCATTGAGTAGAGCATTGTTCAATTTCCACGTATATGTGGGCATTCTTCCCTTATTGTTATTGAAGACCAGTTTTAGGCCGTGGTGGTCCGATAGCAAGCATGGGATTATTTCTATCTTTCTGTACCTGTTGAGGCCCGTTTTTTGACCAATTATATGGTCAATTTTGGAGAAAGTACCATGAGGAGCTGAGAAGAAGGTATATCCTTTTGCTTTAGGATAGAATGTTCTATAAATATCCGTTAAGTCCATTTTGCTCATGACTTCTCTTAGTCTGTCTACATCACTGTTTAATTTCTGTTTCCATGATCTGTCCATTGATGAGAGTGGGGTGTTGAAATCTCCCACTATTATTGTATGAGGTGCAATGTGTGTTTTGAGCTTTAGTAAGGTTTCTTTTACGTATGTAGGTGCCCTTGTATTTGGGGCATAGATATTTAGGATTGAGAGTTCATCTTGGTTGATTTTTCCTTTGATGAATACGAAGTGTCCTTCCTTATCTTTTTTGATGACTTTTAGTTGGAAATTGATTTTATTTGATATTAGAATGGCTACTCCAGCTTGCTTCTTCTGACCATTTGCTTGGAAAGTTGTTTTCCAGCCTTTCACTCTGAGGTAGTGTCTGTCTTTGTCTCTGAGGTGTGTTTCCTGTAGGCAGCAGAATGCAGGGTCCTCGTTACGTATCCAGTTTGTTAATCTATGTCTTTTTATTGGGGAGTTGAGGTCATTGATATTGAGAGATATTAAGGAATAGTGATTATTGCTTCCCGTTATATTCATATTTGGATGTGAGGTTATGTTTGTGTGCTTTCATTCTCTTTGTTTTGTTGCCAAGACGATTAGTTTCTTGCTTCTTCTAGGGTATAGCTTGCCTCCTTATGTTGGGCTTTACCATTTATTATCCTTTGTAGTGCTGGATTTGTAGAACGATATTGTGTAAATTTGGTTTTGTCATGGAATATCTTGGTTTCTCCATCAATGTTAATTGAGAGTTTTGCTGGATACAGTAACCTGGGCTGGCATTTGTGTTCTCTTAGGGTCTGTATGACATCAGTCCAGGATCTTCTGGCCTTCATAGTTTCTGGCGAGAAGTCTGGTGTGATTCTGATAGGTCTCCCTTTATATGTTACTTGACCTTTTTCCCTTACTGCTTTTAATATTCTTTCTTTATTTTGTGTGTTTGGTGTTTTGACTATTATGTGACGGGAGGTGTTTCTTTTCTGGTCCAATCTATTTGGAGTTCTGTAGGCTTCTTGTATGTCTATGGGTATCTCTTTTTTTAGGTTAGGGAAGTTTTCTTCTATGATTTTGTTGAAGATATTTTCTGGTCCTTTGAGCTGGGAGTCTTCACTCTCTTCTATACCTATTATCCTTAGGTTTGATCTTCTCATTGAGTCCTGGATTTCCTGTATGTTTTGGACCAGTAGCTTTTTCCGCTTTACATTATCTTTGACAGTTGAGTCAATGATTTCTATGGAATCTTCTGCTCCTGAGATTCTCTCTTCCATCTCTTGAATTCTGTTGGTGAGGCTTGTATCTACAGCTCCTTGTCTCTTCTTTTGGTTTTCTATATCCAGGGTTGTTTCCATGTGTTCTTTCTTGATTGCTTCTATTTCCATTTTTAATTCCTTCAACTGTTTGATTGTGTTTTCCTGGAATTCTTTCAGGGATTTTTGCGATTCCTCTCTGTAGGCTTTTACTTGTTTATTAATGTTTTCCTGTGCTTCCCTAAGTGTGTTCATGTCTTTCTTGAAGTCCTCCAGCATCATGATCAAATATGATTTTGTAACTAGTTCTTGCTTTTCTGGTGTGTTTGGATATTCCATGTTTGTTTTGGTGGGAGAATTGGGCTCCGATGATGGCATGTAGTCTTGGTTTCTGTTGCTTGGGTTCCTGCGCTTGCCTCTCGCCATCAGATTATCTCTAGTGTTACTTTGTTCTGCTATTTCTGACAGTGGCTAGACTGTCCTATAAGCCTGTGTGACAGGAGTGCTGTAGACCTGTTTTCCTCTCTTTCAGTCAGTTATGGGGACAGAGTGTTCTGCTTTCTGGCGTGTAGTTTTTCCTCTCTACAGTTCTTCAGCTGTTCCTGTGGGCCTGTGTCTTGAGTTCACCAGGCAGCTTTCTTGCAGCAGAAAATTTGGTCTTACCTGTGGTCCTGAGGCTCAGGTTCGCTCGTGGGGTGCTCCCCACGGGCTCTCTGCAGCGGCAGCAACCAGGAAGACCTGTGCTGCCCCTTCCGGGAACTTCAGTGCACCAGGGTTCCAGATGGTCTTTGGCTTTTTCCTCTGGCGTCCGAGATGTGTGTGCAGGGAGCAGTCACTTTTGGTTTCCCAGGCTTGTCTGCCTCTCTGAAGGTTTAGCTCTCCCTCCCATGGGATTTGGGTGCAGAGAACTGTTTATCCGGTCTGTTTCTTTCAGGTTCCGGCGGTGTCTCAGGCACAGGGGTCCTGCCGCTCCTGGGCCCTTCCCCACCGGAGCCCAGAGGCCTTATACAGTTTCCTCTTGGGCCAGGGATGTGGGCAGGGGTGAGCAGAGTTGGTGGTCTCTTCCGCTCTGCAGCCTCAGGAGTGCCCACCTGACCAGGCGGTTGGGTCTCTCTCTCACCGGGTCTGGGAGCAGAGAGCTGCTGCGGGCCGGGATCCGCGGGTGTGGGACTTCCGGTAAACACAGAACGTGCCCGGTCCTAGAGAAATTCTGCTTCCGTGTGTCCCAAGCTCACCAGGCAGCTTTCTTGCAGCAGAAAATTTGGTCTTACCTGTGGTCCCGAGGCACAGGTTCGCTCGTGATGGAATTATTTATAATACGTATCTAACATCCTCCCTTAATTCAAAATTTGTAATGAAATATTTGCAGGCAACTGTATGGACCTAGAAAAGATCATCCTAGGTGAGGTAATGAAGACCCAGAAAGACAAACATGGTTGGTACTCACTTATATGTGGATATTAATCTTAAAGTACAGAAAGACCATGAGATAACTTATTGACTCAAAGTAATAAATGAAATAATAAGTAATTAACGTAGCAGGTAATAGGTGATAAGTAATAAGTTATAAATAATAAAACGAATACATAATAAAAGTAACAAATAATATGGAAGCCCATGAATCTCACTAAGAAGGGTAAATAAAACAGAATAGACAGGGAATGGGGAGACAGATATGGGTTGGGAGTGGTGATTTGAGTGGGCAGTATCTGGTATAGGGAAGAGAGTACTGAGAGAAAAAAGAAGAGAGTAGGAGAGAGTAGGCATCTCTGGGACGAGGTAGAAAAATAGAACAATTGAAACTCTCAAGGATCTATGAAGCTGATCCTAATTAAGACTCCTAACAATGAGGGATAAGGAGCTTGAAATCACAATTTCCTGTAACCAGGCAAGACTTCCAATGGAGAAATTGTGGAATAAATCAAGCCATAAGACCTTAAATCGCTAGTTTGTCTGTATTACAAGATATGCAGGGGATAAAATATGGATGAGAATTTGAAGTACTGTCAACCAATTACTAGGCCTCTTTTAGACCCATACCATGAGAGGGAGTCCATTTCTGGCACTATTAATGATACCCAATTATAATTGCACAAAGGAACCAAACATAACTTTCATCAGAGAGGTATCACACAGCAACTGATGAAACAAATGTAGAAATCCACAACCAAACATTAGGCAGAACCTTGGATGTACTACAGAAGAGGCGAGGAAGGACTGTTGGAGCCAGAGGGTTCAGGGACACCACAAGAAAACCAGAATCAACTAATTTGGTACCATAGGGACCCAAAGAGATTGAACTGCTAATCAGGGAGTATTCACAGGATTGACTTAGGCCTGGGAAACATATGAACATTCATGCGGCTTGGTGTGGGACTCGCAACAGCCAGAACAGGAGCTCTCTGAGACTCAATTCTCTGCCTTTGGGACTCTTTCCATGTACTGGTCTCTCTCTTACAGCCTCAGTAAAAGAAGGTATGATTAGTCTTACTACAACTTGATATGCCAAGGTATCCAATTTCTGAAGTGAATGAGAGGGGGAGCAGTTTGACAAGGAGAAGGAAGGTGGAAGAATTGGGAGGAGAGGGGGAGTGGAGGCAATGGTCTAGATGTAAATTTAATTAATTAATTATTAAAAACAAGCAAATCTACCCAGTCAGACAGCTCCTTGTACCCAAATCCCATGGGAGGACCTTCAGAGGGGCAAACACACCTGAGAAACCAGAGGAAACTACTCTCTGCCCATATTTCTGACTCTAGAGAAAAATGCCTAGTGCCATGTGGGACCCCTGTGCACAGGGACCCAGAAGTAGGGGCAGGCCCTTCTGGTTGGTGCCCTCACAGAGAGCTGAAACCCAGTCCTGACTAGTGACGCCAGGCTGGAAAGCAGAGGTAGGACCAATTTTCTGCTCCAAGATCTGCCTGGTGGACTCTGAACGCTCAAAGAAAAATTCCTGTGGAACTGGACACTTCCGTTTTCTCACTGGTGCCCAAATCTCGCTGATCCTGGCCCACAGCTCCCTGCTCCCAAACCCCGTGGGAGAGAGGACTGATCACCCAGAAATGTGTGCAATCCTGAGACTGCAGGACAAGAGAGACCAACACTTCTGCCCACATTTTCCCACATCCTTGGCCCAAGAGGAAACTGTATAGTGCCTCTGGGCACAGAAGATTGGAGCAGTCAAGCTGCAGGAGCCCTGTGGTCCAGACTGCACCCAGATCTGAAAGAAACCTGTCAAACAGCTCCTTGCACCCAAAACCTGTGGGAGGGAGAGCTAGAACTTCAGACGGGCAGATATGCCTGGGAAACCAGAGGAGACTACTCTCTTCCCACATTTCTAACTCAAGAGGAAAACACCTAGTGCCATTTGGGAAGCAACATTCAAAATAAAATGTGATCATGATGATGGAGGACTTTAAGAAAGACATAAAAACTCCCTTAGAGAAATGCAGGAAAACACAAGTAAACAAGTAGAAGCCCTTAGAGAAGAAGCATAAAAATCCCTGAAAGAGTTACAAGAAAACACCAACAAAACAGGTGAGAGAATTGGAAATTAAAATAGAAACAATAAAGAAAGCACAAAAAGAGACAACCCTGGATATAGAAAACCAAAGGAAGAGACAAGGAGCCGTAGATAAAAAACATCACCAACAGAATGCCAAAGATAGAAAAGATAACCTCAGGAGCAAAAGATTCCATAGAAATCATCAATACAACTGTCAAAGATAATGAAAAATGTAAAAAGCTACTGGACGAAAACATACAGGAAATCCAGGACACAATGAGAAGATCAAAACTAAGGATAATAGTTATAGAAGAGAGTGAAGACACCCAACTCAAAGAAACAGTAAATATCTTCAACCAAATCATAGAATAAAACTTCCCTAACCTAAAGAAAGAGATGCCCATAAGCATACAAAAGCCTACAGAACTCCAAACATATTGGACAAGAAAACAAACTCCTCCAGTCACATAAGAGTTAAAACACCAAATGCACAAAACAAAGAAAGAATATTAAAAGCAGTAAGGGAAAAAGGTCAATAACATATAAAGGCAAACCTATCATAATTACATGAGACTTCTCACCAGAGATTCTGAAAGCCAGAAGATCCTGGACAGATGTCATACAGACCGTAAGAGAACACAAATGACAGCCCAGGTTACTGTATCCAGCAAAACTATCAATTAACATAGAAACCAAGATATTCCATGACAAAACCAAATTTACACAATATCTTTCTTCAAATTCAATCCTACAAAAGATAATAAATGGTAAAGCGCAACACAAGAAGAAAGCTACACTGGAGAAAAAGCAATAAATTAATCTTTTTGCAAGAAAACAAAGAGAAAAGAAGCACACAAACATAATCTCACCACCAAATAGGAAGATAACAGGAAGCAACAATCACTATTCCTTAATATCTCTCAAAATCGATGGATTCAATTAACCAATAAAAAGACAAAGATTACCAAACTGGATCTGTAATGAAGACCCAGCATTTTGCTGCCTACAGGAAACACACCTCAGAGACAAAGACAGACACTACCTCAGAGTAAAAGGCTGGAAAACAACTTTCCAAGCCAATGGTATGAAGAAGCAAGCTGGAGTAGCCATTCACATATCGAATAAAATCGATTTTCAACCAAAAGTCATCAAAAAAGATAAGGAAGACACTTCATAATCATCAAAGGAAAAACCCACCAGATGAACTCTCAATCTCTGCTCCAAATACAATGGCACCTACATATATAAAAGAAACCTTACTAAAGCTCAACACACATTGCACTTCACACAATAATAGTAGGAGAATATAACACCCCATCTCATCAATGGACAGATCATGGAAACAGAAACATAGACAGACTGAGAGAAGTCCTGAACCAAATGGACTTAAAAGATATTTATAGAACATTCTATCCTAAAACCAAAGGATACAACTTCTTCCCACACCCTCATGGTACCTTCTCCAAAATTGACCATATAATCGGTCACAAAACAGGCCTCAACAGATACAGAAAGATAGAAATAATTCATGCGTTCTATCCGACCACCATGCGCTAAAGCTGATCTTCAATTCCAATAAGGAAAAAATGCCCATATATACATGGAAGTTGAACAATGCTCCACTCATTGATAACCTGGTCAAGAAATAACTAAAGAAAGAAATTAAAGCCTTCTCAGCATTTAATGAAAATGAATGTACAATATACCAAAATTATGGGACATAATGAAAGCTGTGCTAATAAAACTCATAGCTCTGACTGCCTGCAGAAAGAAATGAGAAAGCATATAAGAGCAGCATGACAGCACACCTAAAAGCTCTAGAACAAAAAGAAGCATATATACTCAGGAGGAGTAGAAGGCAGGAACTAATCATATTCAGAGCTGAAATCAACCAAGTATGAAAAAAAGGACTATACAAAGAATCAACAGAACCTGAAGCTGTTTCTTTGACAAAATCAACAAGATAGATAAACACTTACCCAGATTAACCAGAGGACACAAAGAATGTGTCCAATTTAACAAAATCAGAAATGAAAAAGAAGACATAACAACAGAATCAGTGGAAATTCAAAAAATCATCAGATACAACTACAAAAGCCTATATTCAAAAAAAACCCTTGAAAATCTGGAGGAAATGGACAATTTCCTAGACAGGTACCAGGTACTGAAGTTAAATCAGGAACAGATAAACCATCCAAACAACCACATAATTCCTAAAGAAATAGAAGCAGGCATTAAAGGTCTCCAAACCAAAAAGAGCCCAGATCCAGATGGGTTCAGTGCAAAATTCTATCAGACATTCATAGAAGACCTCATACCAATATTCTCAGAAGTTGGAAAGATCTCCCATGCTCATGGATTTGCAGGATTAATGTAGTAAAAATGGCCCTTTTACCAAAAGCGATCTATAGAGTCAATGCAATCCCCATCAAAATTTCAATCCAATTCTTCATAGAGCTAGACAGAACAATTTGCAAATTCATCAGGAATAACAAAAAACCCAGGATAGCTAAAACTATCCTCAACAATAAAAGGACTTCAGGGGGAATCACTATCCCTGAACTCAAGCAGTATTACAGAGCAATAGTGATAAAAACTGCATGGTATTGGTACAGAGACAGACAGATGAACACCCAGAAATGAACCCACACACCTATGGTCACTTGATTTTTGACAAAGGAGTCAAAACCATCCAATAGAAAAAAGATACCATTTTCAGCAAATAGTGCTGGTTCAACTGGAGGTCAGCATGAAGAAGATTGCAGATCAATTGATTTTTATCACCCTGTACAAAGCTTAAGCCCAAATGGATTAAGAAACTCCACATCAAACCAGATACACTGAAACTAATAGAAGAAAAAGTAGGGAAGAATCTGGAATGCATGGGCACTGGAGAAAATTTCCTGAACAAAACACCAATGGCTATGCACTAAGATCAAGAATCAACAAATGAGATCTCATAAAGCTACAAATCTTCTGTAAGGCAAAGGACACTGTGGTTAGGACAAAACGGCAACCAACAAATTGGGAAAAGATCTTTACCAATCCTACCACTGATAGAGGGCTAATATCCAAAATATACAGAGAACTCACAAAGTTTGATTGCATGGATCCAAAACCCTTTTTAAAAATGAGGTTCAGAGCTTAACAACGAATTCACAGCTGAGGAATATCAAATGGCTGAGTAGCACCTAAAGAAATGTTCAACATCTTTAGTCATAAGGGAAATGCAAATCAACCCTGAGATTCCACCACACCAGTCAGAATGGCTAAGATCAAAACCTCCAGTGACAGCAAATGCTGGTGAGGATATGGATAAAGGGGAACATTCCTCCATTGTTGTTGGGATTGCAGACTGGTACAACCATTCTGGAAATCAGTCTGGAGGTTCCTCAGAAAATTGGACATTGAACAACCTGAGGACCCAACTATAACTCTCTTGGTCATATACCCAAAAAATTCTCCAACATATAATAAAACACATGCTCCACTAAATTCATAGCCACCTTATTTGTAATAGCTAGAAGCTGGAAAGAACCCAGATGCCCTCAACAGAGGAATGGAGCAGAAAATATGGTACATCTACACAATGGAGTAATATTCAGCTATCAAATACAATAACTTTATGAAACTCATAGGAAAATGGACGGAACTAGAAAATGTCATCCTGAGTGAGGTAACCCAATCACAGAAAAACATACATGGTATGCAGTCATTGATAAGTGGATATTAGCCCAAATGCTCGAATTACCCAAGATGTACAGAACACATGAATCTCACGAAGGATGATGAAAATGCAGATGTTTCAATCCTTCTTTAAAAGCCAAACAAGAATACTCTTAGGAGGGGATAGAGCAGCAAAGTTTAGAACAGAGACTGAAGGAACAACCATTCAGAGCCTGCTCCATATATGGCCCATACATATACAGCCCCCAAATTAGATAAGATGGATGAACTCAGAATAAAAGGCTGGAAAACAATTGTCCAAGCAAATGATATGAAGAAGCAAACTGGAGTAGGCATTCTAATATCAAATAAAATCGATTTTCAACCAATAGTCATCAAAAAAGATAAGGAAGGACACTTCATATTCATCAAAGGAAAAATCGACCATGATGAACTCTCAATCCTAAATGTCTATGCTACAAATACAAGGGCCCTACATACATAAAAGAAATCTTACTAAAGCTCAAAGCACACATTGCACCTCACGCAATAATAGTAGGAGATTTCAACAACCCACTCTCATCAATGGACAGATCATGAAAACAGAAATTAAACAGAGATATAGACAGACTGAGAGAAGTCCTGAACCAAATGGATTTAATAGATATTTAGAGAATAATCTATCCTAAAAAAAAAAGGATATACCTTCTTCTCACCACGTCATGGTACTTTCTCCAAAATTAACCATAAAATCAGTCAAAAAACAGGTCTCAACTGATACACAAACAGAAATAATCCCATGCATTCTATTAGACCACCACCAGCTAAAGCTGGTCTTCAAAAACAGTAAGGAAAGAATGCCCACATATATAAGGAAGTTGAATAATGGTTGACTCAATGATAACCTTGTAAAGGATGAAATTAAAGACTTCTTAGAATTTAATGAAAATGAAGGTACAACATACCCAAACTTATGGGACACAGTGAAAGCTGTGCTAAGAGGAAAATTCATAGCTCTGAGTGCCTGCAGAAAGAAACAGGAGAGAGCCTATATCAGCAGCTTGATATCACACCTAAAATCTCTAGAACAAAAAGAAGCAAACACATCCAGGAGGAGTAGAAGGCAGGAAATAATCAAACTCAGAGCAGAAATCAACCAAATAGAAACAAAAGGACTATACAAATAATCAACAGACCCAAAAGCTGGTTCTTTGAGGAAATCAACAAGATAGATAAACCTTTAGCCAGACTAACCAGAGAACACAGAGAGTGTGTCCAAATTAACAAAATCAGAAATGAAAAGGGAGACATAACAACAAAGCCAGAGGAAATTCAAAAATCATCAGATCCTACGTCAAAAGCCTATATTCAATAAAACTTGAAAATCTGGAGGAAATGGACAATTTCCTAGACAGATACCAGGTACAGAAATTAAATCAGGAACAGATAAACCATTTCAACAACCCCATATGCTCTAAAGAAATAGAAGCAGTCATTAAAGGTCTCCCAACCAAAAAGAGCTCAGGTCCAGCTGGGTTCAATGCAGAATTCTATCAGGCCTTCATAGAAGACCTCATTCCAATACAATCCAAACTATTCCACGAAATTGAAACAGATGGAGCGCTACCGAATTCCTTCTGTGAAGCCACAATTACTCTTATACCTAAAACACACAAAGACCCAACAAAGAAAGAGAACTTCAGACAAATTTCCCTCATGAATATCGACACAAAGATACTCAATAAAATTCTTGCAAACCGAATCCAAGAGCACATCAAAACAATCACCATCACGATCAAGTAGGCTTCATTCCAGGGATGCAGAGATGTTTTAATATACAGAAAACCATCAACATAATCCATTATGTAAACAAACTGAAAGAGAAAAACCATATGACCATTTCATTAGATGCTGAGAAAGCATTTGACAAAATTCAACACCCCTTCATGATAAAAGTCCTGGAAAGAACAGGAATTCAAGGCCCATACCTAAACTTAGGAAAAGCCATATACATCAAACCTGTAGGACATACTAAATTAAATGGAGAGGAACTTGAAACAATCCCACTAAAATCAGGGACTAGACAGGCTGCCCTCTCCCCCCCCCCCTACTTATTCAATATAGTTCTCAAAGTCCTACCCAGAGAAGTCAGACAACAAAAGGAGATCAAAGGGATACAGTTTGGAAAGGAGGAAGTCAAAATATCACTACTTGCAGACAATATGATTGTATAGTACATGATCCCAATAGTTCCACCAGAGAACTACTAAACCTGATAACCACCTTCAGCAAAGTGGTTGGGTATAGAATTAACTCAAATAAATCAGTAGCCTTCCTTTTCACAAAAGAGAAACAAGCGGAGGAAGAAATTAGGGAAACGACACCCTTCATAACAGTCCCAAATGATATAAAATACCTTGGTGTGACTTTAACCAAGCAAGTGAAAGATCTGTATGATAAGAACTTCAAGCCTCTGAAGAAAGAAATTGAAGAAGATCTCAGAAGATGGAAAGATCTGCCATGCTCATGAATTGGCAGGATTGATATAGTAAAAATGGCCATTTTACCAAAAACAATCTGCAAATTCAATCATTCCCCATGAAAATTCCAACTCAATTCTTGTTAGAGTTAGACAGAACAATTTGCAAATTCATCTGGAATAACAAAAAACCCAGGAGAGCTAAAACTATCCTCAACAATAAAAGGAATTCTGGGGGAATCACTATCCCTGAACTCAAGCAGTATTACAGAGCAATAGTGATAAAAACTGCATTGTACTGGTACAGAGACAGACAAATAGACAAATGGAATAGAATTGCAGACCCATAGATGAACCCACACATCTTTGTTCACTTGATTTTTGACAAAGGAACCAAAACCGTCCAATGGAAAAGAGATAGCATTTTCAGTAAATGGTGCTGGTTCAACTGGAGGTCAAAATTTAGAAGAATGACTATCATACCATACTTATCACCCTTTACAAAGCTTAAGTCCAAGTGGATAAAGGGCCTCCACATCAAACCAGATACACTCAACCTAATAGAAGAAAAGGTGGGGAAGAACCTCGAACATAACACCAATGGCTTAAGCTCTAAGATCAAGAATCGAAAAATGGGATCTCATAAAACTGCAAAGTTTCTGTAAGGCAAAGGACAGTATTGTTAGGACAAAACAGCAACCAACATATTGGGAATGGATCTTTACCAATTCTACAACTGACAGAGTACTTATATCCAAAATATTCAAAGAACTCAAGAAGTTAGACTGCAGGGAGACAAACCCTGTCAAAAAATTGGGTTCAGAGATAAGCAAGGAATTCACAGTTGTGGAATGCCGAATGGCTGAGAAACACCTAAAGAAATGTTCAAGATCTTTAGTCATAAGGGAAACGCAAATTAAAACAACCCTGAGATTCTACCTTACACCAGTCAGAATGTCTATGATCAAAAACTCAGGTGACAGCAGATGCTGGTGAGGATGTGGAGAAAAAGGAACAGTCCTCCACTGTTGGTGGGATTGCAGACTGGTACAACCATTCTGGAAATCAGTCTGGAGGTCCTTAGAAAATTGGACATTGAACTACTTGAGGACCCAGCTATACCTCTCTTGGGCATATACCCTAATGTTGCCCCAACATATAACAAAGACACATGCACCACTATGTTCATAGCAGCCTTAAATCTAATTGCCAGAAGTTGGAAAGGACCCAGATGCCCTTCAACAGAGGAATGGATACAGAAAATGTGGCACATCTTCACAATGGAATCCTACTCAGCTATCAAAAACAATGACTTTATGAAATTCGTTGTCAAATGGATGGAACTGGAAAATATCTTCCTGAGTGACGTAGACAATACAGAAAAACACACACGGTATCCACTCATTGCTAATTGGTTATTAGCCCAAATGATCAAATTACCCTAGGTGCACAGAACACATGAAACTCAAGAAGGATGACCAAAATGCCAATGCTTCACTCCTTCATAAGGGGAACAAGAATACCCTTGGGATGCAATAGGGAGGCCAAGTGTAGAACAGAGGCAGAAGGAACACCCATTCAGAGCCTGCCCCACATGTGTCCTATACATATACAGCCACCAAAGTAGATAGGATGGATGAAGCAAAGTAGTGCAGGCTGAAAGGAACAGGATACAGATCTCTCCTGCGAGACTCACCCAGAATACAGCAAATATATAGGTGAATGCCAGCAGCAAACCACTGAACTGAGAACAGGACCCCAGTTGAAGGAATCAGAGAAAGGACTCAAAGAGCTTGAAGGGGCTCAAGACCCACATGAACAACAATGCCAACCAACAAGAGCTTCCAGGGACTAAACCACTACCCAAAGGCTACACATGGACTGACCCTGGACTCTGACCCCATAGGTAGCAATGAATAGCCTAGTAAGAGCACCAGTGGAAGGGGAAGCCCTTGTTCCTCCCAAGACTAAACCCCCAGTGGACGTGATTGTTGGTGGGAGGGCAGTAATGGGGGGAGGATGGGGAGGGGAACACCCATATAGAAGGGGACGGGTGGGGGTTAAGGGGATGTTGGTCCGGAAACCAGGAAAGGGAATAACAGTCGAAATGTAAATAAGAAATACCCAAGTTAATAAAGATGGAGAAAAAAAAAGAAAATATCCAATAATTAATTAATTAATTAATTAAGTGAAAACTTTTAAAAAGCAAACAAGAAGCAGCAGAGGTATTTGATTATCAATGTTAATTCTTTAAATGTTTATTTGCTTTCACACGTGTGAAACATGTTACAAGTGACATTTATCTTTGTTTTATATATACAGATATAGATATCTAAAATATCAACTTGCCCAAGATATTGTCTACCATTATGACTTAGGCTTTTAATACACTTCCTGAATAAGATATTACTTCTGATAAATTATGAGCATCACTATTGCATTACAGAGATTCAAAGATATCTTATAAAAGAATTATTTTCATTTCTTTGTCTTCAGTAAAACATTAAAAAGAAACAGAAAACCAAGAACATATTTCTAAATAAGAAAATTTCATTATGTTTATGTTTACTCCCGTTTTTAACATCCCCTAATGTTTCCACTGTTTAGTATAAGCACAGAGCATCATTTTTCTTCCATAGAAGTCTATATAATTGAACACCATTTAGATATGGTGAAAGGTGTTATTGATAAAACAATAGACAAAAAGATATATTTACCTGTGAAATGTTTGACTTTTTGTAGGTAAGCTGTTGTTATTTTCTGAGCAGTAATTTTCATATATCTTACAAAATAATTAATATCCTCATGAATGTTTCAATATTAATCATGAACTAGTTAAAGATACTTGATTAGTATTTGCTAATGTATCCATGAAGTTATTATGCAGCACTGTATCTATGTGTCTATATCAATTCTTTATTTCTAAATTTTATTTCTAACTAGAAATCCTAGAAGTTCTTGTGTTATTTATATTTTCAGAGGAATTGAGGATATTGTTTAAAAGTGGGATTCTTAAATTGAAACCCTCATTTCTCCAAATTACTATACAGACTTAGTCACTTCACCATGTGCATCTTGACAAAGTGTTGAATTTTATGTGAATCACATTCTCTTTTTCCATGTAGGGAGATAAGAATAATACCCAAGTATTTGGATGCTATAAGAATTATATTGTTTTTTTATTACAAGGCAGTGACAGTAGGGTATGTGACTTTTAAAGCTTTTTATTTTTTCCATAAGGTTTTTCATGGGCTATATTTGGTTCATCCTCTTTCCTTCTTCCATCTCTTCCTACATACTTCCCAGTATGTGACTTTGAATAGTAATATCAATCATTGAAGGAACTAAGATTATACACACAAGATCGAGTTGATATAACCTAATGTCTCTGCCTCTCTGCTTCCCAAATCAACACATATAAGTTGTCCCCACATAATATATTTACCAAAAGAAATCTATAATTTAAACAAAGAGAAGTAACAATACTGTCTTATAAAAAACTCTATCAAAATTATACAATATTTTATTAATCTTCATGATGAAAGCTAATCTATAATTTTCAAACATGTCCCCCTTTCGTTAATCATTTTTAGTAATTCAGTAAAAATTATTACTTCTCTCACATGCTGGCCTATCCTCTTAATTAGTAGGTCATAAAAATTCTCTGGCCTTAGAAGCACTTCAGGTGTGGCTACTGCTGTGTCACAAGTTTCTCAGCAGTTGACAGAGAAGTGAGAAGCTAGGTCTATGCTGAACATTACATCTATGAACATCTGAATGATTGGTAGTCTAACAGACTCTGAAAAACAGTGAGTCTGAGACAACCACCAGGCTAGTACAGTGCTGGACTTGATGGCTTCCATGACCAGGAGCAAGCTAGAGACCAGAGGAACTATTACTGAAGTTCCCAAGTGGGAGAGAGTCTGAGATAGAGCAACCTCAGATGGGGCTACTCAGGCATACCAGGTGAAAAGCAAGCCCAAGATGACCACCAGACTAGCAGCATGGAGCCTAGACAGGGACCAAACCATTCAAGCAGTATGCAGATCTGGGAGAAGGGTGGAGACTATACCCAATCCCTGCCAGATACCATAGTGCTTGAGTGGGTCAAAACAGACCTGAGACAGCTTCTGAGTTGACCTCATATACTCAGAGACCTACAGCACCTGTAGAAGGGGCCGGTATGTGGTGGAGAAATGAAAAGGAAAGAGAAACAGAAGGATGTGGACACAGTGAAGAGAGGCAGAACTGGAGACTAGAGGGCAGTAAGCAACAGCCTGATTTGTGTACCCAATAGGACATCTAGGATAGTGGTGGAGTCCTGTCCTGTGCTGCCACTGGTAGCTACATCAGGGACCATGGCCTTGAATCAGCAGGAATCTGTTTCCACCAGAGCCCAAGTGGACTTCCCTGGTCCGGACTATCACCCAGGGACATGTTTGTGTCTGAGGTCTGAGTGGAACTGGCCCACCTCCCACCTTGGCATCATGGAAGAGCTGGGCCTAGGGGCAGGAGTGTGGGAGTGCTGACTCCTTCCCTGAAGATTTACAGCCAGCTTCACTGTTATGGAGAGAGTAGCCGCACACATTGCTGTAGTTGCAGGGATCTGGACCCTGAAAATAAGAGCCTGGAAAACTGACCATACAACTTGTGTCGCAGGTGGTACCATGGACAAAGGACAGATATCCTCTTCCCCATTTGTCCCTCATCACCTATGTCAGTAAGGAGGGCTAGCCCTGAGTCATCCAAGTGGGATAGCTGTCTCAAACCCTAACCTGCTTCAACACTAAGAGAGCAGGCTTTGCACTTCACTTGGTCAGCACAGTTAAGCTGACTCTGATGACAGAGGCACCAGTGAGTTCAAGGCCAGTCTGGTCTACATAGTGAGTTAGAGAATAGCCAGAGGTATTTCATGAGACCCTGCTTATAATAAATAAACAAATAGATAGATAGATAGATAGATAGATAGATAGATAGATAGATAGATAGAGATAGATAGATAGATAGATAGATAGATAAGCATAAAATGAAAGTAAAAGAAAAAATAAGGAAAAAGAAAGGAAAAGGAAAAGAAACAAAGGAAAGAAAGGAAATTAAATGACATTTGTTGAAAATGATAGGCATTTCCTGCTCTAGGCTTAGTCATAGAAAAGCAAAGACAGAAGTGTAATCTGAGACATGATATCTACAGAGGATATTACAGAAAAACTGAAAATATTTCAGAGCCCCAGATGAAAATAGTGTTTGTATAGGAAACCTTAATCTCACAATAATTGGAATATATACCTATTGAAATAAAAAAATTGTCTTTTAAGCATTATAATATGTGGGTATATTAGTTGGTATACCATTAAGAAATCAATGCAGAGTTTCTCCATAAAACCAAACACTAAGTGTAGTAATATCACTCATACATTGATGATAGCCACGGGTCTTTAATTGGATTTAATACCCATCCAATAAGAGAGACACCATGCTTCATAAAACCTAGCTAAGGCTAAGAAAGATGTTAGGACAACTCCCTTCATAATACCACGAATAATATAAAATATCTTCGGGTAACTTTAACCAAACAAGTGAAAGATTTGATAAGAACTTCCAGTCTCTCAAGAAAGAAATTGAAAAACATCTCAGAAAATGGAGAGATCTCCCATGCTCATGGATTTGCAGAAATAACAGTAATAATGGCTATCCTACCAAAGGTAATCTACAATCAATGCAATCCCTGTCAAAATCTCAACACAGTTCTTCAAAGACATGGAAAGAGCAATTCTCAAATTTATCTGGAAAGGCAAAAAATCCAAAATAGTGAAAACAATTCTTAACAATTAACAAATGACTGGCAGAATTACCATCCCTGAGCTCAAGATCTACTACAGAGCAATAGTGATAAAAAATGCATGATACTGGTACAGAGACAGACAGGTTGATCATTGGAGTAGAATTGAAGACCCAGTAATAAAACCACACACTTACACACACTTGCTCTTTGTAAAGAAGCCAAAAATATACACGGGAAAAAAGAAAGCATCTTCAATAAATGATGCTTATTTAACTGGCTATCTGTATGTAAAAATATGAAAATAAACCCATATTTGTCACAACGCACAAAGAGCAGTGGATCAGGGAACACAACAAAAACCAGATACACTGAATCTAATAGATCCCATGCTCATGGATTGGCAGAATTAATATAGAAAAAATGGCCATTTTACCAAAAGCGATCTACTGATTCAATGCAATCCCCATCAAAATACCAATCCAATTCTTCAAAGAGTTAGACAGAACAATTTGCAAATTCATCTGGAATAACAAAAAACCCAGGAGAGCTAAAACTATCCTCAACAATAAAAGGACTTCAGGGGGAATCACTATCCCTGAACTCAAGCAGTATTACAGAGCAATAGTGATAAAAACTGCATGGTATTGGTATAGAGACAGACAGATAGACCAATGGAATAGAATTGAAGACCCAGAAATGAACCCACACACCTATGGTCACTTGATTTTTGAGAAAGGAGCCAAAACCATCCAATGGAAAAAAGATAGCATTTTCAGCAAATGGTGCTGGTTCAACTGGAGGTCAACATGTAGAAGAATGCAGATCGATCCATGCTTATCACCCTGTACAAAGCTTAGTCCAAGTGGATCAAGGACCTCCACATCAAACCAGATACACTCAAACTAATAGAAGAAAATGTTGGGAAGAATCTCGAACACATGGGCACTGGAAAAAATTTCCTGAACAAAACATCAATGGCATATGCTCTAAGATCAAGAATCGACAAATAGGATCTCATAAAACTGCAAAGCTTCTGTAAGGCAAAGGACACTGTGGTTAGGACAAAACAGCAACCAACAGATTGGGAAAAGATCTTTACCAATCCTACAACAGATAGAGGCCTTATATCCAAAATATACAAAGAACTCAAGAAGTTAGACAGCAGGAAGACAAATAACCCTATTAAAAATGGGGTTCAGAGCTAAACAAAGAATTCACAGCTGAGGAATGCTGAATGGCTGAGAAACACCTAAAGAAATGTTCAACATCTTTAGTCATAAGGGAAATGCAAATCAAAACAACCCTGAGATTTCACCTCATACCAGTGAGAATGGCTATGATCAAAAACACAGGTGACAGCAGATGCTGGCGAGGATGTGGAGAAAGAGGAACACTTCTCCATTGCTGGTGGGATTGCAGACTGGTACAACCATTCTGGAAATCAGTCTGGAGGTTCCTTAGAAAATTGGACATTGAACTACCTGAGGACCCAGCTATACCTCTCTTGGGAATATACCCAAAAGATGCCTCAACATATAAAAGAGACACGTGCTCCACTATGTTCATCGCAGCCTTGTTTATAATAGCCAGAAGCTGGAAAGAACCCAGATGCCCTTCAACAGAGGAATGGATACAGAAAATGTGGTACATCTACACAATGGAATATTACTCAGCTATCAAAAACAACGAGTTTATGAAATTCGTAGGCAAATGGTTGGAACTGGAAAATATCATCCAGAGTGAGCTAACCCAATCACAGAAAGACATACATGGTATGCACTCATTGATAAGTGGCTATTAGCCCAAATGCTTGAATTACCCTAGATGCCTAGAACAAACGAAACGCAAGACGGATGATCAAAATGTGAATGCTTCACTCCTTCTTTAAATGAGGAAAAAGAATACCCTTGGCATGGAAGGGAGAGGCAAAGATTAAAACAGAGACTGAAGGAACACCCATTCAGAGCCTGCCCCACATGTGGCCCATACATATACAGCCACCCGATTATACAAAATGGATGAAGCAAAGAAGTGCAGACCGACAGGAGCCGGATGTAGATCGCTCCTGAGAGACACAGCCAGAATACAGCAAATACAGAGGCGAATGCCAGCAGCAAACCACTGAACTGAGAATAGGTCCCCTGTTGAAGGAATCAGAGAAAGAACTGGAAGAGCTTGAAGGGGCTCGAGACCCCAAAAGTACAACAATGCCAAGCAACCAGAGCTTCCAGGGACTAAGCCACTACCTAAAGACTATACATGGACTGACCCTGGACTCTGACCCCATAGGTAGCAATGAATATCCTAGTAAGAGCACCAGTGGAAGGGGAAGCCCTGGGTCCTGCTAAGACTGAACCCCCAGTGAACTAGTCTATGGGGGGAGGGCGGCAATGGGGGGAGGGTTGGGAGGGGAACACCCATAAGGAAGGGGAGGGGGGAGGGGGATGTTTGCCCGGAAACCGGGAAAGGGAATAATACTCGAAATGTATATAAGAAATACTCAAGTTAATAAAAAAAAAAAAAAGACACGTGCTCCACTATGTTTATAGCAGCCTTATTTATAATAGCCAGAAGCTGGAAAGAACCCAGATGCCCTTCAACAGAGGAATGGATACAGAAAATGTGGTACATCTACACAATGGAATATTAATCAGCTATCAAAAACAACGACTTTATGAAATTCATAGGCAAATGGTTGGAACTGGAAAATATCATCCTGAGTGAGGTAATCCAATCACAGAAAAACACACATGGTATGCACTCATTGATAAGTGGCTATTAGCCCAAATGCTTGATTTACCCTAGATGCATAGAACACATGAAACTCAAGACGGATGATCAAAATATGAAGCTTCACTCCTTCTTTAAAAGGGGAACAAGAACACCCCTGGCAGGGAATAGGGAGGCAAAGATTAAAACAGAGACAGAAGCAATACCCATTCAGAGCCTGCCCTACATGTGACCCAATTAGACAAGATGGATGAAGCAAAGAAGTGCAAGCCAACAGGAGCCGGATGTAGATCTCTCCTGAGAGACACAGCCAGAATACAGCAAATACAGAGGCGAATGCCAGCAGCAAACCACTGAACTGAGAACAGGACCCCCATTGAAGGAATCAGAGAAAGAACTGGAAGAGCTTGAAGGGGCTCGAGACCCCATATGTACAACAATGCCAAGCAACCAGAGCTTCCAGGGACTAAGCCACTACCCAAAGACTATACATGGACTGACCCTGGACTCTGACCTCATAGGTAGCAATGAATATCCTAGTAAGATCACCAGTGGAAAGGGAAGCCCTTGGTCCTGCTAAGACTGAACCCCCAGTGAACGTGATTGTTGGGGGGAGGGTGGCAATGGGGGGAGGATGGGGAGGGGAACACCCATAAAGAAGGGGAGGGGGAGCGGTCAGGGGGATGTTTGCCCAGAAAGCGGGAAAGGGAATAACACTCGACATGTAAATAAGAAATAATCAACTTAATAAAAAAAAAGCCAAAAGATCAGGGGGTGTGTTGTGAGTTGTAACTCCTAGTAATAGCATTAGCAGCTCTATTCAGAAAGACTCACTGACATGGTTATATAAGTATGAGCTGAACAAGGATGATTCCTATGAACATGCCAAAAGCAGAGAAAGCATCAAGGCCTCACTGAACCCTACACAAAGAACTCTAGGAAACTTAGGAAAGCCTGGCCAGGAGAGGTAAAAGCACAGCAAGTGGTTTTCTAGTGCATAATGGTCATTGCTAAAACATATATAGAAGTTACACACACACACACACACACACACACACACACACACACACACGTATGCACTAAGTTAATGGAAAATGAGTACATGAATTTTTAGTAGAGCAGGAAGGGAACATATAGAAAAGAGGAAAGAAAAATGTTATACTTAAATAAAATCTCGTAAATCGAAACATATAAACACAGACCTACTATTGTAATCCACCATTCTACAACAAGGCCACATACTAAGGAACTCAAATCACTATGTCAGGTAGATCATGGTCCTTTTTATTCATTTCTGCACTATTCACAATAGCCCAAACATTAAAATAGCCTGCGCATATCAACTGGTAGTAAAGAAAATGGTGATATATGACCATAGACTGTCACTCAGCCATCACAAAGAAGAACATTTTTTTCTTTCAGAGAATATGAATGAACATGAAGGCTGATTAAGTGTAAGAAAAGGCAGAGACGTTTTCTCTGCATATCCTGTATATAAGTCAATAGTTAAATGCATCAGTGAAAATCAATATGTAACGCTCAATAAATGCCACCCAAATGGAAAAAAAAAGATTTTCCAAAATGAAGTTGACAAATAAATTCAGCTTAATAGTGATTCTCTAATAGAATTTCCACTGAATTATGCTTATTTATGAAATGTTCTACATTTCTTAAATATTCTGAATAACCAAGGTGTTTTTATTTGTTAAATTGAAAAGTCACCTGTGTAAAGAGCCATACATATATAATTGGTAGGGTTTACGGAATGAAATGAAAAAAGGATAACAAATCAGAGAAATACCTATAAAGACATATTTCTCACTAATAAATAACATAGTGGGAAGGACAGGCAGGGGCAATAAAATAAGACATAGCTAAATATACTCATAAATCAGTCTTCTGGAAGCCGATCAAAATGTTGCATTCTTTAAAAAATATTTTATTTATTTACGTCCAAAATGTTACCCCCACCCACCCACACATTATCCCATCCCAGAATTTTTCACCCTATCCTCCTTCTGCTTTGCCTCTGCTTTTGTCCCCATCTGGGCATTTCCCTTTCCTGGGGCAACAAATTTCTATGTAATTATACACATATTCTAGACATTAAGGCCACATAAGGCAATCCTCTGCTACATATTTGCCAGGGGCCTTGCAACAGCCTTGGTATGTTCTTTGGCTTGTGGCTTAGCCTGGGGGGACTGGCAGGAGTCAGGGTTAGTTGCCACTGTTGGTGAAGTAACCCAGACCTAAATGGAGGTACATGATATGTACTTACTGATAAGTGGATATTTGCCCAAAAGTACGGAAAATCCATGATACACCTCCCAGACCCTAAGAAGTTAAACAAGAAGGAAAGTCTATGTTAGGATGCTTCAATCCCACTTAGAATTGGGGAACAAAATAATTATGGGAGGAAGAAGGAAAGAGGTACCTGGGTGAGAGAGGGGAGGGGCAGGGAAAAAGGTAGCAGAGTTAGGTATGGGGCTGACTGGAGAGAAGCCCAGAGGGCCAGGGGAATGAAATGAAATATGCAGCTGCCCTATGTGTGAGGTTGGGTGGGAGAAGGGATTAGGGGTAGTGGGTAGGGGATGAGGAGTGTGTAGAAGGTGGGGGAGGGAAAAACTTCTAGAAAGTTACAGAGACCTGGGATGGGAGAGAGTCCCAGAACTCAATGGGGTGACCTTATTCAACATGCCCAACAGTAGGGAGATGAGCCGTGAAGAGATCACTTCCAGTAGTTATACATGGTTCCCAGTAATGGAATGGGGACACAAACCTACTTTCAAAATGTGTTTTAAAAATATACATTCCTCTGCTTCTGATTAAAGAGAATGTGAATTTATATGAGTGCGATGTAAAATCAGAAGAGTCTGTTCATCTAAAAGCTCATTTACTGAAGTTCATATGTAAAATTGAAATCTTGAATTATGGTCCAGAGAGATAAGAAAACAGAACTGCAAAGTCATGAACATGATGCTAACTTGTCCCAAAACTCAAAGGTGAACAAAGAAGATATGAATAAAATAATAAAAGAAAATTGGTGTATAAATTTAATAAAATAGAAACACTGCAAATATATTAGATGGTAAATAAATCAAAGGAGAAAATGAATGCAAGAGATTATAAAAGAACATTTCTGAAACAAAATTGCTCTTTAGTGGGTGGATATTAGCCCCAAAGCTCAGAATACACGGGATACAACTCACAAACCATATGAAGCTCAAAAAGAAAGAAGACCACTGTGCGGATGCTTCAGTCCTGTTTAGACGGGGGAATAAAATAATCACTGGAGGTGGAAGGAGTGAGGGACCAAAGAAGAAAGGCGGGGGGGGGGGGGGAGGCAAGACAGGATCAGGTATGGGGTCAGAGAGGAGAGGTGTACAGAGGGTCAGGTAATTGAACAGAGGTAAATAGCAGTGGGGGAGGGAAATTGGGTAGCCGTAAGAAAGTCCCAGATGCCAGGGAAGCAAGAGGTTCCCAGGACTCAACAAGGATGACTTTAGCCAAAATACCCAACAAAAGGGAGATCGAACCTGTAGAGACCATATCTAGTGGATAGGCATAGTCCCTAGTTGAGGGATGGGGCCACCCAACCATCTCAAAACTTTAATCTGGAATTGTTCCTGTCTAAAGGAAATGCAGGGACAAAGAGCAGAGCAGAGACTGAATGAAAGGCCATCCATAGAGTGCCCTACCTAGGGATCCATCCCATCTGCAGGCACCAAACCTTGGCATTGACCCACCATGGGAATTTAAAGAGTCTGGTGGAGAGATTTTAGAATAATGGGTCAGAGAGTCTGTCAAGATGAGAACAGACCAGGCCCTCTGGTGTCCCGATGCAATAGGGTGGGTACTTAGCGGCCTTAAAGGCACAGAGACCACTGGAGCCAGAGAGTAGCTAGAGTAAAAGTGCTTTTTTAAAAAATATTTTCCATTTTGGGGGTTCCTGTTAGTTGATATTGTTGTTCGTTCTATAGGGTTGTCATGCCAGCCCCACACATCTAAATTCTGTGGCTGGCTGGGGTCCCCACACCTTTTTCTGGAACTTAGTTGAGTCTACGTGGGAAGAAAAACACCACACAATCTTAGTTAAGAATCAACAGGTAACACAATCGTTGGGTGCAGCAGTTAACATCCTTATCTTGTAAGCCATATGAATATAACTCTGGTGACAAATGTTGGGGGATTCACCATCTAACCCGGGGGCCACTTGTTCATTATATCTTATCCTCCATCTGTCCCTTTGCCAAAAGTAAAACCCCTTCTCTCTCCTCTTCCCCTCTCTGACCCCAAAGTCCCGCCTTCTCCTCACCCAGTGATTAGTTCTTACAATCTATATTCATTAGGGGAAGGTTCACAAGAAGTCACCTAAGTATGTGATTCACTTTTTGTCCCAGGCAGCCCCTCTTGGAGAAGTGGAATTAGCTTCAAAATACGAACAGCACGGGTTATCCACAACACCCCAGAGCTTCCGGAAATGAAACTACTGACCAAAAGAGTACACATGGAGGGACCCATGGCTCCAGCTGCATATGAAGCAGAGGATGGCCTTATTTTGCATCAATGGGAGGGGAGGCCCTTGGTTCTGTGAAAGAATGCTAGGGTGGTGAGGCAGGAGTTGTTGGGTTGGTGGATGAGCACCCTCATAGAGGCAGGGGAAGGGAGAATGGGATAGGATGGTTGGAGGAAGGAAAACATTTGAAATTTAAATAAATATGATAAGCAATAAAAAATAATGAATGGTTCAGTAGACGAGAAGAGGCAATTCGTCCTTACCGTTTTAAGTGTTCACCAGTATATGAAGACTCTTTGTTTGAAGGCCACCTTAAAATGTTATCATACATAAGCTGCAAAACATGGGTAAAGAAGGTAACTACTGAGTACTTCAAAATAGCTAATAAAGAGGTATTTGAATAATTATAAAATTTATGCCTGTCATTTTAACACAAATTGCCCCCTTCACATGTCCATCTCTGCAGTCATCACTTTGTGCTTGATCATGGAAATATAGCTAGATTTACAGGGCTTGTGAGGTCATTGACCTTAGAAAGACCACTCCTGCCACTGAGATAAAGTCAGAATAATTTCTTACTACATTCTAAATCTTACCCTATTTCCACATATAATTGTAACTAAACAACCTCACATTTAAGAAGTTTCTGTTTAGAGCAAATAAAAACTATTACAGAAAATTGTACCTGTTCATCAAATAGAGATTGACAGTCATGGGGAGCTCAGCCACAGTGAATATATCTATTTTGAAATGTCTCTTTTAGAGATTGCTACATAAACAAGAATGGAATAATAGCAATATCAATAGACATGTTAGTGTGGAAAGAGGAAAGTGTCATTGACTTTTATCCATAGACAAAGAGCTATTGGAAACTAATGGCTAACAAGAGAAAAAGAATTATCCTCTGAGGGATTATTCCCTGAATTGGTTATTCAATGCATAATTGTTAGTATTGAAGCCATATATATGCAGACAGTAATAACAGACTCAACATGTATCTATACATTTGTGCATATACACACAAGCAAAAATATGTTTGTAACAATAATAATCACAGAAAAACAGTTATCAACATATGACTGAGAAGAATGAGGTGGAGTCGAGGAAAGAAGCCTGCAAGGGCCTGGAGGTTCAAGTGCCAAGAAAGCATGAAAGTAATATAATTCAACTTAATTAAACCATTTTCAATACTTTTAAAAAGAAGTTAACCTGTTCCTCCACAAATCGCTTCAGCTATGACATTTTATTACAGCAGTAGAAACCCTAAGATAAGAAGAAATAATTTAAATATTTTTAATGTATGATTAGATGGAAAAATCATGCCATATGCTTGAAGTGTCATGTTTTTTTTCAATACTACAAGTGAAACTATAAAGAGTAGTCTATGAGAAACACCTGACAAAGAAAGAAAAACATTACATAATGTTGATTACATGTGGAATTTTAAAACAATTAGAAAAGTGAGAAAGTAGAGAAAGCAGAAAAATGGTTGACCCAGCAGCATAGAGGAATTACTGTTTAGGATCAAATAGTACAAAGTTGCAATAAATATACATAATAAATGTTAAACATCTCATCTACAGTATGGGAAGCACATCTATTTTTATACTTCAGTATTGCAAAAAAATTAGCTAGGAAATGTATTTTAGGTACATATACCACAGCTGGACAATAACTATGTTAATTTGCTTTTAATACATTAGCCATCATACCTGGCTTATTTATGTAAAACACATTGTATAATAACTGTGCACATGAAAATAACAAAAGAAATAGGAACTTTTTTTTTTTGGTTCTTTTTTTCGGAGCTGGGGACCGAACCCAGGGCCTTGTGCTTCCTAGGCAAGCGCTCCACCACTGAGCTAAATCCCCAACCAAGAAATAGGAACTTAACTCAAGTGCAGCAACCTGCATAGTTTGTACATAAAACATGGACTTTCTGTTGAATATTGTGATTGTTGTTACCCAGAAAGAACTACACAGTACGAAGTAAATTGGTAACATGATTAACCAGCTTTTCTGTGGAAAGTCATTCATTCAAAAGTGAAAGAAGCTAGAGGAAAGTAGAAAGATGTAGCAAAGTTTCTGGTAGTGTCATATGATATAGCCGGAAGCTGGGATTTTGCTGAGGCAAGACCCAGGGGAGGACGGGTGATGTTTGAGGAGGGTATACATTGACACAGAGCTTGTATAACTAGTCTTGCAAAGCTTCTTGGTCTCCTGTTTGCTGATCTTTACTTCATTGAGAGAGGCACAGCCAAGAACTTCTCCCAGAGTTTTAGCTGGTTCTGGTTGCTTCCACTCATGGTGATTTTGTGAAGGACTGGCCATTTCTGTTAGATTGTGCAACTGCTGCTGATGTGTGTTTGGTATCCTGACACTATAGAACTGGACTTCTGGTTTCTGACCTCAGAGACTGGAATTTTCCCAAAGAACTACCTTTAAATAAGTCCACATCCCCCTGTCCTGTTTACCGTCCTTTCACCTCTACCTTTGGACAACATGCTAGAAGTGGGGGGTTGAAGGCTTTGAGAACCTTTATTAAAAGAAGGTTTTGAAAACTCTAAGCACACAGAGGCAGAAAGTGAAGGAATTAGCAGTATGACATTGTCTGTCATAAACTATGCCTTAAGACAGATGAGAAGAGAAGGGGCACAGGCCAGGCAGTTGCAAAGGAAGAATTTGCAACTTTGATAGAAATGGGATGATCTGAGAGGAGTAAAAGTGTAAGAAATGATATCATGATGTTTAGACATGAAGAATCAGTAAACTAAAGAGGAATTATAAATTGGGAGTCAAGGGGTGAGGCTCTGTTTCCAGTCTTGGTGCTATGTATTAACATAAACATTAAAAATGTCATTCTCACGTGGAGTCACAGTTAACTTTCCTTTTATTCCGACTGTATCCTGTTAGTTATATAACACGGTATGGTACAAGTGGCATAATATTGTCATTGCCCCACTTTGAAGGAGCTGCCAGTTTCAGCTTTTTAATTTGTAGATTATCCACTATAGTTGACCATGTGAGCAAAATGGTGGATCGTTGCATAAATAAGAATCCAAGCTCTAGCCCAAACATTTTACTTGAATTTCCTTTTAGGGGTGGTGTGTAAACTATGAGGGAAATATACGAAGTATTGGATATAAAAAGCTTTATTCCCATTTGAATTGCAACAAGAAGGAAAACAAACAAACAAACAAACACGTAAATCAGACCTACATGAGGTACAGCCAGTAAAAGTAACTGCTACTCCTAACAACCTGAACTTGGTCTGTGACACAAACATGGTAGCAGGAGAGAACTGACTCCCACAAACTGTCCTCTGATCTCCACACATGTGCTGTAGCATGCGCGCGTGCACACACACACACACACACACACACACACACACACACATACACCACATACTTATGTACCTATACACTCAGAAAAAGAAATGTAGTGATTTAAAAAAATAATTATTTGAATAAATAAAAAATAAAAATAGAAATATTTGAAATAGGGTAATGTGAAATTATATGTATTTGAAGCAGCTATATATGTATATATGTAAAACATATTCATATTACATATATACATGAAATATACATTGTTTATATTTGTATTTTGCACTAAGACACTGAAATGAACAGACAGAAACATGAAATACCATGGTCCCTTTTAAGAAATAAACCTTGAGATACTGAGCACACAACTCAGTGAGCTAGACAGGGTGAGGAAAAGGTTCAAGATTGCGAATGAGCTTCATAATAGCTAAATGAAGAGATTGTGAGAGGATTGGAACTTCAGGGATAAATAGCTAACTTTCACAATTTGGTTTATTTACCTACACCTTCTGTTCACACATAAGGAACACAAATTATGATTTACGAGCAACAGAAGGTTGCTTTACATTTCTGCTCAAGGTTTCAATCTGGTCTTATGGTAAAACAATGTGCCCAAGACAGTCATCTGAGCAAGGACTGGATCACACTGTAGCCCCCAGGAATGGCCTCCCTGGTACCCTGTGAAGGATGTCCTGTGTGAAATCTCCTCACTCTCAGTGCATTCAGGGATTTAACGGCGAAAATTCTGATTTCCCCTTTTGTGATTGTTTCTTTAATGGAAAGCCAACTCTTTTCGAATAAACAATTGAAAATGCTAGTGCATTTGGAGTACTATTCTCAAATATATTCAAAATTATTCATTTTAGTTTGTGATTTGAATTTAATATTACATTTTATATATACATTATACATATATCCAATAAGATCTACTTGATTTATTAAGTAAATTATATGAGTTATATGATCCAAAATCACAAAAGTAAATTGCACATTAATTTTGCAAATTAAGAAACATCTATAAATATTTGTGTTAATAGAATTCTGGATTTTAAAAAATGTATCTTTACATTAAACCAATGTACATCTTAACTATCATCAAAATCTAACTTTAATATTCCAAAATAATATCTAAAACATAACAATTGCTATTTTCTTAATTGTAGGAAAAATATGGGCATAAAAGATTTGTGTGAGCTTTTCTGTTGGAATGACTTACATATACCCGGACCTCGTGTAATTCACATCATTTCTAGTAGAGTCCAGGAGAGAAAGCCAAGCATACAGAAATAGAAATGTATAAATTACTTAGTTTAGTATATGTATGCTTTTTATAAGTGCATTTTATTTTAGAATTGTGTCTCCCTAAGCTTGTCTTTGTCAGAATTCTTCCAGTTCTTTCACTTTGTAATCTGCCCTCTTAATGAGCTGTTTACAATTTCTTCCCATTGATATAATTCATATTTTGATCCTCTAATTTATATATTATATAAGTTACTTATTTTGAATGAGAAAATGTGCTTTCTTAATTTTCTATTTATAGAGTGAATAGTGTGGTGCAATCCTGTTTGCCATTTTAAGCTAAGAAATGAAATAAAATTTTCACCTTTTAATGTCACAAGACTCAGTAAGTCATGATTTTTATTCATGAACACACTGAGTATCTAATAGGGGCCACCAACTAAATAGAGTTGAAAATAAAACATATATTAAAGTTCAAGGACTTTGCACCTCAGTATTAATCCACACCTGAAGATCACGAAGCAAATGAGCTTCTGATGTAGGCTAATATCTACAAATAGCATATTGGAACAGGGTAGAAAGAAAGATGGGCCAAGTGTGGGAAAAATATTCCAAACAGATTTCAATGCTGTCACTTAGCCAGAAGATTCTAATCTCTTTAGAGCATGATCTCATGAACATCCCATTACCGATCACTACCACTTGAGCAATTTGAGTCATAAGGTATAAACTAGGATAAAGAGAAATGAATGGGATCATTCAACCAAGGGTTGGAAAATGTTTTCTGTTGGAAGAATTTAACCACTAGTTGGTGGGAAAAACAGGCAATGGAAATCTTTCATAAGAGCTAAATTTATCTTATAAAGTATAGGAATAGTTAACCAACTATAAAATGAAGAGACAACTAAATATTTGCTGAAGGCCATCAAGATATTAATTACTGGATTTTCTAATTTATAGCTACTGAAATAAGGCATTAAGTAGAGGATATTATTTATCTATCACATATCTATCATATATCTTTCATCTATCATCTCCATCTCTTTATCATTTATTTCTCTACCAAATATGCGTTTACCTATATGTTTATCTAATCTATGATCTATCTATCTAGTTCAATAAATAAGTAGAGAGATGGTAGATGATTAGATAGATAGATAGATAGATAGATAGATAGATAGATAGATAGATAGATATCCAACTACCTACCAGGTAGTTTCTTGAACATTTGCATTATTTGTTGAAAGAACAAAAAGTGGACAAATGAAAATGATTTTTAGCATGTTGAAGAAAGGAAATCCATCCATTCTTATCACCCAGTACAAAGTTTAAATGCAAGTGGATCAAGGACCTCCACATCAAACCAGAAACACTCAAACTAATAGAAGAAAAAGTGAAGAAGAGTCTTGAAGACATGGGCAATGGAGAAAATTTCCAGAACAAAACATCTTGATGTTCTAAGATCAAGAATTGACAAATGGGACTTCGTAAAACTGCAATGCTAATGTAAGGCAAACGACATTGTCATTAGGACAAAACAGCACCCAAGAGATTGGGCAAAGATCTTTACCAATCCTACATTTGATAAGGGGCTACTATCCAAAATATACAAAGAGCTCAAGAAGTTAGACTTGAGAGACAAATAACCCTATTAATAAATGTGGTCCAGAGCTAAACAAAGAATTTTCAGCTGAGGAATACCGAATGGCTAAGAAGCACCTAAAGAAATGTTCAAAATCCTTAGTCATCAGGGAAATGAAAATAAAAACAACTCTGAGATTCTACCTCATACCAGTCAGAATGGCTAAGATCCAAAGCTCAGGTGACAGCAGATGCTGGGGAGGATGTGGAGAAAGAGGAACACTCCTCCATTGTTGGTGGGATTGCAAACTGATACAACCACTCTGTAAATCAGTCTGGAGGTTCCTCAGAATATTGGACATTCCACAACCTGAGGACCCAGCTATACCTTTCCTGGGTATATACCCTAAAAATGCTACAACATACAACAAAGACACATGCTCTATTATGTTCATAGCAGCCTTATTTATAGTACACAGAAGCTAGAAAGAATCCAGATGCTCTTCAAAACAGGAATGGATACAGAAAATGTGGTATATCTACACAATGGAGTACTACTCAGCTATCAAAAACAACTTCATGAAATTCATAGGCAAATGGATTGAACTAGATAATACCATTCTGAGTGAGGTAACCAAGTCACAGAAAAAAACACATGGTATGGACTCACTGATAAGTGACTATTAACCCAAAAGCCTGAATTACCCAAGATGCAATCCACAGCCACATGAAGCTCAAGAAAAGGATAACCAAAATGCAGATGCTTCACTTCTTAAAAGGACAAACAAAAATATCCATAGGAAGGGATATGGAGGCAAAGTTTAGAACAGAGACTGAAGGAACAGCCATTCAGAACCTGTTCCACATGTGGCCCATATATATACAACCACCAAAACTAGATAAGATTGATGAAGCTAAGAAGTGCATGCTGACAGGAACCGGATATAGATCTCTCCTGAGAGACATAGCCAGAGCATGTCAAGTACAGAGGCAAGGCTAGCAGCAAAACACTGAACTGAGAACAGGACTCTCGTTGAAGGAATTAGAGAAAGGATTGAAAGAGCTGAAGGGGCTTGCGACACCATAAGAACAACAATGCTAACCAACCAGAGCCTTCAAAGACTAAACCACTACCCAAGACTATACATAGACCCACCCATGGCTCCAACTTCATATGTAACAGAGGATGGCCTTCTTGGACACCAATGGAAGGGGAAACTCTTGATCCTGCCAAGGTTGTACCCCCAGTGCAAGGAAATGTTGGGAGGGAGTGGTAAGGGGGTGAATGGGGAGGGGAACACACTTCTAGAAGAAGAGGAGAGGGAGGGGATAGGGGTTTTATGATCGGGAAAACAAACCGGGAAAGGGAATAACATTTGAAATGTAAATAAAGAAATATCCAATAATTAAAAAAGAGTTTTTGCATTATTTTGCATTCACTGTACATAACCATGTATTGAATGTTTTCTTTACCACTCTCTCTATTGTACCACAATAGTACAGTTAGGTATGAAACCAGTAGATCTGCCTGTCTCTCAATGATTTCAAATCTCTATAATGTTCTCAGTTCACAATGCTAACATAAGTGTGCTCCAAGGGATGCATGATAATTGAGCCCAATAAAAAGAAACCAGTTATCACAAATGTCTGGTAAGTGTTGTACTTACATTGCATACTGCTGGGCTGCAGTTTCCCTATTTATGTAGTCATCAGTCTTGGAGAATAAAGACAAGACGTTTTTTGGTGGCCACTAAAATCTTTTTTATTTGTTTATATTTTTAAACTATTTGACAATAACTCTGTTTACCTTTACATCTGACTTAGGTTCTTGCAATATTTTCTGCACAATTACTACTCTGTAGGATTGAACTTAGGACATTTAAATTGTTACATATTCATGTTTATTTCATTTCATTTAATTCACACACACACACACACACACACACACACACACACACACACACACACACACACACACTGTAATAGTTCTTAGTCTTATGTCCAGATGACTAAGTACCCACAGACCAGCAGAGACCACCAGGAATCCAAGCCCTATGCAAAAGCAGAATCTTTGTTCAAGATTGAGCTTGAACCCACCAACCTGTCCAGCACAGTTGATATTGTGGAAAGTCCTGGGATGGTTCAAGGCTTGCTACTTATCTTGACTGTTAGCATGGTAAGGTGCTTTCCAACTTAACAGTTTTATGATTGGTTGACATTTTCTTGCCATACTTTTATTGGTTAACAATGATTTCAGCTTGATATGAACAATGGTTACTAGCTAATCAATCTACTTTAAGCCAGTATGTTTTTTTCCCTTAAGAACTGATTGTTGCTAGGTAGAGTGGCTATATACTTAGGAGAATTGTGATTGTTGCTAGGGTGACAAGGTTCCTGGAACAAGTTGGTGGTTTTCCAGTAGTTGAGTTCATTTAGAGGGCAAGAAAATCATAAAATGGAATCTGAAAGCAAAACGGAGTTTGTAATGTTAAATTGGACCCTTCACTTTAAAAGCATCCATGACCTTTTCTTTGTTTGATCTTTTAAGACAGTTGGTAGAGTGTTTGCTATTTTCCTTTCTGAATAAAGGGTGATAATTGAAATTCTTTCTTTTTAAATATTTTGATTGCTATCAACATTAACATTGTTATTTCTTTCTATAATACTTATATATGTCTTATTATTAGATGATTTTATGTATTATAGTTTTATATGGACAACCTGCAGAATTTGCTTGAAAACAAAATTAGATTTTTTTAACTGTTTTAAACTCATACTTGAATACATTTTCAACTGTTTTCATCAATGCATGAAACAAACCTAAATAATAATTAATAAAGCAAAAATTGGTGAAATGTGACTCACTGCTTAATGCTATTCTTTGCTAATAGAAAGTGTAGAATTAGCACACAAATTATATATATATTATATGTATTATATATATCACATTTTATATGTAATACATATATGTATTCAGAAACTAGATTTAAAAATGTCATTAAAACTACATCATTATCCTATCATAGACATCTACAATTGAATTCCAGAGATGTCCCACTTCTCTCTTCTTATTTGAGTCTTCTAATCTTGTTAGATAATCTGTTTCCATTTACAAGAATACTACATTACTTTTGGTTGTGAGCGTAGCCTTTAACAGCTGAGCCATCGCTACAGCCCTAGGGGATCCAGCTTATACACATACAGCCCCCAAACCCAGACAATATTGCTGATGCCAAGAAGTGCATGTGGACAGGAGCCTGATATAGCTATCTCCTGAGATGCTCAGCAAGAGCAGGACAAATACAGAGCTGAATGCTAGCAGCAAACCATTGAACTGAGAATGGGATTCCCACTTGGAGGAGTTAGAGAAAGGATCGAAGGAGCTGAAGGGTTTTGCAACCTCATAAGAACATCAACATCAATGAACCAGAACTCCCAGGAACTGAACCACCATCCAAAGAGTACACATGGACAGACCCATGGCTCCAGCTGTATATATATATATATATATATATATATATATATATATATATATATATATATATATATATATATATACCAGAGGATGACCTTGTTGGGAACGAATCAGAGGAGAAGCCCTTGGTCCTGCCAAGGCTGGACTCCCCAGTGTAGGGGAATGTCTGGGTTGGGGTGGGAAGGGGGGGATAGGTGAGTTGGGGAACATCTTCATAGAAGAAGGGGAGTGGGATGTGGTAGGGAATTTATGGATGAAAAAACGGGAAAGGGGATAACATTTGAAATATAAATCCAATAAAAAATAAAAATAAAGAATAGCCCATTAAGACGTGGTGTGTAAAAGGCCATGCTTATTTCTGTTCTCTCCTCCATCTCCATCTACAAGCCTGAGAAGATACTGTTTATTGATAACACATTCAATTCTTGAAGATAGAATTCACAAAGGGAGTAGAGAAAAATAGGGGAATAAATGCCATTATTGGTAGAAGAGTGCATGAGCAATAGTGTGGAGATGAACATGTGAAAGAAGCAAAGAATTGGGGAGATGAGTACATGCACCTAAAGCTTTCTGTCAGGATGAAAGTCAGGCTATGAGAGTTTGCATCTTGGTGTATATTGTCTTATAAATGTTTCCTTTATTTTCTGAGATTAAAATACATTTCATCATTTTCCTCTTCCCTTTTCTCCCTCTAAACAATTCCATACCACTACTTGCACTCTTTCAAATACATGCTTATATATTAACATATTAACATTAAATATATAACATTATATTTATATCCTAAATGCAGGAATATACGCTGTTGATGTGTATACCACTATTTGTATGCAGCAGCATAGCAAATGACTATCCAACACTATATTGTCATCCCTAAAACATATATGCAAGTAGCATATATATTCTTGAATCAACACTATGAAGCAAAGCTGGGAGCTTCTTTTTTGGCATATTTTCTTTTCTTCCACTGAGCCTTCCTTTCCTTCATCTTCCTTTTTATTTTCCATCTGTTTTGCAAGTATAGCTAAATGCTACTTTATTTTCTTGGCTCTTCTGTTCACTGAATCCTCATTTCAGATAAATATACTATTCCATTTTTCTACCTAGTCAGTGTATTTTTCTTTCTTGTTCTTCCATTTGTAATTACTTATTAAATATCCTATTGTCAATTCTATTTTTCCTAGTGTTACATTCACATCTGTGACTGTGACTGCAATTTGTCAATCACAAACACTAGGTGATCCATTGTGTTCTCCTAAAATTATGTTTGAACACACACACACACACACACACACACACACACACACACACACACACACACATATGTGTTGTAGAAATAATAATCACAAAATAATAGATGAAAACTGTCTATTGAAATGAAAGTAGAAGGCCATAGGAAGTGATCAAGAGCATGCCATTGTGAGGTGTTGATGACAAGAATAGAGAGAAAAAATGATGTAATTGTATTTCAATAGAAAGTCTATTAAAACTTTTTAAAAATCAAAAATAAAATCATTTATTATTCACACACAAAGCATATGAAACATCACTTAAGGATAATTATCTCTCAACAACACTTCCTTTCCTTTGATCAAAAATAATGTCAAAATAACATTGAGAACAATTTTTATGATAATTTGCAGAAAATAGAAATTTATGACATCAATGCCACTATAAAATGAATAAAGATAATTTATAGTGTCAAATTTTAAGACTTCTAGTTTTCAACTAACCATAGTAAATCACTTTGTTTGACATTAAAAAGGAAATATATTATTAGCACATTTTGAAATGTACCTTTTAAATTATTTCTTTTATTTGTAAAAATTATTTTTATATAACTTCTCTTCTTCCATTACTTTCCACAAATTTTCCCATATGCACTTCCTGAGTCTTTTCAACCTTACACTCTCCTTCTTCATTAGAATATGTATGTAATACAATATATATGTACATATAAATATGCATATGTACATATGAATATGGATATATACATATATACATGTTTATGTATACCCATATATAAACATAATTCTCTCTATATTTGTATAACTTTATTATTTCCAAAATACACAACTACAAACATCAATCTAGGTAATATTCCTTGTGCCTCTACTTCATGGAAGATTTCAAAATTTGATAATTAATATAAAATGAACGGTCCTGAAAATAAATTCATTGAAATATAATTTAACTATCATTAGCACATTGTGAAATCTTGGTCAAATGAAATGAAACCCTATGCGTGTATCCTGAGAGGCTCTTCCAGAGCCCCACCAATACAGATATGGATGGTTGCAGTTAACCATGAGACTGAACAAGGGAACCCTAATAGAAGAGTTAGAGAATACACTGAAGGAGGTGAAGGAGTTTGCAACACATAGGAAGAAGAACAATATCAACCAACAGAACCCCGCGCAGCTCCCAGGGACTAAACCACCAACCAATGAGTACATATGGAGATACCCATGGCCCCAGTTGCGTATGTAGCACAGGATGATTTTCAACATCAATAGGAGGAAAAGCCCTTGCTACTGTGAAGGCTTGTTTTCCCAATGTAGGGAAATGCCAGGGCATTGAGGTTACAGTGGGTGAGGGAGAATGGGAGCATCCTCATAGAAGCAGCAGGAGTGGGGAAGAGATATGGGAGGGGGGAAGGGGATAATATTTGAAATGTAAATACATAAAATATCCAGGAAAAGTAAAATTTAAAGAAAAATAAAATGTACTCAAGATAAGTCTTTCTAAATCCTTAATTTTATAGTGATATTTTTGTATACAAAGGAAATTAGCAAGCCCCGTGAACGAGTCCATTGATTCCTAGTTGTATTTTAATGTAGAACAAATTTTCTGAATACAAACCTGATGTTTACTGCATCCCCCAAACTGGCTTGCTGAGAATTGAAGAAGCACCAGTGTTGAACTAAAATTAACAATGATTACGCTTTCCTTTATGAAATGTATTTAATGAATGACTTATCTTCCCCCATTTATAATTTATCCTAAATTATAATTTTAAGTTTTTGTTAATACAGAGAGTCTTGGAATATCCTTTTAAATGTTATAGAATGAACTTTGCTGGTCATTGAGGATTTTAAGTAACTGACTGAAAAAAATGTGGCTCATAATTTCTATATGATTTCAATATATTTATAGTTTAATACAGGATAATTAAAATATTTATAGTGTATATATATATTATTCACACATAGTATATACTGATAATTTTTCCCTCCGATACATTCAAGCTACTCTCCACATCTCCTCTCATGTGTGTAAAAAAATGAAAAAAGTGGTCATAAATTTTTAAAAGAGCAAGAAAGTATATGTGGGAAAGATTGGAAGAGGAAAGTTTCTCATTTCTGTTTGTATGTGTCTGTGTGTGTGTGTGTGTATGGGAGGTGTGACCTAAATCAATATGGTTTTGTCTCAGCCTTCCCAGTGCCTAAGGTTATAGAATTAAAGGCAAAGCTGTTGCTTGGAGATAATAATCTTGATATTTTTTTAAATATTGGATCCATAAAATATAATATTGGATGGTTAAAATACATTTGCTTTTTCCAATATATGTTTTGTATGACAGTATTTAACAACAGTGATCTCCATGCCCGAATCTTTGCCATTTGACACTGTTCCACTTCTTTGAAAATACAATTTCCTCTTTATGTCCGATCTCTCTGATATAATCACACATAGGGTATTGTACTTTTTTATCATAATCACTATTTTTCACTGGGTCTGTGCATTTCCTGTTCTAATTAAAGTTTTAAGATTTTGTGAGCTTTTCTATACATTAATCCTAATTCATTTAATTCCTATTTTCACCTTTTGTGAACTACTTCTGTACTTTAAGTACTACTTAGACATTTTCTGTGACTGTTAATTCTTGGATGCTTCAGCCATTTTACTCTCTATTGACCTAAAGACATAAAGTTAAATATAAGTTACAACTTTAGTTATTGTTTCTGAATTATATCTTTGAGGAACTGAATAGACCTTTCTTGGAACACTGTAATTAATGATATAAGCAGTACAGAGCAAATATATGCTGCTTTTAGAGAAAGACTTTTTTCCAGTAAGAAATGTAGTTTGAGGAAATGTGTCACAATGCTTGGTGATGTCACCACTGAAGAGAATAGAACCATTTTACTACCACCTTTCTCAAATGGGTTTAGGAGCTAGCATTTCATGTTCTCATCATCAACTGGGACAACATGAGGAAATGATGTAAAATTTGAGAACTCCTCCACTGATGCATATTGATAGTTGAAGATAAACACATTCCTGTTTATGTTGCAGACACCTGTTTGGACCAGAATTATTCAGATAGGTGTAATTACAAGGGGAATAGCAATATAAGAGACTGAAGACATGTTCTTATCATACTAAATTTTAAATTACATTATCTTAATAGAACTGAAATTAGACCCCTTTTAGATAATAACCCCTAATTTTACATGATATTAATGTTAAGACTTTAGCATGTCAGTCAAGTATGAAAATAATGTCTTCCTTTTAGTTCCTCCTTTTGTTTTTTTATCCCCAATGAAACAATATTACTTCTGGTATAGTGATTCATATCCATTTTCTCTCCAACACTGCAGATGAAGAGCTCTTACCATCTGTCCAGGTTTGTAACTCTGTAACTGAATACTTTCTTGCTCTTGGCCTCATGCACACTGCTATTGATCTGGGGCACCTGCATTCTTTTATTCAAGGGCCCTCAACTTCCTATAATATAAACATCTTGTAATGTTGCAGCTAGAGACCACTTCAGATGCATGGTGAATTTATTGGTCATGGAATATGAATAATTACTGGAAGCTACAGATTTTCACTTGTTCCTCTCCCCTTGAATATGTTATATACATTCTCCTTTCCCGCTCTTAAGTTTGCATCAGTCACGATTCTCTTACCTGAATAATATTTCTATAACTTAACTCTTCCCATAAGTCTAATTCACCTGATGAAACTATCATGAATCCATATCCTGAGAAACCCATATATTAGTAATTTAAGGATATTTTGGACCAAACATGCCTCATTTTGTAAACTAAAAATGTACTTAACTATACTTAGTATAAATGCATACTGCAAATTAACTGTGCTGAAGATGTGACTGACTATCTGATTCTCAAATAATTATCAGTGGAGCACTGCTACACACCTTTCAGTTTCCTGCCCCTCTGTACTTCTTGGTGTCCTTCTACATCTGATCCTGTCCCCCTTTTTTGCTCTCTGACCCCTCTCCCTCCCAGATCACTCCCTTCTTCTACCTCCCAAGATTATTTTCTTCCTCCTTCTGAGTAGGACTGAAGCATCCACACTTTGGTCTTTTTCTCAGGTTTCATATGGTTTGTGAGTTGTATTGTAGGCAATCTGAGATTTTGAGGTTAATATCCACTTTTCAGTGAGTACATACCAGGTGTGTTCTTTTGTGACTGGGTTACCTCACTCAGGATGATATTTTCTAGTCCCATCTATTTGACTATGAATTTCATGAAGTCATTGATTTTGATAACTGAGTAGTGCTCAATTATGTAAATGAACCACATGTTCTGTGTCCACTCCTCTGTTGAAGGACATCTGTGTTTTTCCCAGCTTCTGGCTATTATAAATAAGACTGCTATGAAAAAAATGGAACATGTGTCCTTGTTATGTGTTGGAGCATCTTTTTGGATCTATGCCCAGGATTGGAATAGCTGGGTCCTCCGGTAGAACTCTATATGGGCTGGATCCTCAGGTGGGCAGTCATTGAAGGAGCATCCCTTCAGACTCTGCTTCAAACTTTGTCTCCATATCTCCTCATATGAATACTTTTGTGCCTCCTTTTAAGAAGGACTGAAGCAACCACACTTTGGTCATCCTTCTTCTTGAGCTTCATGTGGTCGGTAAATTGTATCTTAGATAATTTGAGCTTTTGAAGGAGGGGGGATGTGATAAGAGGTTTAAGGATGAAAAACCAGGAAAGGAAATAACATTTGAAATGTAAATAAAAAATATCCAATAAAAAAGAAAAGTACATAAATGAACGAATATGTAGATAAGGCTGTCATGAACATAAGGAGCATGTGACCTTGTTATATGTTGGAGTATCTTTCCACTTTTCATAAATATTAATGAAGCCAATATAATCGAAGATGTATTTTACAAAAATAAATTATACTTTGGGAGTCAAGTGATTTAAAGTGTGACTCTTGGGTTTCTTAACTGCATGTGGCTGCTTGTGAATTTTCAGAATATGCCAATTCACATGATACACAAATATAGTGTCATGGTTAAAATGTGACAACAGTAGATAATGATAATGTCATGCAGTGACAATGGCAAGGGAGAAATGCCACCACATATTTTCTCTTCTACCTACTTCAGTCAGGAAAGCTGTCCACATGGTCATCAGAAGGAGAGCTGATCCTGACCCACACCAGCTATAGCACATGAGAAAGCAGGACTTGCACCTCATTTGGGCAGCACAATTTAACTGTCCATTGATATGGGGGTTACAGATGAGTGTGTGAGCATTGGGATGCCAGTCCTGCCTCTTTTTGCGCACCATGGCTTTAGCAAGAAAGAGATCCCCTTCCTTTTATTCTTGGCATTAGCAATAGGTAGCAGTGCTTGCCACAAGGGAGTCATGAGAGCAGGGAAGCTGTCGTTGCTCTTCACCTGCTGCAGTACTCAGGAGAACAGGCAATGCAACTCACCTGGTCAGCAGAATAGAGCTGGTCCTGGTTGCAGGGGTTTCCAGTAAGCCTCCTCCAAGCCAAGGGACTGAGGCTCAGATGCCTCTCAGGACGAGATCCAGAACATTGAATTGACTCACCTCAACATATAACTCATAGAATGAACTACTGGAATGCGTTAATATATAATCCCTATAGATTCAAAACTACGTGATATCCATGACACAGGGAACAAAAAGATATCTGAGAGGAGTCCCAGTGAGTTTGCAGCATTGATAGAATAGCCAAAGGGAGAGGCCTCATACCAGACTAACCAGTCATTCTAATGAACATTTGTCAGGAAAGATATGTGGAAAAAATGGTATACTGTGGGACACACTCTGATACACTATGGCTTCCACAATGAGGCTTTTTTTTCTGTGACAAGGGGAGACTGCAAAGGTGGGGGCAGGTATGAGGAGAGGTAAATAAGATTGAGATGCATGATGCAAAATTCACAAACAATCAATAAAAAGTTAAAAATAAACAAATTGCAATTTAGAAGTTTTGTTATGATATAATCAACTCGTAGGCCAAAATTTCAGTCTAGAAAGAATATTTTATTTTCCTCTTCTTCCATTTAAAATGAAGTAGAATATAAAGGCTCTTCTGCTGGCATAGCAAATAAAAATATTTGCTTGAGAAAAAATTGTTAGATGTGTGAATATTAAAAATAGATAATAAATTAATGAATGTAAATTAATGAATGTGATAGTCAACCCTAGTATGAATCAAATATTTGCTTGGATTTTAGTCAAAGCAGAGGCATCTCAAAATAGAGACTGCACAGTCACCATTAAAGACCTGTTGGCTCTTGTTTCTTCATTTTATAATTTATAATATTTTCTTTCTTTCAAATATATTATTTTCAATTACCACAGGGAGTATAATACAAATAAGTATCAAGGCACCCTGCATTGTTCCATTTTCTCCACTATAGGTATTTTGTCTGTAAATGGTATCAGAACCCAAATTCAGTACCGAGATTCAAAACTTACATTGAATATAAAAATATAAGTAAATATAAAGTCAATACTGAGAGCCCTTAAACCCACCTTATGATGTTTGTTAATCATACTGCTAATTTATATTATCTCTATCATAGGATAATTATCAAGAATTTTGGTTTAAATTATTTAGGAAACATATTTAAAACAATGCTTGGCTGCCACAAACTTATTCACACACACATTTTCCTTTAAATGTTTGGCATTATATTTGTGCAAAAAGCATATCATTATTGGTGAGATTCCAATGGCTTTTCTGATAACTTATAAGACAAAATGAAAGGTCAATGTCTTTTAATGTACTACATTGACACAGAAAGCCCTCCTAAAACTGACAAGGCAAAAATTGAAGTATAAAGGAAGAGACTCACAGTAGAACATTCTTTTTAACTGTTATGATAGTAGAAACATTCAAACTTAATACACACAAGTAAAAAAAAAGACTCAAATTTTTCAAAATAAAAATTGAATTGAGTGATAATAAGTAATGGTTTCAATACTAGTAAAGAAATGAAAGTTGTACAGATCAAAATTAAGAATTTAGAAAAAACTGCCTTTAGATGGAAGTTCACTTTAGTGATTAATTTATAAAAAATTCATAAAGAAAATCACAATCCTTTCCCACAAGCTTTAGCATCATAAATTAAAGAGGGATGGAGATTATAAAAGACAGAAGTAGTATGCATGTGCAGCAAAATGTAACTTGCCAGACATGACAGGGGAATGACACAATTGAACTTAGTAAGACTGCATATAACTGACGTGCACATGATCAAGACAGCTAAATCCTCACTGTGGACAGAAGAGTGATTTATGTAATCCCATCCTAGCTGAGAAGATATTTATAATTGGTGACAGCTGGGGGATTGATTGTAATTTTTCTTAAGAGATGTGACCCTTGAAATATTACCCATGCTCTAGTCGATGGCCATATATTTATACATACAGGCAGTACTAAATGAAAGCATTGGTCTAAAATAGAAAGAAAGAAATACTCTATAATTAGTATGGAAAGGTTCATGGGGGACTAAGGGTAATAGATTGGATCAAAATATATTGTATGCATGTAAAAATTCTCAATAAAAATATGACACAACCTACTGATGGCTCATATGAGAAAGAATAATTTTAGGCCCTTTATAGCCTCATCCATACCTTCTGACAAGGATTGTTCTGCTTTTGCTATATTGTTTATATTTATCAAATATCATACAACACAAATACAAACACAAATACAAATAATCTTTTTCTCTGAAATGTATAACTATCCTTACGTAAGGTAAAAAAGAGTTGAAATTGGGAGAGATATTACAGAAATGATAACGAATGCTTGATAATCTTGTCTTCAGGTAGCTTGTAGCAGGTATATTACTGAACAACTTCTGTGACAGGAATCAAATGATTTGGTGATAGACTGTTATCAGTGAATATTAACTTATACACTCTCCCACAAAGTCTTCAATTACAAATATTACCTACAGATTTTACCCTTTTTAATGTTCTGAGAAGTGAAGTATGCTCTTCTGTAGCATCAGTGGTTTGAATTTAGAAGTCTTATCTTTCCTGGTCTGCAGGTAAGTTATATATATTATATATATATATATATATATATATATATATATATATATATATATATATATATATATATTATACAGTACCAATGCGTGTGACCACTGCAAGCTTTATGCATCTCAGGATTATTCATTGGATCAGAAGGGTGAGCCATGTATACTACAAAATGCTCATGCTGCTAAGATGTGGTGCTTGGGTACAGTGTATGTATTTGATGCATTTTGACTTGACAATTTTCAACTTAAAATCGAGTTTATCAACATCTCATTTCATAAATGCTTATTTTACAGTTAGGGTTATTCCTTTTTCTTCTGTTCAATTTGATTTCAAATGTTAGTTTAGAGTCTGATCAGGAAGAAAAGATGTATGCCTTTGGAGGGACTCCTGTTCTTTCTATAGATATCATCAATTAAGTGACAAAAACAAGTTTGAAAATATATCTTTGGGTTTATGAACCTGAGAATGACATAAAATGAAGCAGCATTTAGAGCAGGTGCAAAGAACACTTCTACTTATGGAAAGGAATACATTTGAGCATCTAAATATTGCTAGAAAATACAAAAGAATATATGAAAAATATATATCATAGGGACTGATATCTATATGTAATATAAAGTATATAATACAACAGAGAATTTATAACCATGACACTATCGTTTACTAAGTCAAATCGAGTTAATCACAGTGAGTCTTCTGTGGTTACATATCTACATGCAAGTTAATTAGGTGAGTCATTTTCAGATGTATAATCATTGAAAATTTCGGTAAATTTTATAAAGCTTTTATTTTGGAAAGTAGTGTAGGAGGAAATGGGGAGAACAAAAATACTTAAAATATCAATTCATCTGAAAATGTCAAGGCATCATCTTGAAGAACTAAAGAAAGGTATATTTTTCATAGTTTTCATGGATTTTAGTAATGCACTGATGGCATACCTAATTCTTTACTTACTGAATGCACACAGTTGTTACAACCATTTAGAATGAAGAGGAACTTATAAATTAATAGTTCATATTTTGAATGTTATCAACCTGCTGAGATTAAAGAATTTCAGAAATGATTTGTACACATCTCTGATATCAAGTTCAAAGCTCTTTTATATGAATTCCAATTGCAAATTCACTTATAAAACTTTAAATCTGTAGTATTACTCTTTCACTTACCAATTCAGTAGTGAGAGGTAGTGGCTTAGAATCAGTGTCAATTATGTCCATAGCAAAGTAGCATATTCAACTGCTTAGTGATAGTTCAGTATTATATTAAGCCATACTGAATAATAATAATAATAATAATAATAATAATAATAATAATAATAACATACTTCTAAAACTTTTGCAGAAAGAATGATAAATTTTACTAACAAGTAAAAATATAACTCTAGGTAGATATAGTAAATCAAAGAAATCAAAACAAAAACCAGAAATTATTATTGACCTTAAAGACAAATTGAGAAAAAAAGGCTATAGGATTTCGTCAGAGGGAAGTGCCCAGGTTAGTTGTATAATAAATGGTCAAGAATTTGATGGATATGGGTGAGGAATAGCAGCAATAGTTCTCATTGAGAGATTCAACAGTTGGTAACTAAAATTGTTCTAGAAATACATTGTAAATTTTAAATAATAAAAATTTAAAGGCTAATAAATTGGATGACTACACAGTCAAAACAGGGGTAAAAAAGGATAAAACAGAAAATGACTGGAAAATAAAAATACCAAAGTAAGTGAATGCTAGTAACATACCAAAGGAATTATGTAGTCTTCTAATACAGAGAACTAAGTGAAATGGGCTTGTTTATTATAAGAGTAACTTGAGACCTAAAGATATTATCCTATCCTATGAATTGAAAAAAATAGGTAAATTAAGAGAATGATAAGCATTTATCAAAATGGAAAAGTGTATACATGTCAAGGAATCTTGGACTAATTATTATTAAAGGTGTGCATCTCTCTCTCTCTCTCTCTTTCTCTCTCTCTCCCTCTCTCTCCCTCTCTCTCCCTCTCTCTCCATGTGTGTGTGTGTGTGTGTGTGTTTGTGTGTGTGTGTGTGTACACAAAATTTGATGTCAGTTAGTTACACCTTGGAATGCCAAGACCAAGTATTATTTCTCAGTGTAGGTGTCATAACACTTAAACTATTTGAATTAATTACATTTTGAATCAAGACTTGTTTTGAAGGTAAAGTTACTTGCCCTCAATAGAATGAGTAGCTGTTCTTCATTCCTTTGGGATTTCGAACAGAAAAGAAAATGTTTAGGAAAAAAAATTTTCCTCTTTCCTTCTTTTCTGCCTTCAGAGCTAGGATATCTACTTCTATCACCTAGGCAACTCATTCTGTTAGTTGTACCACTGGATCTCCTCATTGTTAAAACCATGGTATATACTGAATTATCCAACCAATATACATAGATTTTCAATGTATAGTCTTTACATTATGGGCTACTCTGCCTTTTAAAGACTCTATCTGTCTGTCTGTCTGTCTATCTGCTTGCCTGCTTGTCTGTCTATCTCTCTATCTCTCTATCCTTCTATCTATCTATCTATCTATCTATCTATCTATCTATCTATCTATCTAGAAATTTCCCAGAAAAGAAATTGCGTTTTCGGCTGTGCTTTTGCAGGAATAATTAGAACTTCAGTGTTTGGGAAGATGTTGCAGGTTCACCACTTCAGTGTTTGGGAGGATGTTGGACGTTTACCATCCAATTCAAATCTATCTTGAGTTATGTTAAGCAGTCTATATAGACATTTTTTTCTACCTATATTTAGGACTCTAAATCTTTTAAGTAACATAAAAATCTTTAAAAATTTGTTAGCTTAAGAAAGCCATAGTTTCTACCACGTCAACTCTAAGAGTATCATTTATATCCTTTGAGGCCTACAGATGAGATTTCTTCATTTAACGTCGCTGTCAGCTGACTTTTCCATAAATGTATTTGAAAAGAACTTTGATTTGATTCTTTCTTCATTCTATCATTATGGTTCATCAAACTATTGTCATATGTAGCATGAATTTGGAGTAACCTAAATCTGTGTTCCCGAGACCTGCTTACCTATACTTTCCTTCAAAATAAATTTCCTTTGTATTTTAAGGGGAAGACTGTGCTTTGGCATCAATATATATTATTATCTATATATCAGCTATTTAATCTGTCATCAGATAACCTATATTTCAGATAAATATCATCAATACATAAGTGTTTATCTCTCTAGCTATCTATATGATCTATCTAATTTTACTTACTATGTTCCATAGTAGAAAATATATACTTAGGACACAAGGTTAAGTGATACAACAATCTTCAGAAGACATGAGTGACAATTTCATTGCTATTCTCTTAAGCTCCAACTAAATATAATGCACATGAACAGTCTCGTGCTAAGAGTATAAACTCCACATTGATGCATCTTTGAACTTATTCTTTAATGTATCTTATTTGAATATCTATAAAAAGTAAACAGAATTAAATATTTTGTCACTGATTACTATGCTTCAACTTTGTCTGGTCTTGAACTGGATTTTAATATTCTTTAATATAATTGCTTTTTTAGCATACACAATTACTTTGAGTCTTCTCAAATCATTAATCTTTGTAGAACTGGTTTTGCTTCTATAGTTTAGCCCTCCTCCCATTCTCCTCTATTATCAGATTATCATATGAAAGGGACAGAGGAAAGCCTGTGAACATGCTCTCAGAACACAAGTAGACTTTATCTATAAAACTGTTACCCATATCTCAGGCTGAATCCCCAGAACTGGGAATTATCTAAAGAGAGACACAAGTGTTCTCCTTTTAGCTGTCAGATTGTGACCTTTATTATATTTCAAAATTATTGTTTAAAAAGATGTGCAAGGCATTCATAGAAAAGCTAAAATCTGGCCTCTAAAGGAAAGATGCAAAAGTCTTCCAAAACTACCTCTATGAAAGGATTAGAGGGAAAGAATTTTATCAGGCTGTAATGGTGTTTGAGCTTATACCTAGCAAAAGTTTGAATTGTATTTCTACTATAAAATAGGTGTTCTTGGTACCACTTTTATGAACCTAGCCTTGAATTTAAAATCCCCTTCCTAACAGAGAATGGAGATAATGGGATGAACCTAGGGTTAGGTATCTCTTTCCAGGAGAAGACTTTTTAATGCATGTCATTTTTTTCATGGTTTTATATAGTGGCAACTGTGTGATTTTTTTCCAAGGAGACATGCTGAAAATGTCTTCTTACCACAGGTAAGTCACCAATGGCATAAATAAAGACATGGTTTTATACATGTTCATGTTCCTTATGCTTGTTAGTTTTCCTTGCCAACTCATCACAACCTAGAGTCACCTCAGAAGAGGAAAATTCAATGTCATAATTGCCTGGATAAATCTTGCCTGTGGATATCTGTGAGATAATGTAAGGATTCAGGATTGATGTCATAATGAAGAGCCATCTGGAACTGACATATCCATGGGCTACTGGGGTAGGACAGGTTAGGAAAATTAGCTGAGCATGGTGCAGAGAGCGAGGCCGAAAGCAGCCTTCCTTGAGAGTTTCTGTTTCAGGTCTTGTTTGAATAATTGCCCTTCGGTCTCTCAATGATGGATTATGATGTGGAACTGTAAGTTAAAGTAAAACCTGGTTTCGCCATTTGCTTTTGGTTATGGAGCTCATCATAGCACCAGAAAAAATAGAACAGAAACTGGGGTTTTCTCTGACAGAAAGTGACCATGTTGGTTTGGGGGAAGACTATGGATTTAATTAGTGTATTTGAAATGGCAAATCTTCTATTTTGTTTTGTTGTAATGCTTCTCTTTTTGTTTTATTAAAAATAGATTGTTCTCATGCAATACATTCTGACCACAGTCTTTCCTCCCCTGTTCTCACAGGTCTTCTCATCTCCCCTTCCATCCCAATACACACCGTTTCTGTGTCTTCTCAGAAAAGATAGGCATCTAAGAGTTAATTTTAAAATAATATAAGTAAATTGAAGGCAAACAAATAGAAATATGAGTTAACAACCAAATAAGGAAAAAAATGAAACAAAAGCACAAGAATCATTTAAAGATGCTGAGAGACATATTTGGCACAGTCAGGAATCCCATGAAAACCCCAAACCTGCCAACATAATACATACACAAAGTACCTACCTGTAAGATAGAAAAAAAATAAAATAACTGCTCTGGTTTACTATTGTGAGACCAGTAACCTCCAAAGAGGCTGCTAAGTTTGTTTATTGCCAGTCATATACTTCTAGACATGGGACCTACCCTCTAAACTGATGTCTTTTCTCAGTGAAACTCCCTTAGAGAAAACTAACTTTTCATTTGCAAGTGACTATCAATTAGAGACAGCTTCTGGGTTAGGGATGGAAGAGTATGGACTTCCCTTTTCAGTTCTAGAATCCCAGCTAATGAAGAACCAAGTATGGCTTATGCATGCTGCCACAGTCTCTGAGGTCCTCCTCCACGTCTGTAGTGTCTAGACAGCCTTGATTACCTGGTTCTTCTAGCCCCTCTGGCTTTCACATTCTTTCTACTTCCTCCTCTACTGATATCCTGTTCAAAGTTTAATGGGTCCTAAGAGACATGCAGATCATTGAGAGCTTGTTTATGAAGTTTAAGAGTCACAAAAAGACTATAAGGAAGATTTGCATATCGTTTTGGATTAAGAATCTATGATTGTTAGTCAGCATTGGCCAAAGAACAGATATGATAGACAAGATACCAAAAACTGACCCGAGACATTCTGTGGTTTACTAGGACACAGAGCTGGTCATGTGAGGCTGACAAGCAGATATGATCAACAAAGAATAAAATGAAATTATGTGTATTATTTCCCTGGTCATCATTCAAGCTGTAGTGTTAGGGTCTAAGGCTCATTCACCAGTTGGCATACAAAGTTGGCAAAATTTAAGAGTTTTTCATGTGGTTCTTGTTTTTAAGATGTGCCAGATGCAAGATTCAGGGAGTCATAAAGAAGAATGCCCAAGGCCTCACACCTTATAGCAGGAATAGAATTGATAAAGAAAGGAAAAGAAAAGACACTGGTGAAAATGCAGCATCTGCAGCAATGGTAAACACAGAAAACTGGCAAAAAGACCTTAAAGGACATTTTATATGGTTTTTTCATCTTCTCACTAAGTATGATTTATTTTTTCCATTTTTTAAAATGTAACCTTCATTTACAGTCTAGACTTTATCTGCTCCCCATCCTCCCTCTGACTGTTCTACACCCCCAAGATCCACCCCACTCCATGAGGATAGCCCCACCCTTTGCCATACCCCACCAAACTTCCACATTTCCTGGGGCCTCCAGTCTTTTGAGGGTTCTGTGCATCTTCTCTGACTGAGTCCAGACCCAGGAGTCCTCTGCTGCGTATGTGTTCAGGGTCTCAATTTAGCTGTTATATGCTGCCTGGTTGGTGGCTCAGTGTCTGAGAGATCTCAAGGCTCCAGGTTAGTTGAGACTGCTGGTCTTCTTATAGGGTTGCCCTTCTCCTCGGCTTTTGTCAGCTTTTCAATAATTCAACCACAGGGATCACAAGTTTCTGTCAATCAGTTGACTGAAAATATTTGCATCTGACTCTTTCAACTGCTTCTTTGGTCTTTGAGGGCAGTCATGATAGGTCCCTTTTGTGAGCACACCATAGCATCAGTAATAGTGTCAGGCCTTGGGGCCTCCCTTTCAGCTGGATCCAACTTTGAACCTTGTAGCTTGACCCCCTTTTCCTAAGTCTTTTCTCCTTTTTTTGTCCCTGCAGTTCTTTCAGACAGGAACAATTATGGGCCAGCATTTTTTCCTGTGGGATGGCAACTCCATCTCCCACTTGATGTTCTGTTTTTTTCTACTGGAGGTGAGCTCTATAAGTTCTCTTTCTCCTCTGTAGGGCATTTCATCTAAGGTTTCAATCTTTGAGTCCGAGAGTCTCTCACCTCCCAGGTCTCTGGTACATTCTGTAGGATATCCCTACATCCTACCTTACAAGGTTGGCTGCTTTTTTTTATTTTTGCTGGTCCTCAGGGATTCTTTATGTTTAGAAAAGGCAGGCCTCCCATAGATATTGACCATCCATGGCATATCAACCTGTGGTCAGACTAGTCTCCTATTAAGACTAGAGAAGGCAACTCAGAAGCAGGATAGTATCTTAGAGGCAGGCAACAAGAGTCACTGACTGGCTCTGTTTCTACTATTAGGTGTTCCACCATAAGATTAAGCTATACAACTGTAACTTATGTTCAGAGGGCCTAGGTTGGTCATATACATGTTCCCTGGTTTACCTTCAGTTCCTCTAAGCCCCTATCAGCCTGAGTTAGTTGATTCTGTTGGTTTTCTTGTGGTGCCCTTTACCTCGCTCTCCTACAATTCTCTTTCCCCTCAGGCTTCCCCAAGCTCTGCTTGATGTTTGACAGTCTATGTATCTGTTTCCAGTAGGTGCTCAGTGAAGAATTTCTGATGACAATTGGGATAGGCAATAATGCATGAGAATAGCAGACATTAATTCAATCATTAGAAGTCATTTTACTAACCGTTTTTGGCAGCACGGTGTGTTATTCGTGTTTAGTTCTGTCCTAGATTTCTGAGCTATCCAACTTCTAGGTCTTGGCCCTCCAGGCAGTGTCAAGGATGAACCTCAACTGGTTCAGTCACTGGTTTGCTACTCATACAATTTCTGTTCCACCTTTATCTAAGTACATCTTGTAGAAAGCACACACAATGTAGGTTGAAGTTTTTTGTGGCCAGGTTAATGTCCAATCCCTTGATTAGAAGTCTTGCCTAGTTACAGAAGATGGCCAGTTCCTGCTCAGTAACTACCAGGGTAGTAGTCTTAGCTAGAATCACCCTCACAGATTCCTGGCTTGTCAGATATATGCTCTCTGTCTTAGTTAGAGTTATACTGCTTTGAACAGACACCATGGCCAAGGCAACTCTTATAAGGACATTTATTGGGGCTGGCTTACAGGTTGAAATTCAAATCCATTATCATCAAGGCAGTAACATGGTAACATCCAAGCAGGCATTTTACAGGAAGAGCTGAGAGTTCTAAATCATCATCTGAAGGCGGCTAGCTGAATATTGGTTTCCAGGCAACTAGGAGTATGGTTAATAAACCCTACCCCCATAGTGACACACAAATAGTGCTATTCTCTAGTCTAAGCATATACAAAACACCACACTCTGTGATTCCAGTTGTCTCCTCCAATTTTCTCCCCCACCTGATTCCTTTTATTCCAATCCCCACTCTTACCTCCACACCCTAAATATCTATTTTATTTTCCCTTCTCAGTAAGATTCATAAATGTACTCAAGTACACACACACACTTGAGCCCTCCTTGTTACTTAGCTACTCCAGGTTTGTGGAATGTAGCATATTTATTCTTTTTAGGGCTATGGACAACTGAAAAGTGAAAAAGTGTTGAAAAATTTAAAACTGTGGTATCTGACTCCTGATGGGACAGGAGAATTAATTTTTCTTAAATAGTGCAGCTTTTAGTATATTAACCACACTTTAGGGAAGGCTCTATACCCAGGAATAGTTGTTCAATACAATTCGGACTCAGTGTTTTTGACAGAGAGGGAGATAGGTAGAAATAGAGATGGATAAATAGGGATACACACCACACACACACACACACACACACACACACACACACACACACACAAAGAGAGAAAGAGAGAGAGAGAGAGAGAGAGAGAGAGAGAGAGAGAGTGAGAGAGAGAGAGAGAGAGAGAGACCAAACCTGAAAGTGAATTTGAGTAGGAAGGGAAATGGAAAAGGATCTGAAAAGAATATGGGGAAGAGACTGTATATAATCAATATATATTTTATTAAATAGGTGGAGAATCAGTTATTCATACAAGCTAGAGTGGCATTCAGTCTACATTGCTTATATTGGAATTATTCTAAATCCTATGCCAAATCAATTATTCAGTAAACGTGGATAATTGAAAATGTATTCACTGCTTATGAACATCTTTGTCAGTGACCTAGTTAAAAGATCTTTCAGTTTTTTTAGTAGATGGGGAAATTGCATTTTCAAGATTGTTTTGCTTTTCGTTTTGTCTGATACCAAATTACCAAAACCATTCTGATTTAAATGTCTAATGTTCAGTACTTTACTCATAGTTCTCAAGTTTTTATGCAAATATTTTTAAAAAAATAACTTCAGAAACTTGTTAAAATTAAATATGTAAAACATTTATCTCTTAAAACTCTAAAGTATTTTGATTAAATCTATTGGAATCAAGTATTATTATTAAATAAAACACAACTGTCAATTAGAACTTATAAACTCACATTTTGTACATGCAATGGATTATAGTAGACATATATGTGCAATTACATTTGTTTTATATATACTGTATAGTAATGCTCCTTGACTTACATGGTAATACATGTGAATGAACGCATTCAAAATAATGAAAGTCAAAAATACCCTAACGTTTTAAACTTTGTATAGTATTGTCAACTATGATCATCTGTAGCCTACTTCTAGCTGTGACTTACTTCTGTTACTCAGCATCTCCAGAGATTATTACACCAATATATCTCTTGCTCAGCATAAGATCTAAGTACAAAATGTATTGTGTGTTTTGTACTGAATGTGAATTAAACACTTCTAAGTTGAAAAATAATTAGTCCAACTCTGATAAATTGAGTATTATCTGACCATGTAGATAAATTCCTAGAAGATGATTAGGTAAATATCTAAATACCTTCATATATTACAAGCTTCTATATAAGTTTTATATAATTATTATTTTTATTCACCAATCATCAATTTCAATTTCTTCAATGTTTTTAAAGAAGGTGTACAATAGGCCTTTTATTTTACCTTCTTTGACTTTCTGTTTCATTCAAATTTATGTTAAAAATGCAACATAATTGATCTAGATTTTACTTTTAATACAAAAAATGACTAAGTTACTTATGGATATTTATTTTTAATTTGAGCTATAAATATTTATTCAAATAATTTATTGTTGTACTTATGGATTTATCCAAACTTGCCATTATACATTCTACAGGTACAATTTTTATTATTATATTAAAATATTAATGCTTTTTAGCTTTGAAGTTCTCATATTTTATTATCATTATATTACACTACTTTCAAGATGTACATTTTAAAAGTTCTGTTCCAACATATAATTTTCAACCTATGTTATATAATTATTTTTCTTATTACTCTCTTGTAAAGTAATACAATTTTGTAAAGCACATATTGAAAAGGAATAGAAGAAAATGTCTAAAATGCAATTTTAATTTTTCAATTATTTATTTCTATGATGATATGCAAACATATAAATATTAAAACTAACAATTGTATTACCAATGATATGTTGGTATTTTACATACATGATTTATATTTTACAACTTAAATGCATACTGTTCTTACTGGCTAGTATTTTTGTCAAATTAAAATGGGATAGTCATTTCATTTGTGAAAATGCTCTATCAGACAATGCACATACATACACTGCAGACGTGTGTGTGTCATTTTCTTGATTTTTGATTGACATAGGTTGTTTGAGTCCCCCTGTGGGTGATTCCATCCTTGTGGCTGTGTTTCAGAGTTGTATAAAAAAGTAGGAGAGAAAGAAAGTAATTAGAAGCAAGCCAGCCTGATTAAAGGAGCTGAAGGGGCTTGAAAACTCATAAGAACAACAATACCAACCAACCAGAGTCCACACTAACTTAACCACTATGCAAAGACTACACATGGACAGACCAATGGCTCCAGTTGCATATGTAACAGAGGATGGCCTTGTTGGGCACGAATGGGAGGAGAAGCCTTTGGTCCTGCCAAAGCTGGACCAACAGTGTAGGAGAATGTTAGGGCAAAGAGGCAGAAAGCGGTGGTGGTTTGGGAAGGGGAACATTCTTATAGAAGAAGGGGTGAGGGATGGGTTATGGCCAGAATACCGGGAAAGGGAATAAATTTGAAATGTATATAAAAAATATCCAAATAAAAAAAAGGAAAAGAAAAAGAGAGACCATTTTCATTGTTAAAAATAACAAAGTACTGGTTTAAGAACAGTGATTTAAACAAATCTATGCAATCAAGGTGCATCCACACAACCCACCCTCCTCAAATGAAGCATTTTGCAAAGATTGAGATGAGACACTGGACTGCAAGAGTATCAGCCAGATTCCATCTGGTACAGGCTGAGTCACCTGTATTCTCTCAACTGGAAAGAATGCGCTCAGGTCACTTGACTAATTCTTTTTCCTAATTCTGTTTCAAATGATGTTCAACTCATCATATTTCCATAGGTCTCTTCATACACAAAAGCACACATAAAAGAAGCAAGCCTGAAGTATTCTTCCATAGACTCTGCATTAGTTCCTGCCTTGACTTTACTTTAGGATGGGTTCTATTCAGGACATGTACCCTAAAATAAATCCTTTATTCCCAAGTTGTTTGGGGCATGCTATTTTTCACAGCAATAGAAAGAAAATCAAGACACTACCCCACCCTATTGACGGATTTTGATGTAAAATAAGTTAAAGCTAATAAATATGTTTTAAAAGAGGAAGATATATGAAGCAACACACATTATACCTGAACTAAGACATTAATTTGGGTAAATACAAAGATTGACTGGGTTAAATGGACCAGTGAAAATCAGATTTCATTTAAGTATGTAATCCCTTTTTCAGTATTCTTATATTTGATTTTACAGAAACATTTTTGTAATAATAGCATAACAATTATTTAAAATTAATTCTCAATAAAATTAAACTGCCACATGTAAAAGCAATTCTTTAAGTCTTTTTGTGTGTGTGCCTCCCACCCAATCCTTACACGTTGTATGGATTCATGAAAGGTGTTGCTTCTTTATCAAAGGCAGGATTTCACATGAAGCACGTACTTACTAAATATTTATCAAATGAATGGATCATAGAATAAGCATCTATTTACTATTTACCATTGCATTGGCAGTAGTTCTTTAACAAATATAGAAATCTCCATATTTTATATTGAACTTTACTTAGCTGAAATTTTTCAACTGAATTTCTCCTAGGCTTTGGATTTTCAATTTTCTGCATAAAGTTTCCCAATTTCCCACTAAATGTTTCAAATGGCATGTATTTTATATATCTCTCTAAACTGGAACCTTTATGCTACCAACTGTTCTCAATATATTTCAGAGTATAGAGATCATAAGCAGTTGACACATGTGAAGTGTAACTTACAAGGACAAAATTCAAGGCTACCATTTTTGTCCAAGGATGGACTACATGAGAATTCTATGTACATCACTAGCCCTTCGGTACAAATTGTTAGTGAATTGATGAATCCGTTCATTTTTATGGATTATGACATATATAACAAAGTGTTTAGATGCCATCTCTTCTATTAAGTATAATTTCTATTGCTTGGATAAAACACCATGGTCAAAAAGGAAGTTGGGAGGAAAGAGAGTTTATTGGGATTGCATTTCCTAATCCCTTGCTTGTAATTGAAATCAGGACAGGAATTCTTTCAGAGCAGGAACCTGGAGGTAGGAGTTGATGCAGAGGCCATGTAGGGGTTCTACTTACTGGTTTGCTTCCCATGGCTTGTTCATCATGCTTATTTATAGAACCCAAGACCACCAGCCCAGGAATGGAACCACTCACAAAAGGTTGGGCTCTACTCCATCCACAACTAATGAAGGAAATGCTTTACAGTTGGATATTGTGGAAGGATTTCCTCAATTAAGTTTCCCTCTTTTCAGATAACTCCAGTTGTCTATCAAGGTAACACAAGTCTAGATATCCAGCAGGTCTCAACAAAGGCTTAACTGAAGTAAATAGGCAAATTATTTAACTATTTCACTGTGAGCTAAAAAAAATATAAGCAATGAATATTTTAAGTCTATCACATTATTATCAAAGTCAAAAAACTGGCAGTTTTCTAAATTAAGTATATAAAGAGAAATGACAAAATCAAGATAATTTACTTGTTATTTCAATGTAATTCATTATTTTAAGACTTAAAATCAGAATAATCATAATCCCATGATTGCTATGAATGTATGAAGTATTTTTATCTAAACTATATATAATCTATTCTATCACAATAGTAATAGCAAGACTAATTATATTTCTTTTGTGTATAAAGTTGGTTCTGTTTGGGGAGCTTTCATTTATAAAGGAACATGCATATCTTTGGGGATTGATATGAAACAAACAAAAAAAACTATTTCATTAGTACTTCCTGGTATATCAAACATGTATAATGAAACATAATAATTTCTTAGCATTGGTAAACTGCTTCTGATATTTCGTCTCAAACTTTATCTTCTTAAGGCCAATTTGAGAATTTTTTTATTGTTTATCTTTAATCATTTTTTACAGTCTGGTCACTATCCACTTCTTAGTATGCCCTTCAACAGTTCCCATCCCATTTCTCCTTCTCCATTTCCAAGAGGATGTCTTTGCCTCCAATCCCTACCACCTGGGGCCTCATGACTCTCCAGGATTAAATGCATGTTCTCTCACTGAGACCAGACCAGGCAGTCCTCTGCTGTATATGTATTGGGAACCTCATATCGCCTGGTATATGCTGCCTGGTTAGTGGTTCAGAGTTCTCAGGAGTTCAGGTTAGTTGAAACTGCTGGTCTTCCTACTCCACTCCTTCTTCCAGCCATTCCTTAATTCAACTACAAATGTCCCAGGCTTCTGACCACTAGTTGAGTGTAAGCATCTGCTTCTGTCTGGGTCACCTGCTTGTTGGGCTTCTCAGAGGGCAATCGTGCTAGGTTCCTGTCTATATGCACACCATAGCATCAGTAATAATGTTGGGCCTTGGAGTATCCACTTGAGCTAGATCAAATTTGGGCCTGTGACTGGATTTCCTTTTTCTCAGCCTCATCTCTGTTTTTGTCCCTGCAGTTATTTTAGAGAAGGAAAATTTGTGGGTCAAGAGTACTTGATGCCCTGTGTTTCTTTTTCTTTTATTTATTCTTTTATTGGATATGTTTTTATTTACATTTCAAATGTTATTCCTCTTCCCAGTTTCCCTGACATAAACCCTCTATCCCATCTCTATCCCCTTCTTCTATAAGGATGTTCCCTCCCCTATCCATTCCCCTTCCCAGCTCCCTCCCCCAACATTCCCCTACACTGGGGGGTACCCTGTGTTTCTATTGGAGGTGGATTCTACAAGTTCCCTCTCTTCATTCTTGGGCATTTCATCTAAGGTCCCTCCCTTCGAGTCCTAGCATTCTACAATCTCTCAGGTCTCTCATACATTCTATAGAGGTTTCCCAACCCATCTCATACATCCTGAAGGTTTCCTGCTTCAATGCATTCTGTTGGCCCTCAAGGTTCTCACTCCTGTTCCCCCCCATACCTTATCATGTTACTCCTTTCTCCTCCCTCTCCCCTCCGCTATCCCTCTCACCCTCTGCTCCCATGACTGCTTTCTTCTCTCTCCTAAGTGGGATTGAGGCATCCTCACTTGGGCCTTTCAGTTTCTGTAGTGCAGTAGTTATCACATTTTACTTACACTTTTGAGAAATTCAATAATTATTCTCAACATTTGTGTATATTTTTACCGCACAACTTTATATATTTTCCAAACAAAAGGTTTCATACTTATTTTAAAATTGATATCTTACTGGAAATTAGAGTGGAACTTAATATGATGTTTTTAAAAATTTATAGTTATCTTTCAAAATTGTCAACAAAATGAAGCTTTCCTATTTACTAAGTTAAAAATTATACCCAAATATATGTCAATGTTTTTATTTTCCTTTATGTTCAGATGAAGTTCATTGCACACAAGTAACACATGTTTATCAAGTATCATGTATCGACAGATATCTAAACTAATTCTACAAGTTTGTGTTATGAAGAGATTGGTGATAGAAGTGGATGTACATATGTGTACCTTATACAATATAGGATTTTTATTGCAGAGTCAAAGTATAGCTTTATTTTCAGGTTTGGTTTCTGGTTCACAGTATTTCTGTATAAGAAACCTTTATATTATTTCTATAGTGGTCACACCATAAGGTATAACTCTTGTGAACTAAAGAAATGATAATCAAAGGATACTTGCAACAATATTGGGAAAAATGGATCCATGTTGCCCACCTCTTCACCAGAATTTATTGTCATAGATTTTCCTTATGATAGCCATTTGGACTGAATTTGCACTATAATGAATGATTTCTGAGCAGTTTAAATATTAATTATTTTATTTATTACATCCCAAAATACTGGCCATCCCTCCAGGGCCCCATTGAAGATTTCTTCCTATCCCTGGTTCTGGTGATAGGGTGTCCCCCACTCCAGGGCATCAAGGATATCAAGTCTTTACAGGATTAGGCTCATCCTCTCCCACTGATGTTAGACAAAAACATACCAAATGAGGTATCTTTTAGACTGAAAGATACTGAATGAGGAAGAAAGGCTGTAGGAGCAAATCTGCTTAGGCCTTAGGGGATGGGAGCAGAGAGGAAGATGAGGATACAGCAAGTGGTCTGTTACCAACCTGGTGATAAGACTGAGGAATTGGAATTGGAGTATGGGAGGGAGAGTGGTGATTAGCCAGTGTGGCCAGAGTGTTCCAGAGTCCTTGGACCAGCCCGTGTGTGCTCTGCTTTGTGGCTCAGATTCAAGGAATTCTCAGGGGTCCAGGTTAGTTGACATCTTTGGTCTTCCTACAGGGTTGCCATTCCCTTCAGTTCCTTTACTTCTTCCCCTAATTCTTCTATAGAGTCCCCCAACTTCAGTCCAATGCTCAGCTGTAGGTATCTGTCATGGTCAACTTCTGATAGAGTCTCTTAGAGGACCGTTATGATATGCTCCTTCTGCAAACTAAGCAATAGTGTTTGAAGTTTGGTGCCCGACTGTGGGATGTATCCCAAGTTGGGCCTGTCTCTAGTTGGTCATTTTCTCTCATGCTTCAGGTATATTACATTTCTCAGGGCCTAGTGTAGTAGGGTTATTAACCTTTACTGGAGATATGTTGTTCTTGATGTTATTGATTTTGTTTTTATTTTTGCTTCTATACATCAGGCTTTGAATTACTGTAATTCTAGATGCTGATATATGATCCACTCTATATTGAGTGGAATATTCAGTCCTTGATTGATGTTACATGGGTCATTGTAAGAATTCACAGGAGGGCAGAAACCTATGTCTGACACAAGTATCTCTGCAGTCCACAGGCAATGAAGAAAGAGAGGGAACATGGGTACTGAATGAGGTCTTCTACAGGCCTGGAGATGAGATTGGGGAATAGGAATTAGAGAATGGAAAGGAAAGTAAAGAACACCTATCTGATTCCCAAGGCTGTCACGGCCAACATGTTTCCAGTGAGAGACTGACCCAAATATAAGTGGATGAGAATGAATCATACCAAATGAAGAAGAAAGGCTGAAGAAGCCTAATACTTAGTACGTAATAGAGGGGGGCCCTAATGGATGGGGGAAAAGAGGAAGATGGGACCATAGAGGGTGGTCTGTTACCAACCTGTTGATAAGACTGAGAAATTGGAATTGGAGGATAGGAGGGAGAGTGGTAATTAGCAAGTATGGCCAGAGTTTTTTCAGGTAAGGTTTAACTTGGGTGTTCAATATGTACTTTAAAGACAACATTATGTGAAACATTTAATGAAAATAATCATTACATAAAAGCTAAAGAAGCTTCCAGTTTCTGACCCGATGCCTCAACTCTCTGTACCCAGATCCTATGGGGGAGAGAGCTAGATTCCTAGAAGTGCAGACAATTCTGAGAGCACAGGTGAGACCCCCAATGCTGCTCAAATTCCTGGCCCAAGAGGATCTCATCTGGAGCCCACTAGATACAGGAACTATAGAGCAGTCTGGGACAGGAACCTTCCAGTTTCTACCTGCACCTGGAGCTGATCCTATGCCACAGCTCTCGGTACTCAGATCCTGTCTCCAGGAGTGCTGACACACAGGATTACAGGAGGTCAAGCCACTGTCACAGACAGTAAGACCAGCTAACACCACAGATAACCAGATGGCAAGAAGCAAGCCCCAGAACCTAAGCAACAGAAACCAAGACTACTTGGCATCATCAGAACCCAGTTCTCCCACCAAAGCAAATACTGGATATCACAAAACACAAGAAAAGTTCATGATGATAGTGGACTTTAAGAAGACCATAAATAATTTCCTTTAAAGAAATACAGAACAACAAAGGTAAACAAGTAAAGAGGAAACAGAAAAATCCCTTAAAGGATTACAGGAAGACACAACCAAACATGTGAAGGAATTGAATAAAACTAACCAGGATCAAAAATGGAAATAAAAACAATAAAGAAATCACAAAGGGAGATAATCCTGGAGATAGAAAACCCAACAAAGAGAGCAGGAGTCATAGATGTAAGCATTACCAACAGAATACAAGAGATAGAAGAGAGAATCTCAGGGGCAGAAGATAGAATAGAAAACATTGACACAACCTTCAAAGAACATGTAGAACACAAAAAAAAACTCCTAACCCAAAGCATCCAAAAACTCTAGGTCACAATGAGAGATCAAACCTAAGGACAATAGATATAGAAGAAAGCAAAGATTCCCAAATTAAAGGGCTAGTTAATAGCTTAAATAAAAATATAAGGAAAAAATATAAAAGAAAACATCCCTACTCTAAAAAAAGAGATGCCCACAAACATACAAGAAGCCTACAGAACTCCAAATAGATGGACCGGAGAAGAAATTCATCCCATTACATAATATATCAAATACACAAAACAAAGAGAGAATATTCAAAGCAGTAAGAGAAAAAGGTCAAGTAACAAATAAAGGCAGACATATCAGAATTATACCTGATTTCTTACCAGAGACTGTGAAAGCCAGAAGATCTTGGACAGATGTCAAACAGACACTAAGAGAACACAAATGCCAGTCCAGGCTATTATATCAAACAAAATCCTCAATTATCATACATGGAGAAACCAAGATATTCCATAAAGAAAACAAATTTACACAATAACTTTCTACAAATCCAGCCTTACAAAGGATAATAGGTGGAAAACTCCAACACAAGGAAGGAAACTATACCCTAGAAAAAGCAAGAAAGTAATATCCTTGCAACAAAACTGAAAGAAGAGAGCCACAAAAACATAAATTCACCTCCAACAACAACAACCACCACCACAAAAAGCCCAACCATGAAACAACAATCATGATTCCTTAATATCTCTTAGCACCAATGAATTCAATTCCCCAATAAAAAGATATAGACTAATGAACTGGATATGTAAAGAGGACCCAGGAACTGACTGCATAAAGCAAGCACACATCAGTGACAGAGACAGGCACTGCCTCAGAGTAAAAGGCTGGAAAACAATTTTCTAAGCAAGTAGTCCCAAGAAACAAGCTGGAGTAGCCATTCTAATCTCGAATAAAATAGACTTTCAACCAAATTTTATCAAAAAAAGATCAAGAATGACACTTCATATTTATCAAAGGAAAAATTCACCAATATGAACTCTCATTCCTGAATATTTTGCTCCAAATGCAGGGGCATCTACATTCATAAAAGAACCTTACTAAAGCTCGAAGCACACACAGCCCCTAACACAATAAAAGTGGAGGATTTTAACATCCCACTGTCATCAATGGACAGATCATAGAAACAGAAACTAAACAATGACACAGAGAAACTAAGAGAAGTTATGAACCAAATGGATTTAACATATTTCTATAGAATATTTAATCCTAAAACAAAAGAATATACCTTCTTCTCACCACCTCACAGTACCTTCTGCCTGAAAAAAACAGGTTTCAACAGATAAAAGAAAAGTTGAAATAATCCCATGCATTCTATCAGATCCCCAGGGACTAAAGCTGTTTTTTTTTTTTTTTGGTTCTTTTTTTCGGAGCTGGGGACCGAACCCAGGGCCTTGTGCTTCCTAGGTAAGCGCTCTACCACTGAGCTAAATCCCCAGCCCTAAAGCTGGTTTTAATAGCAATAAAACAACAGAAAACCCACAGAAACATGGAAACTGAACAGCACTCTATTCAATGATTAATTGGTCAATAAAGAAATAAAGAAAGAAATTAAAGACTCTTTAGAATTTAATGAAAAAGAAGACACAACATTCCTAAACTTATGGGACACAATGAAAGCAGTGCTAAGAGAAAATCTCACAGCTCTGTGTGCTTCCCAAAAGAAAATGGAGAAGCATACAATACCAGCTTGACCACACACTTCAAAGCTCTAGAAGAAAAAGAAGCAAATATACCCAAGAGGAGTAGACAGGAGGAAATAATCCAACTCAGGGATGATATCAACCAAAAACAAAATAAAAAACAAAAAACAAACAAACAAAACTATACAAAGAATCAACAAAACTGGTTCTTTGACAAAATCAACAAGATAGATAAACACTTAGCCAGACTAACCATAGGGCACAAAGACAGTATCCACATTAACAAAACCAGAAATTGAAAAAAAAAGTCATAAAAACAGAAACTGGAAATTCAAAAAATCATGTGATCCTACTACAAAAGCCAATACTCAGAAAAACTGAAAGATCTAGAGGAAATGGACAATTCTCTAGACCAATACCAGGTATAAAAATTAAATCAGGATCAGATAAATCATCTAAACAACCCTATAATTCCTAAAGAAAGAGAAGCAGTTATTAAAAGTCTCCCAACACCAAGAAGCTGAAGACCAGATGGGTTTAGTGCAAAATTCTACAAGACCTTCATGAATGACCTCATACCAATAATGTCCAAACTATTCCATAAAATAGAAGCAGAAGGAGTGCTACCCAATTCATTCTATGAAGCCACAATTAGGCTTATACCAAAAAAAAAAGACCCCACAAAGAAAGAGAACTTCAGACCAATTTCCCTTATAAATATCAATGCAAAAATATTCTATAAAGTTCTCGCAAGCTGAATTCAAGAACACATCAAAATGATCATTAATCATGATCAAGTAGGCTTGATTCCAGGGATGCAGTGATGTTTCCATATATGGAAATCCATAAATGTAATCCACTATGTAAACAAACTCAAAAAACCAAATGATCATCTCATTAAATGCTGAGAAAGCATTTGACAAAATTCAACACCCCTTCATGGTAAAAGTCTTGGAAAAATCATGAATTCAAGGCCCATACCTAAACATAGTAAAAGCAATATGTAGCAAATCAGAAGCTAACATCACACTAAATGGAGAAAACACTAAATGAAGCAATCCCACTAAAATCAGGGACTAGAGAAGCCTGCCCACTCTCTCTCTCTATCTATTCAATATAGGACTCAAAGTCCTTGCCAGAGCAATCAGATAACAAAAGGAAGTCAAGGGATAAAAATTGGAAAGGAAGTCGTCAAAATATCACTATTTGCAGATGATATGTAGTATAACTTTGTGACCCCAAAAATTCTACAAAAGCACTCATAAACCCTTCAGCAAAGTGGGTGAATATAAAAATAAATCAAACAAATCTTTTTAAAGCATAAACATGTTGAAAAGTAATTAGTGAAATGACACCCTTCACAAGAGTCACAAATAATGTAAAATACCTCAGTGTGACTCTAACCAAAAAAGTGAAATATCTGCAAGGCAAGAACTTCAAGTCTCTGAAATAAAAATTGAAGACCTTAGGAGATGGAAAGATTTCCCATGTTCATTGATTGGCAGGATTAATATTATAAAAATGGCCATCATGCCAAAAGCAATCTACAGATTCATTACAATCCTCAACAAAATTCCAACTCAATTCTTCGTAGAGTTAGAAAGAGCAATTTGCACATTAATATGGAATGAAATAAAACATATTAGCAAAAGCAATTCTCAATAATTACAGAACTTTTGGTGGAATCACCATCCCTGATCTCAATCTATATTACAGAGCAACAGTGATAAAAACTGTATGGTATTGCTACAGAGACAGACAGTTAGATGAATGGAATAGTATCAAAGGCAGAGAAATGAGTCCACACATCTATGGCCACTTGATCTTGGACAAAGGAGCTAACGTCATCCAGTGGGGAAAGGATAGCATTTTCAACAAATGGTGTTGGTTCAACTGGAGGTCTGCTTGTAGAAAATGAAAATGAATTATTCTTTTTGCCCTGTACAAAGGGCAAGTCCAAGTGGATCAAGGACCTCCGAATCAAAACAGATATACTCAAACTAATAGAAGGAAAAGTGGGGAAGAACCTTGAACCTATGGGCATTGCGGAAAATTTTCTGAAAATATCAGCAGGGACTTATGCTCTAAGTTCAATAATTGACTAATGGAACCTCATAAAATTGAAAACCTTCTGTAAGGCAAAGGATACTGACATTAGGACAGAATGGGAACCAACAGATTGATAAAAGATCTTTACTAATCCTACACCTGATAGACGGCTAATATCCAATATATTCAAAGAACTCAAGAAGTTAATCTCCAGAAAATCAAATAACCCTACTAAAAATGGTATAGAATGATAAACAATTAATCCTCAACTGAAGAATATCTATTGACTGAGAGGCACCTCAAGAAATGTTGAAAAATCTTAGTCATCAGGGAAATTCATATCAAAACAACCCTGAGATTCTATCTCACACCAGACAGAATAGCTAAAATCAAAAGCTGAGGTGACAACAGATGATGGTGAGGATGTGGAGAAAGAGGAGCACTCCTCAACTGGTGGTACAACCACTGTGGAAATCAGTCTGAATGTTCCTCAGGAAATTGGACATAGGACTACCTTAGATCACAGCTATACCACTCCTGATCATAAGCCCAAAAGATGATCCAACATATAACAAGGACACATGTTCCATTATGTTCATAGCAGCCTTATTTATAATAGCCAGAAGCTGGAAAGAACCCCAATGTACTTCAATAGAAGAATGGGATACAGAAATTGTGGTACATATATACAATGGAGTACTACTCAGCAATTAAAAACAATGACTTCACAAAAAATTTAGGCAAATGGCTGCAACTACAAAATATCCGGAGTGAGGTAACCTAGTGACAAAAGAACCCACATGGTATGCACTCACTGATAAGTGGATATTAGCCAAAAATCTTGGAATATGTAAGAGAAAATTCATAGATCATTTGAAGCTCAAGAAGAAGGAAGACCAAAGTGCGGATGCTTCAGTCCTTCTTATAAAGGAGAACAAAATACTCATGGGAGGAAATACAGGAATAAGGAGTAGAACAGGGACTGAACAAAAGGTCATCCAGAGACTGCCTCACCTGTGGATCCATCCCATATGCAGCTGCCAAACCCAGTCACTATTGCTGATGCCAAGAAGTGCTTGCTGACAGGAGCCGAATATGGTTATGTCCTGGGAGGTTCTGCCAGTGCCTTACTGATTGTGATGAGAATTCATGCAGCTAACCATTGCACTGAGCACTCACCAATGGTAGAGTTAGAGAAAGGACTGAAGGAGCTGAATGGATTTTTCAATCCCGTAGGAAGAACAACAATATCAACCAATCAAACCCGCCACCCCAGAGTTCTCAGAGAATAAACCTCCAACAAATGGGTACAGATGGAGGGACTCATGGCTCCAGCTTCATATGTAGCAGAGCATTGTCCAGAATCAATAGAAAGAAAAGTCCTTAGTCCTGTCAAGGCTCAATTCCACAATGTAAGGGAATACCAGTGCATTTAGGTAGGAGTGGATGGGAGGAAGTTTGAGCATCTTCACTGAAACAGGGGGAGGGGGTATGGTTTATGGGAGAAGGTAAAGGGGATAAAATTTGAAATGTAAATACAGAAAATATCCAAAAAAGTCTTTTTGATCTCTAATTCCAATTCTGTTTACTTTCAGTTCTCATCCCAGTAATTGGTTATAACATAGCTTAAAAATAGTGCTTAACAAGTACAGATGTTAACCATAAATGGGCAAAGACTATATACATAAACTATACACATAAACTGAAGCTTTTAGAAGAAAACAAAGCAAACAATTCTCTGAAAAAAAAAGACTTTTGGAATATAGTTATATATTTTATTATTATTATTATTATTATTATTATTATACAAAATGTTGTAAAATATGGAATTGTAGCATACACTAAACAATTCATTAAGAAATTGTATAATTCAATGATTGCATATTTTAAAATGTAGGCAGTTTTAAGGTCATAAAACATGTGAGGAAGAGATTTCAAGATGGCTAGAAATGTGAAAATGAGGCTTTAAGATAGTGTTATTACCTATGTAATGTGAATTCTAGTGTACTCCCCCTAGATCATGTGACAGGAACATGAAAGTGTGTAGTAACTATGTAAAAGTGTCATGATTCTCGATGAGGGTTCTTTAATCCATAGTAAGCCTGGCAGCCCGTGTAGTTCATTTTCACAGATAACAGGCAGGTACGGAAGTTTTGAATTGGCAAATAAATATACATGCTAATTAGAAGGATAAATTATATTTGTTTGGTAAACATGGTGATTTTATTCAATAGAAAAGCAGGGAACTTGAGGTTTTTCTTAAATTATTGATGTTGTCATAAAATATTTTAAAAATTATACTTGAATTATTCCATTCCAGGTGGCTTTTCGAACAAAAACATATACATATCTTCTAAGACTATTTCCTTGTATTATGTATGAATTGTTACTGATTATTTTGTAGATGAGAAAATGGAAATCAGAAAAATGTTAAATTTTAGGTGATTTTGAATGAGCATCTGTAGCAAAATTAGTCAGTAACATAAAGAATCCTTAATTTCTTTCAAGCTATGTGAGGTAAACCTTATATGGTGCAATGATAAGACATCATTAGAAGACTGTTGGAATCTATTAACTATTAATTCATTAAAATCTAAAAAGTTATCAACAGGATAGTAGACAGTAAAACGTAAGCTCACAGAACAAACAATGAACAATTTTCTTATATTCCAATGTTGAAGCTTTTGTTAAATCATACAACAAAACAAGAAAAATAAACAAACCATAAACAAACTGAGAAACAAACAGAAAAAAAAGGTGGCCACAGAGAAGATTCTTGAAAGAAACAGTCCATTATATGACCATTTATGTTCAATAATTGATATATAAGATGATGCTAAAGTGTTTCATGAAGAGCATGGGTCATGGAGGTAAAGAAAACAGACATTACTAAATGTGGGTAAAATGAATACACTATGCATCCAAACACAAAACAAGAAACCCAAGAACCAGAGATCTAAACTGAAACCTGTAACTCTGCAAAGTGCTTTAGCATATGTTTACAATACTTTTCTTTTTTAAATTTTTTATTATATATCTCTTTAATTAAATATCAAAGGTTATTCGCCTTCCTGGTGTCCTGTTCATAAGCCCCCATTCCCTTCCCTCCCCCTCCCCATACTGGTATTCCCCCTATACATCCCCCTTATTGCTCTCCCCCATGTTCCCATGCACTGAGGTCTACCCTTGGCAAGACCAAGGGCTTCCCCTTCCACTGGTGCCGTAACAAAGCTAGTCTCTGCTACATATGCAGTTGGAGCCCTGGGTCAGTCCATGTATAGTCCTTTGGTAGTGGTTTAGTCCCTGAAAGCTCTGGTTGGTTGGCATTGCTGTTTTTATGAGGTTGCAAGCTCCTTCAGTTCTTTCAATACTTCCTCCAATTCCACTCAAGAGGGTCTTATTCTCAGTTTGGTGGTTTGCTGCTAGCACTGACCTCTATATTGGACATGCTCTGGATGTGACTTTCAGGAGAGATCTATATCCAGTCCCTTTCTGCATGCATTATTTAGCTTCATCAATCTTATCTAGTTTTGGTGGCTGTGTGTGTATATATATATATATATATATATATATATATATATATATATATATATATATATATGCCACATGTGAGTCAGGCTCTGAATGGCCATTCCTTCAGTCGCTGCTCTAAACTTTGGTTCCATATCCCCTCCTACGAATATGTTGACTCCATTTAAGAAGGAAAGGGAGCATTCACATTTTGGTCATCCTTCTTCTTGAGCTTCCTGTGGTCTGTGGATTGCATCATGAGTAATTTGAGCTTTTTGGCTAATATCTGTTTATCAATGAGTGCATACCAAGTGCCTTTTTCTGTGACTGAGTAACATCACTCAGGATGTTATTTTCTAGTTCATTCCATTTGCCTATGAATTTCATGAAGTCATTGTTTTTGATAGCTGAGTAGTATTCCATTTTGTAGATGTACCACATTTTTTGAACCCATTCCTCTGTTGAAGGGCATCTGGGTACTTTCCAGCTTCTGGCTATTATAAATAAGGCTGTTATGAACATAATGGATGATGTGGCTTTGTTGTATTATGGAGTGTCTTTTGGGTATATGACGAGGAGAGGTATAGTTGGGTCCCAGGTAGTGGAATGTCCTATTTTTTGAGGAACCTCCAGACTGATTTCAAGATTTGTTGTACCAGTTTGCAATCCCACCAACTATGGAAAAATGTTCCTCTTTCTCCATATCCTTGGCAGTATCTACTAACACCTGAGTTTTCTATCTTGGCCATTCTGAATGGTGTGAGGTGGAAACTCAGGGTTGTTTTGATTTCCATTTCCCTGATGACTAAGGTTGTTGAACATTTCTTTACGTGCTTTTTGGCCATTCTATAATCCTCAGCTGAGAATGTTTTGTTTAGCTCTATACCCCATTTTTAATAGGGTGATTTGGCTCTCTGGAGTCTAACTTCTTGTGTTCTTTGTATATTTTGGATATTAGCCCTTTATCAGATGTAGGAATGGTAAAGATCTTTTCCCAATCTGTTGGTTGCCGTTTTGTCCTAATAACAGTGTCTTTTGCTTTACAAAAGCTTTGCAGTTTTATGAGGTCCCAATTCTCGATTATTGATCTTAGAGCATAAGCCCTTGGTATTTTGTTCAGGAAATTTTCCCCACTGCCCATGTGTTTGAGACTCTTCCCTACTTATTCTTCTATTAGTTTGAGTGTATCCAGTTTGATGTGGAGGTCCTTGAGCCACTTGGACTTAAGCTTTTTACATGGTATTAAAATGAATCAATTTGCATTCTTCTATATGCTGACCTCCAGTGGAATCAGCACCATTTGTTGAATTTGCTATATTTCTTCCATTGGATGGTTTTAGCTCCTTTGTCAAAGATCAAGTGGCTATAGGTGTATGGGTTCATTTCTGAATCTTGAATTCTGTTCTACTGATCTATCTGCCTGTCTCTGTACCAATACCACACTATTTATGACTATTGCTCTGTAATACTTTTGAAGTCCGGGATGGTGATTACCCCAGAAGTTCTTTTATTGTTGAGTATATTTTTCGCTATTCTGGGTTCTTGTTATTTCAAATAAATTTGCAAATTGCTCTTCTATCTCTATAAAGAATTGAGTAGGAATTTTGATGGGGATTGCATTGAACCTGTAGATTTCTTTTGGTAAAATGGCCATCTTTACTATATTAATTCTGCCAATCCATGAGCATGAAAAATCTTTCCATCTTCTGAGATCTTCCTCATTTTCTTTCTTCAGATTGGAAGTTCTTGTCATACAGATCTTTCACTTGCTTGTTTAAAGTTACACCAAGATATTTTATATTATTTGGGACTATTGTGAAGGGTGTCATTTCCTTAATTTCTCAGCCTGTTTATCCTTTGAGAAGAGAAAGGCAACTGATTTGTTTGAGTTAATTTTATACCCTGACACTTTGCTGATGTTGTTTATCAGGTTAAGTAGTTCTCTGGTGAAACTTTTGGGGTCCCTTAAGTACATTATTATATCATCTGCAAATAGTGATATTTTGATTTCTTCCCTTCCAATTCATATCCTTGTGACCTCCTTTAGCTCTCTGATTGCTCTGGCTAGTATTTCGAACACTCTATTGAATAAGTAGGGAGAGAGTGGGCAGCCTTGTCTAGTCCCTGATTTTAGTGGGATTGCTTCAAGTTTCTCTCCATTTAGTTTGATGTTGTCTACTTGTTGCTGTATTTTGCTTTTACTATGTTTAGATATGCGCCTTAAATTTGTGATCTTTCCAGGACTTTTCTCATGAAGGGGTGTTGAATTTTGTCAAATGCTTTCTCAGCATCTAAGGAAATGACCATGTGGTACTTATCTTTGCGTTTTTTATACAGTGGGTTACATTGACGGATTTTCGTATATTAAATCGTCCCTGCATCCCTGGGATGAGACTTGATCATGATGGATGATCATTTTGATGTGTTCTTAGATTCGGTTTGCAAGAATATTACTGAATATTTTTGCATCAATATTCTTAAGGGAAATTGGTCTGAAGTTCTCTTTCTTTGTTGGGTCTTTGTGTGGTTTTGTTATAAGAGTAATTGTGGCTTCATAGAAGGAATTTGGTAGTGCTCCATCTGTTTCAATTTTGTGGAATAGTTTGGACTGTATTGGTATGAAGTCTTCTATGAATGTCTGATGGACTTCTGCACTGAACCAATCTGGACCTGGGCTCTTTTTGGTTGGGAGACTGCTTCTATGTCTTTAGGAGTTATGGGGTTGTTTAGATCATTTATTTGTTCCTGATTTAACTTTGGTAATTAGTATCTGTCTATAAATTTGTCCATTTCCTTTTCACTTCTGATTTTGTTAATTTGGACATACTCTGTGTGCTCTCATTAGTCTGGCTAAGGGTTTATCTATCTTGTTGATTTTCTCAAAGAACCAACTTTTGGTTCTGTTGATATTTTCTATGGTCCTTTTTGTTTCTGCTTGGTTGATTTCAGCTCTGAGTTTGATTATTTCCTGCCGTCTACTTCTCCTGGATGTGTTTGCCTCTTTTTGTTCTAGAGCTTTTAGGTGTGCTATCAAGCTGCTGATATATGCTCTCTCCTGTTTCTTTCTGCAGGCACTCAGAGCTATGAGTTTTCCTCTTAGCACAGCTTTCATTGTGTCCCATAAGTTTGGACATGCTGTACCTTCATTTTCATTAAATTCTAAGAAATCTTTTCTTTCTTTCTTTATTTCTTCATAGACAAATGGTTGGAACTGTATAATATCATCCTGAGTGAGGTAACCCAATCACAGAAAAACACACATGGTATGCACTTATTGATAAGTGGATATTAGCCCGAATGCTCAAATTACCCTAGATGCACAGAACACATGAAACTCAAGAAGGATGACCAAAATGCAAATGCTTCATTCCTTCTTTAAAAGGGGAACAAGAATACCCTTGAGAGGGAATAGGGAGGCAAAGTTTAGAACAGAGGCAGAAGGAACACCCATTCAGAGCCTGCCCCACATGTGACCCATACATATACAGCCACCAAAGTAGATAAGATGGATGAAGCAAAGAAGTGCAGGCTGACATAAACCAGATGTAGATCTCTCATGAGAGATACAGCCAGAATACAGCAAATACATAGGCGAATGCCATCATTAAACCACTGAACTGAGAACGGGACCCCCGTTGAAGCAATCTTAGAAAGGACTGAAACAGTTTGAAGGGGCTCAAGACCCCATATAAACAACAATGCCGACCAACCAGAGCTTCTAGGACTAAGCCACTATCCAAAGTCTATACATGGACTGAACCTGGGCTCCAACCTCATAGGTAGCAATGAATAGCTTAGTAAGAGCACCAGTGGAAGGGGAAGCCCTTGGTCCTGCCAAGACTGAAACCCCAGTGAACGTGATTGTTGGGAGGAGGGTGGTAATGTGGGGAGGATGGGGAGGGGAACACCCATACAGAAGGTGAGTTGGAGGGGTTAGGGAATGTTAGCCTGGAAACAGGGAAGGGGAATAACAATCGAAATGTAAATAAGAAATACTCAAGTTAATAAAGATGAAAAAAAAAAGAAAGAAATTTGTCCATTTCCTCCAGATTTTTTCAGTTTTATTGAATATAGGCTTTTGTAGTAGCATTTGATTAATTTTTAATTTCTTCAGATTCTGTTGTTATGTCTCCCTTTTCATTTCAGCTTTTCTTAATTTAGATACACGCTTTGTGACCTCTGTTAGTCTCACTATGGTTTTATCTACTTTGTTGATTTTCTCAAAGAACCAGGTCCTGCTTTTGTTCATTCTTTGTATAGTCCTTTTCATTTCTACTTGGTTGATTTCAGCTCTGAGTTTGATTATTCCTGCCTTCTATTACTCCTGGGTTTATTTATTTCTTTTTGTTCTAGAGCTTTAAGGGGTGTTGTTAAGCTGCTGACATATGCTCTCTCCTGTTTCTTTTGGCAGGCACTCAGCACTATGAATTTTCCTCTTAGTATAGCTTTCACTGTGTCCCATAAATTTGGGAATGTTGTATCTTCATTTTCATTAAATTCTAAGAAGTCTTTAATTTCTTTATTACTACCTTGACCAAGTTGTCATTGAGTAGAGCATTGTTCAACTTACATGTATGTGTGGGCTTTCTGTTAATATTGTTGTTATTGAAGACCAGTTTTAGTGCTGGTGATCTGATAAAATGTATGAGATTATTTCTATCTTCCTTTATCTGTTGAGGTCTATTTTGTGACCAATTATATGGTCAAATTTGGAGAAGGTTCCTTGAGGTACGGAGAGAAGGTATATTCTTTTGTTTTAGGATGGAATGTTCTATAAATACCTGTTAAGTCCTTTCAGTTCATGACTTCTCTTAGTTTCTCTACATCTCTGTTTCATTTCTGTTTCCATGATCTTCCAGTGATGAGAGTAGGGTGTTGAAATCTCCTACTATTATTATGTGAAGTACAATGTGTGCTTTGAGCTTTAGTAAGGTTTCTTTTATGAATGTAGGTGCCCTTGCATTTGTAGCATAGATATTTAGGATTCATCTTGGTGGATTTTTCCTTGATGAATATGAAGTGTCCTTCCTTATCTTTTTTAATGACTCTAGGTAGAAATTAAATTTTACTTGATATTAGAATGTCAATTCCAGCTTGTTTCTTCTGGCCATTTGCCTGGAAAATTGTTTTCCAGACATTTACTCTGAGGTAGTGTCTGTCTTTGTCTCTGAGGTATGTTTCCTGCAGGCAGCAAAATGCTGGGTTCTCATTACATATCCAGTCTGTTAGTGTATGTCTTTTTATTGGGGAATTGAGTCCGTTGATGGTGAGAGATATTAAGGAATAGTGATTGTCGCTTCCTGTTATTTTGTTGTTAGAGGTGGAATTATGTTTGTCTGTCTTTTGGTTTCATTGCAATGAAATTATATTCTTGCTGTCTGTACAGTGTAGTTTCTCTCCTTGTTTTGAAATTTTCCATCTAGCATACTTTGTAGGCCTGGATTAGTAGAAAGATATTGCATGGGGGCTGGAGAGATGGCTCAGTGGTTAAGAGCACTGACTGCTCTTCCAGAGGTCCTGAGTTCAATTCCCAGCAACCACATGGTGGCTCATAACCATCTGTAACGAGATCTGGTGCCCTCTTCTGGTGAATAGGTGTACATGCAGGAAGAATGCTGTATGCATAATAAATAAATCTTTTAAAAAAGATATTGCATAAATTTGGTTTTGTCATGGAATATCTTGATTTCTCCATCTATGTTAATTGAAAGTTTTGCTTGATACAGTAACCTGGGCTGTTATTTGTGTTCTCTTAGGGTCTGTATGACATCTGTCTAGGATCTTCTGGCTTCCATAGTCTCTGGTGAGAAGTCTGGTGTAATTCTGATAGGTCTGTCATTTTTTTTGTCACTAGACCTTTTTCCCTTCCTGCTTTTAATATTCTTTCTTTGTGTTGTGCATTTGATGTTTTAACTATTATGTGACAGGAGGAATTTCTCTTCTGGTCCAATCTATTTGGAGTTCTGTAGGTTTCTCGTATGTTTATTGGCATCTCTTTCTGTAGGTTAGGGAAGTATTCTTCTATAATTTTGTTGAAGATATTTACTGGCCCCTTAATTTGGGAGTCTCACTTTCTTCTATACCTATTATCCTTAGGTTTGATCTTCTCCTTGTGTCCTTGATTTCCTGTATGTTTTGGGCTAAGAGTTTATGTGTTTTACTTTATCTTTGACAGTTGTGTTGATGTTTTCTATGGTATCTTATCCCCCTTAGATTGTCTCTTCTATCTCTTGTATTCTGTTGGTATTGCTTTTGTCTACAGCACCTTGTCTCTTCCTTTGATTTTCTTTACCCAGGGTTGTCTCCCTTTGTGCTTTCTTTACTGTTTCTATTTCCATTTTCAATTCCTTCACCTGTTTGGTTGTTTTTTCCTATAATTCTTTCAGTGATTTTTGTGTTTCCTCTCTAAGGGCTTCTACTTGTTTACTTGTGCTTTCCTGCATTTCTCTAAGGGAGTTCTTTTTGTCTTACTTAAAGTCCTCCATCATTATCAAAAAATGCAATTTCAAATCTAAATCTTGCTTTTCTGGTGTGTTTGGATGTCCAGTATTTTCTTTGGGGGGGGGAAGTATTGGGCTCTGATGATGCCAAGTAGTCTTGGTTTCTGTTGATTAGGATCCTGTGCTTGCCTCTATCCAATGGGTTGTCTCTGGTGTTTGCTTGTCTTGCTGTTTCTTGGAGTGACTTGGCCCTGCTGTAGGCCTCTCTGTCAGCACTCCAGTAGAACTGTTTTCCTGTTTTCTCTCAACCTTTCCTGTGAATAGGTGTTCTCTTTTCAGCTGTGGCCATGCTCCTGGAGACTATCTTCCAGCTCTAGGCATGAACAGGAATCAAAGGGTCCTGCACCCGATTGCTCTTGTAGGTCCTTGCACCCAGCAAGCTTAGTTGGAACTATGCAATTCCCTCTTGGGTGTGGACTGTGGGCAGAGGGTATTCTCCTCTGACTTCTCAAGAGTATCCACACTTCTCAGGTTCCAGCTCTCTCCCCTATGATATTTGGGTGCAGGGAGCTGTTTGACCAGATCAGTTCGGTCCTGGGCACAGACCAGAACTGTGGGTACCAGAGGCTGTCTGTTCCTATATCCCTCTGTCCAGAGGCACTGTGCAGTTTCCCCTTGAACCAGGGATGTGGGCCAAGGTGTGCAAGGGTGGCAGTCTGTTCTATGACCTCGGGATGTCTGCACTCCTGGGTGGTCAGCTCTCTTCCCCAAAGGATTTGTGTGCAGGGAACTGTGGGATGGTATCAGTTCATTTTATGGCCTACAATACTTTTCATGATTCAGTTGATCAGACTGCAATATTTTTAAAAACATGCATATATTCACTCCATTATGGGGGCCATAAAAATAAATAATTGTGATGATTGAAGAGCTCAGAAAAGCTGTACTTATTTTGATTAGGTTCTTGGATACAAATACAGAGAACATGATTCAAGCAAGAGGAGAGTCCAGTTTTTATATTAGTATTTTTTTTAGTTTTATATAGATTTTCTTCTGTATATTATAATAAGCCACCATTCATTTTATTATTTTAATAGTGTTTAAATCCATGAATATTTAAATTTCAGGAAACTAGTGACTTGATATATCTTATAATGTCCAGATTTCCTTTGGGTTGAAGGAAGAAGGTTATTGATTTAATTTTCTTGCACTGTAACAAAGAAAAAGAAAAATATCACAGAAATACTATATTTAAAATATTTATTTTATTTACACTTCTATATATTCTTCTTGAATAAATATATTTAACTGGCTTACATTTCATTTTATACACATAGTTAACATTTTTCTTGACACCTGCAAACCAAATATCAGTTTAGTTACATTAACTCTGTGAGATGAAAATAACAATAACAAACTAGTATCTAGATTATGAAATAACTGGGTCCTTAAGATGAAAAAGCATTGATGAATTTAACAAGCACATGTGAATTCACTTTTGTTTATTAAATTATATGCCAACTGTCACCATCCTGTGATGTTGAACAACTTCGATTATTGCTGACATTTGGAAAAGTAAATTAACTTGGACGAGTTAAACAACCTTACCAATTAAAATTCTTAAGCAGAGGCGGATCCCGGCCCGCAGCAGCTCTCTGCTCCCAGACCCGGTGAGAGAGAGACCCAACCGCCTGGTCAGGTGGGCACTCCTGAGGCTGCAGAGCGGAAGAGACCACCAACTCTGCTCACCCCTGCCCACATCCCTGGCCCAAGAGGAAACTGTATAAGGCCTCTGGGCTCCCGTGGGGGAGGGCCCAGGAGTGGCAGGACCCCTGTCCCTGAGACACCGCCGGAACCTGAAAGAAACAGACCGGATAAACAGTTCTCTGCACCCAAATCCCGTGGGAGGGAGAGCTAAACCTTCAGAGAGGCAGACAAGCCTGGGAAACCAGAAGATACTGCTCCCTGCACACACATCTCGGACGCCAGAGGAAAAAGCCAAAGACCATCTGGAACCCTGGTGCACTGAAGCTCCCGGTGAAAAGCTCTCAGGGAGAACTTTCCCTCGGGATGGAGACCCTCCAACTCCAAAGACCAGACCGTGACACCACAGGATGCAATCAGCAAGAGGATTTGGTTTATTGTCGGGATACACAGGCACAGGCACCTGCGGGCGCTTCAGTCACTCGGGGGACTGGCGCGCCCCACGGAACCAAGGATGGGCTTTTATAGGATTTTGGGGAGCAGAAGCAAGCATACAGAAGCAGATGCATGGTTACAGGGATATAATTGGTGGATTCTAATATGGCAAGGGTTTAGCCTGGGGGCAAGTTTCCTAGCTACCTTCCTGAAACATAACGGCTGACTCGGCCCCCCAAGGGTTCAGCCCGGGGGCAAGTTTCTTAGCTACCTTCTTGGAACATAACGACTGACTCGGCCCCCCACCAGGGTGTGGGACCTCTCCCGGGGCTTTTTTTCATTGTCAGGTGCTCAACCGAAGTCGTCCTGTTGCCAGGCCTTCAACCAAACACATCTTGCTTGGCAGCCGCTGTGTACTCAGTGTTCTAACCTTTCCCTGAACCAGTCATCTTAAGTACAGCCTTGCAAAATGGCGTTACTGCTGCTAAGCTGGGGTCTTTCATTCCCCCATTTTTCTTGCTAACTTTGAGTGAAATCTTTCACTCGACTTGGTCAAGAAATTTCTGTCTGGTGGGGGCTTATTCCCCCACTGACTCTAGGCCACAAAAGGGCTAGGAGGAACCACGTAGGTGTTTTAACTTTAAGGGGTTTGGAGTGTGCTGAACTCTCCATGTCTGGGGTGTAGTGTTGTGATTAGTCAATTCCTCAGACCGGACTGTCTTGACGTGTGGTGTGTGGATCTAAGCCGAGACTCCGTCTACCTTTAGGGCGGTCGGGGTAGTCAGGAGGACGGTGTAGGGTCCTTTCTACCGTGGCTCGAGATTCTTGGTCTGGTGTCTGTGCACCCACACGGTGTCTCTAATCTGGAACAGGTGTGGCACCACCGGATGTTCAAGCTTGTCCTGGTAAGCAGCGGCCAAAGGTCTCCAGACGTCTCTCTGCACAATCTGTAGGGCCTGTAAATGGGCCCTCAGAGAAGGGCTGTCAGCAAAATCAGCAATGTTTGAATCAAAGAAATGGACAAATGGGGGTGGTGTTCTATATATTATTTTAAAAGGAGTTAGACCATGGGGGCCCGGGGTATTCCGGGCCCGATATAGAACTAGGGGAAGGAGGGCCACCCAATCCTTTGAGCCAGTTGCAAGCGTAAGTTTGGATAAAGTCTCCTTCTATAACTCTGGGGTCTATAGGCACAATGTAATTTCCAATCAATCCCCAGCAATTTGGCCACCAACTGACTTACTTGGGAGACGAAAGCGGGCCCGTTGTCCGACCCCAACGCTTGAGGCATGCCATACCTGGGAAAGATTTCCTCGAGGAGCTTCTTGGTGACCATTTTTGTAGTCTCGTGTTTTGTGGGGAAGGCTTTGACCCATCCTGAGAAGGTGTCTACAAACACTAGGAGATACTTGTATCCATATATATCTGGTTTAATTTTAGTAAAATCAATTTCTCAATGGATGTCAGGACGGTGTCCCCTAGGACGAACTCCTTGTCCAATCATGGTCCTTTCCGGGTTAACCTGAGCGCACGCTTTGTAACTCTCAGTCACCTTTTGTATCGCTTTGTCCCGATTCAAAAAAACACAGATTTATCTCTTCCCGATCTAGTAAGGTTTTCATCTTCTTAAACCCCAAATGGGTTAATTTATGTAAAAAGGAGATCAATTCAAAAGTCATTTTTATTGGCATAACTGTAGACCCACTGTTTTAGTTGAGGGTGGTAGATGGCCCCCATTTTTTCTAGGAGCTCTATGTCCTCATGGGCATAAACCCAACTAGTTTGTCCCACTGGTGGGGGCGTGGGTTGGTCTGGGCTATTTAAGGGCAAGATTTGTTTGTTCATGGCCGCTTCTCGCGCCGTGGCATCGGCCAGCCGGTTTCTTCGTGCCTCTGGGTTGTGCCCTTTCTGGTGTCCTGGACAATGTATAATACTCAGTCTTTTGGGCAAGAATAGGGCTTCTAAGAGGGCCAGAATTTTAGCCTTATTTTTAATATCTTTACCCTTAGATGTGAGCAGCTCCCGCCTCCGGTAGATCTCCCCGTGGATGTGTGCCGTGGCAAAGGCATAACGGCTGTCTGTATATATATTTAGCCTCTTACCTTTTGTCATCTTGAACACCTGAGTCAAGGCCATATTAGTTTAGCCCGTTGTGCGGAGGTACCAGCAGGCAGGGCTTTCGCCCAAATCACTTTGTCCTCCGTAGTGACCGCAGCTCCAGCCTTTCGCTCTCCCTCTGCCAAGAAGCTGTTGTCATCCGTGTACCATGTGTGGTCAGCATTCTGAAGAGGCTGGTCCGATAGGTCCGGCCTGGTTCTATGTACTTCTGTGAGGATTTGTAGGCAGTCATGCTGTTCTGCCTCCTCTGGTAGGGGAAGCAAGGTGGCAGGATTGAGGGCGACTACGGGTCCAAACTGAACCTGTTCTGCATCCAGTAACAAGGCTTGGTAGTGGGTCATGTGGGAATTAGAGAGCCAGCGGTCTGGGGGCTGCTTTACCAAGGCCTCCACTGTGTGGGGTGCTAGGATGGCGAGTGGCTGTCCCAAAGTCAATTTTCTAGCATCCTTGATCAGGACAGCAATAGCAGCCACCATCCTTAGGCACGGTGGCCAGCCGGAGGCCACAGGGTCCAATTTCTTAGACAGGTAGGCCACAGGGCGTTTCTAGGGTCCCAACCTTTGTGTTAGGACCCTTTAGCATACCCGTTTCTCATCAATGAACAGTTACTGAGCAAATTGTAAGGGTTTGGAACAGTCAGATGAATATCTTCTATCCTCTTGTTGACCTCTCTCAAGTCTTGTACTGGCCTATAAGCTCCAGTGCCAGGTTTCTTAACAGGCAGAAGAGGCGTATTCCAAGGCGACCGGCAGGGGATTAGGATGCCTTGATCTAGAAGCCTCCTAATGTGAGGCCTTATACCTTGATAAGCTTCATGTGACAGGGGGTATTGTTTTATGGAGACTGGAGTTGTAGTGGCCTTTAACTGTGTAATTAAGGGGGGCTGTTGGAGTGCCAACCCCATCCCACCAGTCTCTGCCCAAGCCAGTGGAAAATTCGTGACCCAAGTGTCTATTTCTAGGGATTGTGGCTTGTCCTGTCCCAGTTCATATAGTCTATATTCATAGAAATTGAAGGGGAGTTCCGTGGGGGCCAGTTATTTGGGCCCCTCCTTTCTCAAAATGAATTTGTGCTTTTAGTTTGGTGAGAAGATCATGGCCCAGCAGAGGGTACGGGCAGTCCGGAACATGTAAGAAGGAATGGGTCACCTTACCAGTAGCCAGCTGAACCCGGCGGTCCGTAGTCCATCGGTATTGTTTCTCACCAGTAGCTCTTTGTACCCAGGCCGTCCGGTCGCTGAGTTGTCCTGAAGCTTGAGTGAGGACTGAATGCTGGGCTCCTGTGTCTATCAGGAAAGCAACCGGCTGCCCCCCAACTTTAAGCGTTAGCCTGGGCTCAGGGGGGGCTCCTGGCCCTGACCTCCCTAATCTTTATCTAGAGCCAAGAGGGAGGTTCATGGTCGAGGCTTTCGGGGTCCGCCAGGCTTCTTGGGGCACTCTCTGGCCCAGTGCCCTTTCTCTTTGTAATAGGCACATTGATCTTTATCCAGCTTCAGCCCCTTTCGAGCTCCCCCCTATCTCCCTTCCTTTCTTGGCCCTGTACTACGGCGGCCAAGATTCGACTCAATTCTTTCTCTTATTAAAAATCTTTTCAGCTTCTTTAAGTAAATCCTGTAATGTATAGCCCTGCAAATTTTTTAACCTCTGTAACTTAGTCTTGATATCTGGAGCAGCCTGCCAGATGAAGGACATAGAGACACTCGTCATTTGTCCTGGGTCATCTGGATCATAGGGAGTGTACATACGGTAGGCCTCCTTAAGTCTCTCTAGAAAGGCGGAGGGAGTTTCCCCTGCTTCCTGTAATACCTGTTTTACCTGAGCCAAATTAGTAGGGCGTCGTATAGCCCCTCGGAGACCCGCTAGAAGCAACTGGCGATAAAGGCGTAGGTGTCCCTTACCTTCAGCTGTATTAAAATCCCAGTTTGGTCTCTTAAGTGGGAATGCAGCATCAATTTTTTCAGGCAGCTGGGTGGGACGCCCATCATCTCCCAGAACATGCTTTCTGGCCTCTAGGAACACTCTTTGTTTTTTTTTTTTTCTGAGGTTAAGAGGGCCTGTAAGAGCTGTTGGCAGTCATCCCAAGTAGGCTGGTGGGTAAGTAAAACAGATTCTATTAGGTCGGTGAGTGCCACCGGATCTTTGGAGAAAGAAGGGTTGTGTTGTTTCCAATTGTAAATGTCAGCTGCTGAAAACGGCCAGTATTGGGTCTGGCCACCGGTTCCCTGTCTAAGTGGGAAAGCCTGGGAGGTTGTATCTGGCACCACCTCGTGCTTATTGCGCGATCTCCCTGCGACAGGGGAGAAACCCTTATCAGACTGTGGCCCGGCAACTGATCTGGCCAGCGGCTCTGCCTCCTCCGTTTCAGCCGGGCCTGTCAGAGAGAAGATCTATGAGAGGGGAGTTTGGGTCTGCTGGGAGGAGAGGTTTCTTAAGACGTGGCCGGCAGACCGGGCGGGGCCGAGGGGACAGGCTGGGGGTTGAGGGGAGGCCAATTCGGGTCCACGAAGGGTTCCGCCCGGGGGGGGGGGTTTAAGGCGAGACTCTCTCAAGTGATAATATAAGAAACCTGGTCAGGATGTCCGTGGACGACCCGATCTTTAACCTGTAAAATAATGATCTTATTAAATGTGCCATTCACTGACCATCCTGCTCCAAAAGTGGGCCACTCGGATGTGTAGAGAGTCTGCCATTTTCCTTTTTTTTTTTAACCTCGACGGACTGGTTGTGTGCCCGGTCGTGGACGTCTTCCCAATGATCAAGAGTGAGACTTAGGGGCATTGTTAGGGACTGTCCCATGTTAGTTCTAAGGAAGATTAGAACACAGAGAAAACAAACAACACCAACAGTCAAACAAACAACAGACAGGCGTGCTGCACGGCTTTGGTACCAAACTGAAAGCAAAAAGTCAGATGGAGGTGGCAAAGGTCCGGGACCCTCTGAAAGCCAAAACTACAGACAGAGGTGCCGTTAGTCCGGATCTTTCTCCTCTCCCAGATTGGGCCCCGAAAAGTCGGGCCCCTAACACCCTTGGAACGTCTTCCAGGGCTGCGGGGCGAGAAGTCCGAGCTCGTCAGCTCCTTCTTCATCCCGCCCAAATTCCAAACAACCTGGCTGAGCGCTCACAGAACAGACCTGGCTGAGCGCTCACAGAACAGACCTGGCTGAGCGCTCACAGAACAGACCTGGCTGAGCGCTCACAGAACCTGGCTGAGCGCTCACAGAACAGACCTGGCTGAGCGCTCACAGAACAGACAGAATAAGGCAGAACGAGACAAAATCAGACAGACAGACAGACGCCGGCCGGCTTACCTCCCAGTGGGTGGTCGGTGGTCCCTGGGTGGAGGATCTCCTTTCCCGGCCAACGCACCAAATGAAAAGCTCTCAGGGAGAACTTTCCCTCGGGATGGAGACCCTCCAACTCCAAAGACCAGACCGAGACACCACAGGATGCAATCAGCAAGAGGATTTGGTTTATTGTCGGGATACACAGGCACAGGCACCTGCGGGCGCTTCAGTCACTCGGGGGACTGGCGTGCCCCACGGAACCAAGGATGGGCTTTTATAGGATTTTGGGGAGCAGAAGCAAGCATACAGAAGCAGATGCATGGTTACAGGGATATAATTGGTGGATTCTAATATGGCAAGGGTTTAGCCTGGGGGCAAGTTTCCTAGCTACCTTCCTGAAACATAATGGCTGACTCGGCCCCCCAAGGGTTCAGCCCGGGGGCAAGTTTCTTAGCTACCTTCTTGGAACATAACGACTGACTCGGCCCCCCACCAGGGTGTGGGACCTCTCCCGGGGCTTTTTTTCATTGTCAGGTGCTCAACCGAAGTCGTCCTGTTGCCAGGCCTTCAACCAAACACATCTTGCTTGGCAGCCGCTGTGTACTCAGTGTTCTAACCTTTCCCTGAACCAGTCATCTTAAGTACAGCCTTGCAAAATGGCGTTACTGCTGCTAAGCTGGGGTCTTTCACCGGAAGGGGCGGCACAGGTCTTCCTCGTTGCTGCCGCTGCAGAGAGCCCGTGGGGAGCACCCCACGAGCGAACCTGAGCCTCGGGACCACAGGTAAGACCAAATTTTCTGCTGCAAGAAAGCTGCCTGGTGAGCTTGGGACACAGGAAAGCAGAATTTCTCTAGGACCAGCACGTTCTGTGTTTACCGGAAGTCCCACACCCGCGGATCCCGGCCCGCAGCAGCTCTCTGCTCCCAGACCCGGTGAGAGAGAGACCCAACCGCCTGGTCAGGTGGGCACTCCTGAGGCTGCAGAGCGGAAGAGACCACCAACTCTGCTCACCCCTGCCCACATCCCTGGCCCAAGAGGAAACTGTATAAGGCCTCTGGGCTCCCGTGGGGAAGGGCCCAAGAGCGGCAGGACCCCTGTGCCTGAGACACCGCCGGAACCTGAAAGAAACAGACTGGATAAACAGTTCTCTGCACCCAAATCCCGTGGGAGGGAGAGCTTAACCTTCAGAGAGGCAGACAAGCCTGGGAAACCAGAAGTGACTGCTCCCTGCACACACATCTCGGACGCCAGAGGAAAAAGCCAAAGACCATCTGGAACCCTGGTGCACTGAAGTTCCCGGAAGGGGCGGCACAGGTCTTCCTGGTTGCTGCCGCTGCAGAGAGCCCGTGGGCAGCACCCCACGAGCGAACCTGAGCCTCGGGACCACAGGTAAGACCAAATTTTCTGCTGCAAGAAAGCTGCCTGGTGAACTCAAGACACAGGCCCACAGGAACAGCTGAAGACCTGTAGAGAGGAAAAACTACACGCCAGAAAGCAGAACACTCTGTCCCCATAACTGACTGAAAGAGAGGAAAACAGGTCTACAGCACTCCTGACACACAGGCTTATAGGACAGTCTAGCCACTGTCAGAAATAGCAGAACAAAGTAACACTGGAGATAATCTGATGGCGAGAGGCAAGCGCAGGAACCCAAGCAACAGAAACCAAGACTACATGCCATCATCGGAGCCCAATTCTCCCACCAAAACAAACATGGAATATCCAAACACACCAGAAAAGCAAGATCTAATTACAAAATCATATTTGATCATGATGCTGGAGGACTTCAAGAAAGACATGAACACACTTAGGGAAGCACAGGAAAACATTAATAAACAAGTAAAAGCCTACAGAGAGGAATCGCAAAAATCCCTGAAAGAATTCCAGGAAAACACAATCAAACAGTTGAAGGAATTAAAAATGGAAATAGAAGCAATCAAGAAAGAACACATGGAAACAACCCTGGATATAGAAAACCAAAAGAAGAGACAAGGAGCTGTAGATACAAGCCTCACCAACAGAATTCAAGAGATGGAAGAGAGAATCTCAGGACCAGAAGATTCCATAGAAATCATTGACTCAACTGTCAAAGATAATGTAAAGCGGAAAAAGCTACTGGTCCAAAACATACAGGAAATCCAGGACTCAATGAGAAGATCAAACCTAAGGATAATAGGTATAGAAGAGAGTGAAGACTCCCAGCTCAAAGGACCAGTAAATATCTTCAACAAAATCATAGAAGAAAACTTCCCTAACCTAAAAAAAGAGATACCCATAGACATACAAGAAGCCTACAGAACTCCAAATAGATTGGACCAGAAAAGAAACACCTCCCGTCACATAATTGTCAAAACACCAAACGCACAAAATAAAGAAAGAATATTAAAAGCAGTAAGGGAAAAAGGTCAAGTAACATATAAAGGGAGACCTATCAGAATCACACCAGACTTCTCGCCAGAAACTATGAAAGCCAGAAGATCCTGGACTGATGTCATACAGACCCTAAGAGAACACAAATGCCAGCCCAGGTTACTGTATCCAGCAAAACTCTCAATTAACATTGATGGAGAAACCAAGATATTCCATGACAAAACCAAATTTACACAATATCTTTCTACAAATCCAGCACTACAAAGGATAATAAATGGTAAAGCCCAACATAAGGAGGCAAGCTATACCCTAGAAGAAGCAAGAAACTAATCGTCTTGGCAACAAAACAAAGAGAATGAAAGCACACAAACATAACCTCACATCCAAATATGAATATAAAGGGAAGCAATAATCACTATTCCTTAATATCTCTCAATATCAATGGCCTCAACTCCCCAATAAAAAGACATAGATTAACAAACTGGATACGCAATGAGGACCCTGCATTCTGCTGCCTACAGGAAACACACCTCAGAGACAAAGACAGATACTACCTCAGAGTGAAAGGCTGGAAAACAACTTTCCAAGCAAATGGTCAGAAGAAGCAAGCTGGAGTAGCCATTCTAATATCAAATAAAATCAATTTCCAACTAAAAGTCATCAAAAAAGATAAGGAAGGACACTTCATATTCATCAAAGGAAAAATCCACCAAGATGAACTCTCAATCCTAAATATCTATGCCCCAAATACAAGGGCACCTACATACGTAAAAGAAACCTTACTAAAGCTCAAAACACACATTGCACCTCACACAATAATAGTGGGAGACTTCAACACCCCACTCTCATCAATGGACAGATCATGGAAACAGAAATTAAACAGTGATGTCGACAGACTAAGAGAAGTCATGAGCCAAATGGACTTAACGGATATTTATAGAACATTCTATCCTAAAGCAAAAGGATATACCTTCTTCTCAGCTCCTCATGGTACTTTCTCCAAAATTGACCATATAATTGGTCAAAAAACGGGCCTCAACAGGTACAGAAAGATAGAGATAATCCCATGCATGCTATCGGACCACCACGGCCTAAAACTGGTCTTCAATAACAATAAGGGAAGAATGCCCACATATACGTGGAAATTGAACAATGCTCTACTCAATGATAACCTGGTCAAGGAAGAAATAAAGAAAGAAATTAAAAACTTTTTAGAATTTAATGAAAATGAAGGTACAACATACCCAAACTTATGGGAAACAATGAAAGCTGTGCTAAGAGGAAAACTCATAGCTCTGAGTGCCTGCAGAAAGAAACAGGAAAGAGCATATGTCAGCAGCTTGACAGCACACCTAAAAGCTCTAGAACAAAAAGAAGCAAATACACCCAGGAGGAGTAGAAGGCAGGAAATAATCAAACTCAGAGCTGAAATCAACCAAGTAGAAACAAAAAGGACCATAGAAAGAATCAACAGAACCAAAAGTTGGTTCTTTGAGAAAATCAACAAGATAGATAAACCCTTAGCCAGACTAACGAGAGGACACAGAGAGTGCGTCCAAATTAACAAAATTAGAAATGAAAAGGGAGACATAACTACAGATTCAGAGGAAATTCAAAAAATCATCAGATCTTACTATAAAAACCTATATTCAAAAAAATTTGAAAATCTTCAGGAAATGGACAATTTCCTAGACAGATACCAGGTATCGAAGTTAAATCAGGAACAGATAAACCAGTTAAACAACCCCATAACTCCTAAGGAAATAGAAGCAGTCATTAAAGGTCTTCCAACCAAAAAGAGCCCAGGTCCAGACGGGTTTAGTGCAGAATTCTATCAAACCTTCATAGAAGACCTCATACCAATATTATCCAAACTATTCCACAAAATTGAAACAGATGGAGCACTACCGAATTCCTTCTACGAAGCCACAATTACTCTTATACCTAAACCACACAAAGACACAACAAAGAAAGAGAACTTCAGACCAATTTCCCTTATGAATATCGACGCAAAAATACTCAATAAAATTCTGGCAAACCGAATTCAAGAGCACATCAAAACAATCATCCACCATGATCAAGTAGGCTTCATCCCAGGCATGCAGGGATGGTTTAATATACGGAAAACCATCAACGTGATCCATTATATAAACAAACTGAAAGAACAAAACCACATGATCATTTCATTAGATGCTGAGAAAGCATTTGACAAAATGCAACACCCCTTCATGATAAAAGTCCTGGAAAGAACAGGAATTCAAGGCCCATACCTAAACATAGTAAAAGCCATATACAGCAAACCAGTTGCTAACATTAAACTAAATGGAGAGAAACTCGAAGCAATCCCACTAAAATCAGGGACTAGACAAGGCTGCCCACTCTCTCCCTACTTATTCAATATAGTTCTTGAAGTTCTAGCCAGAGCAATCAGACAACAATAGGAGATCAAGGGGATACAGATCGGAAAAGAAGAAGTCAAAATATCACTATTTGCAGATGACATGATAGTATATTTAAGTGATCCCAAAAGTTCCACCAGAGAACTACTAAAGCTGATAAACAACTTCAGCAAAGTGGCTGGGTATAAAATTAAGTCAAATAAATCAGTTGCCTTCCTCTATACAAAAGAGAAACAAGCCGAGAAAGAAATTAGGGAAACGACACCCTTCATAATAGACCCAAATAATATAAAGTACCTCGGTGTGACTTTAACCAAGCAAGTAAAAGATCTGTACAATAAGAACTTCAAGACACTGAGGAAAGAAATTGAAGAAGACCTCAGAAGATGGAAAGATCTCCCATGCTCATGGATTGGCAGGATTAATATAGTAAAAATGGCCATTTTACCAAAAGCAATCTACAGATTCAATGCAATCCCCATCAAAATACCAATCCAATTCTTCAAAGAGTTAGACAGAACAATTTGCAAATTCATCTGGAATAACAAAAAACCCAGGATAGCTAAAGCTATCCTCAACAATAAAAGGACTTCAGGGGGAATCACTATCCCTGAACTCAAGCAGTATTACAGAGCAATAGTGATAAAAACTGCATGGTATTGGTACAGAGACAGACAGATAGACCAATGGAATAGAATTGAAGACCCAGAAATAAACCCACACACCTATGGTCACTTGATTTTTGACAAAGGAGCCAAAACCATCCAATGGAAAAAAGATAGCATTTTCAGCAAATGGTGCTGGTTCAACTGGAGGGCAACATGTAGAAGAATGCAGATCGATCCATGCTTATCACCCTGTACAAAGCTTAAGTCCAAGTGGATCAAGGACCTCCACATCAAACCAGACACACTCAAACTAATAGAAGAAAAACTAGGGAAGCATCTGGAACACATGGGCACTGGAAAAAATTTCCTGAACAAAACACCAATGGCTTATGCTCTAAGATCAAGAATCGACAAATGGGATCTCATAAAACTGCAAAGCTTCTGTAAGGCAAAGGACACGGTGGTTAGGACAAAACGGCAACCAACAGATTGGGAAAAGATCTTTACCAATCCTACAACAGATAGAGGCCTTATATCCAAAATATACAAAGAACTCAAGAAGTTAGACCGCAGGGAAACAAATAACCCTATTAAAAAATGGGGTTCAGAGCTAAACAAAGAATTCACAGCTGAGGAATGCCGAATGGCTGAGAAACACCTAAAGAAATGTTCAACATCTTTAGTCATAAGGGAAATGCAAATCAAAACAACCCTGAGATTTCACCTCACACCAGTGAGAATGGCTAAGATCAAAAACTCAGGTGACAGCAGATGCTGGCGAGGATGTGGAGAAAGAGGAACACTCCTCCATTGTTGGTGGGATTGCAGACTGGTAAAACCATTCTGGAAATCAGTCTGGAGGTTCCTCAGAAAATTGGACATTGAACTGCCTGAGGATCCAGCTATACCTCTCTTGGGCATATACCCAAAAGATGCCTCAACATATAAAAGAGACACGTGCTCCACTATGTTCATCGCAGCCTTATTTATAATAGCCAGAAAATGGAAAGAACCGAGATGCCCTTCAACAGAGGAATGGATACAGAAAATGTGGTACATCTACACAATGGAATATTACTCAGCTATCAAAAACAACGAGTCTATGAAATTCGTAGGCAAATGGTTGGAACTGGAAAATATCATCCTGAGTGAGCTAACCCAATCACAGAAAGACATACATGGTATGCACTCATTGATAAGTGGCTATTAGCCCAAATGCTTGAATTACCCTAGATCCCTAGAACAAACGAAACTCAAGACGGATGATCAAAATGTGAATGCTTCACTCCTTCTTTAAATGAGGAAAAAGAATACCCTTGGCTGGGAAGGGAGAGGCAAAGATTAAAACAGAGACTGAAGGAACACCCATTCAGAGCCTGCCCCACAGGTGGCCCATACATATACAGCCACCCAATTGGACAAGATGGATGAAGCAAAGAAGTGCAGACCGACAGGAGCCGGATGTAGATCGCTCCTGAGAGACACAGCCAGAATACAGCAAATACAGAGGCAAATGCCAGCAGCAAACCACTGAGCTGAGAATAGGTCCCCCGTTGAAGGAATCAGAGAAAGAACTGGAAGAGCTTGAAGGGGCTCGAGACCCCAAAAGTACAACAATGCCAAGCAACCAGAGCTTCCAGGGACTAAGCCACTACCTAAAGACTATATATGGACTGACCCTGGACTCTGACCCCATAGGTAGCAATGAATATCCTAGTAAGAGCACCAGTGGAAGGGGAAGCCCTGGGTCCTGCTAAGACTGAACCCCCAGTGAACTAGACTATGGGGGGAGGGCGGCAATGGGGGGAGGGTTGGGAGGGGAACACCCATAAGGAAGGGGAGGGGGGAGGGGGATTTTGCCCGGAAACCGGGAAAGGGAATAACACTTGAAATGTATATAAGAAATACTCAAGTTAATAAAAAAAATAGTTTATATTAAAAAAAAAAGAAAATGTACGTAGATTCAGCTCCCCTCCTACAATATATCATCATGTATGTTCAAGTTTATCTAAATATTAAAAAAATAAATCTGAAAAAAAAATTCTTAAGCAGAAATTGTATAATAGTTGAAAGATATAGTTCCTGCAAAAGATTTTCTTAGCACATTAGCTATACTTAGTTAAGTCTCTGGAGAGATAGAATAGCCTGAATCTCATTGACATAAAAACTAACAAATATATGATATTGACATTTTATAATTTTTGTTTGTTTTATTTATTCACATTTTAAATATTGTCCCACTTCCCAGACTCCCCTCCACAAACCCCTCCTCATCCCACCCACTCCCCTTTGTCTCAAGAGGGCATACCTCCACCTACCGACTCTTGCCTCACCACCCTAGCATCACTCTATGCATGGTATCAAGCCTCTGCAAGACCAAGGGCCTCCCCTCCCATTGGTGCCTGATAAGGTCATCCTTTGCTACATATGTAGCGGGAGGTATGGACCTACCCATGTGTACCCCCCAAAGGGAGAGAACCTGTAGAGACCACCTACAGTAGACAGGCACAGCCCCCAGTTGAGGGTTGCTGCTACCAACCCTCTCAAAAATTTTAACAGAGAATTGTTCCTATTCAAAAGAAACACAGGAACAAAACAATGGAGCAGAAACTGATGGAAAGACCATACAGAGACTGCCCAAACTAGTGATCTATCCCATCTGCAGACCTCATAACTACAATACTATTGCTGATGCCAGGAAGTTCTTGCTGACAGGAGCCTAGTATAGTCTGCTAAAAGGCTCTGCCAGCACCTGACTAATACACATGCAGACACTCACAACTAACCATCAGACTGAGGTTGGGGACCCCAGTGGAAGAATTAGAGGAAGGACTGAAGGAGCTGAAGGGAACTATAACCCCATAGGAAGGACAACAATATCAACTAACTACACCCCACAGAGCTCTCTGATAATGACATTTCTAATGTTCCTTGAATACAGAAAAATATCTATTGCTGCAAATAAATTCTTTTAATTCATAAAAACGAGTTAAACTCATCTTCAATTTATTTTAAACAGTATTTACTTTTTCAAATTAATAACAATTAATAATAGCTCACCCCTTGGAAAACATTAAGAAAAATTTTGATAAAGAAACTAAGTCTGGGAGTACAATTGATATTTTATAATGCATAAGCAATAAATACACGTGCATGTTTATGTTTTGCTGCTTAAGAATTTGTGATTTCACATTCGTTCAGCAATGGTCATAGGGTTTTGAGTGCATCAGGTCTTGAAATACTAGATGAATGTGTTGTAACTATGCTCTCCATTATGCATTTAAAGGCCTTGCAATAAATATTACATTGTCAAGAAATTGCCTCAATAAGTCAAGGTTAATTGATAATGCTCCAGTAGATTCTACAAAAGATGCAATTTCTTTTACTTACACTCCACAAGATATCAGAATTTTGAACCTTTGGTATCAGTGAAATTACCTGTAAATTGTATAATTATTGAAATTTCACTAGGACTTCCCTAAATAGACAATGCTGTTGCATGCTCTGGAAGTAGCAGCAGATGGATTGCTGTTTTGAGTTCAGCCTCGTGAATATAATTGGTCTCAGACTAGTCAATGAAACATAATGAGCCTCTAAAATATGTTTCAGACATATCTATCTCAGAAAACAGAGCCAAAATGTGTGTTAATAAAATCCCTTTGCCAAACTTCCATGCTTATAACTGCACATATCTAGAATACTAGTTTATTTATTACAGATATTTTGTAAATTGTCATTATTCAATCCTTCATAATTTATTTGCATCACTCATTTAAATGCATTTTCCAAAGGAAAGATGAGTCATTTTTATCACTTTCAATCAGTAATGATTATTAGGGACAAGAGTGATTAGAAAGTGAGAAAGGGACTATTTTTAACAAAGGGCCTTTCAAGGTGTGTTGCATGAAAGGCTGTATTGATGAGTATATTTGTATTAATATTCTAAACAATATTAACTTTTACATCCCCATAGATGTACATATCATTCATTGAATGTTAATAGTTTCCCCAAATAACAACACACACACACACACACACACACACACACACACACACACACACACACATTTTAGAGATTAAATACACTAAACAATTGGACAAAACTAAATGGACCTTCTCTATAAAAAAAGATGACTTTATGTTTATAGCCTTGCAAATAAAGCCAAAAATAAATAAATAAATAAGTAAATAAATAAACAAATAAACAACAACAATAACAACAACAAAAAAACCCCACATTCAAGGAAACAAGTATTTATCCCTTGAGTTCAATATCCAATTTAAACTAAGGCAATTTATAACAAAACCTGTTCTCCAAATCAATAGCTCATTTGCTTATTTGTGAAATTCTGAGACATCATGAGCAATTTTTAAAAAGTAATTGAATTATTCCATAACTACTTATTTATTTGTTGAGTTATACATTTCATGATGTAAATTCATACAGTTTTAAGTACATGGCATAATAATGTTTTGCCTGTGTTTACCCCTGTACTTCCCATCAACACAAAATCACAATGATTTTCTAAACTTAAGAATGCTAATTTCTTTCTTCCAGTTTTCTAAACATTGATAAATCCTTCACCATTGATAAATCCTTCACTAATTTGCATTAGATAATCTTTGTCGATTTAACTTCAATTTAGGATCACTATAAAAACATTTTTGCTGTGTCTAAAGTGATGTTTCCAAAAGGGTTTAAATTAAGAGGTAAGAAACAGACTAAATAAATGTGTGAGGCACCTTTTTATAGGCTGAGATTCAGGAAGTTATGAATTAAGCACAAGCGTTCATCTCTCTGTCTCCTTCATGATTGCAGTTAAGACCAATAACCTCATGTTCCTACCATAAAGAACTGAATTTTTAAAGACTGAAGCCTCCAGCATTACCCATATTTGGCATTACTTTCAAAGAGTCATGAGTGTCTCCATTCACAGCTTCTATTTTTGCAAGTAGATCCTCTAATGAACAATAAGAACAATGCTAATCTATGGGTATAAAAACTAGTATATGACAAGTAGTTCAATGAAGTTTCCATTCCACAGGACTGTAGTACTAGATTATCCGCAAGCACCTAAGAACTCCCTAGACCTGGGCATTTGACCAGCTTTTCAGTATTAAACTGGTTTCCTCTTGAGGAGTGGGCCTCAACCTAATGATAAATTGATTGGTGGATCCCATCATAATCCTGCAGTTACAGAAGAAGAAGGCAGATCATGCCTAGCAGTTTTGTATTGTAGCTTACAGCATTTACAGCTGAGTAAGATAGCTAATGCCTTCTCCAATAAATGTCCATAGTGTCTGATGACACTTTGAAATGTAGACAACAGTGAATAACCAAAGCAAGAGTAGGATTTTTAGAGAATAAGAAATGTTTTATAGAAATAGCTAGGGGAAAAAATAAAGTAGTCAGAGAAAAGGACTAAAATTCACTGTATATTTATTAAAATTCAAAGAATTAAATAAATGAAGGAAGAAAGAATAAACAAATTAATTAATAAATAGCCTCTATCTAAAAGGAAAAATGGAGACATATTATAAGGTAACACAAACAAAACTTCCTCCTTTTAATTTTGTAAGGCTTTTATTATTATTATCATTAGTTGTAGTAATAAAAGTACTTAATATCACTCTTTCATTGCAATTATAAAAAAGAGTTTACCTATTTATAGTTTTTTATGTATGTCATTGTATAGCATACATTGTCTGGCAAAGTGATGATTTTATTAATTTTTCTATTATTTATTCTTGAGGGATTAAACTGATTTGTATAATAACATTTTGTTTTTATGTTGTGTAGTGTCATTTCCTTAAACATTTTCTTTGAAAATCCACTTCAGAAGATAATATTTATAATGCAATGCTATGTTCATAGAACAAGATGAGAATTACTTTGAACTTCATGCACTCCCTTTTTTATTATCCCAGATTCCTCATTTTTATCATTGTGTTTGAGCTTGAGTCTATTTGCTATAATTGGTTAATCTATAATCTACGTAGCAAATAGCTTATGTCTTCAGTATAATTAATATGTATAGAACTATAAGTGCCAACATGATATAATTTGCATATCTATCTCTATATCTATACCTATATGGATATATAAATATAGATTTACAGTACCTTAAAATCATACTTACCTGCCTATTCATTTCTAGTCCCTTAGTCCCAATCAAATCCATTAGAACTTTTGATCTTCCAAGTGACGCGTAGGTTTTTACTTTTTCTCATTCATATTTAGAATATGTATGTAGCATCCTCAAACTGACTTCTGTGAGTGAGCACAATACAGTGGATTGCTATTTCAGAGGTGGGGCCTCCTTTCATTTTTATCACTAAATATTGTCAAAAAAATCAATATGGGTTGTTATCTACTCATCTGATAAAGAACAGCTTGTTGGTTTTCAATGTTTGGCAATTATGATAAAAACTGTCGTAGTATTTATATGCCGATTTTAGTATAAAAGTATTTCAACTAGTGTATACTGATAATAAGAAAAAAAATTATCTGATTATATTACATCACTTCCTTGGCCAGACTCCCTTTCTAAGTATCTGTAGTGTTGTTTGAAGACAGAAGAGATGGGTAGGAGTTTCTCGTAGTCTGCTTTATCATGGATGTTTATTGTTTCTAGTTCAGAGTGATTGTTGTCACAGTTCTTATAGATCCATGATGGTCTGTCATGGTTGGCTGTGTTCTTATTGTAGGTATGTTTTACTTGTTTGTTTCTTTCTACAGTGAGACTCAGGAGGAGTTCAGGCTGTCCTCCAAAATCTAGCAAAATGCACTTCAACACCAGGCTTCTCATTTTCATTCAAGCGTGAGTTCTGCGACAAATGATGTAGAAAAAAACACAAAACAGTTTTCGTAAGATTTTTATTTATTTTTTCCCTCTGCTTAGGTGTCAATTTAATTACATGTTAAAGTTTTCCAATTATTTTGGCCATTTAGTAACCTTAAAGATGTATATAAGTTCAGCTAATACACAGTTTTGAACATGATTTTTTCCATTATATCTTGTTTTCTCATTTTTAAGTATTTTTAAAATAGGTTACTCTATTAATAAAAACTTAATATAGCTAAAATCTTATATAAAATTTAAAATACCTTTTAATAAAATTATAATCTCATTGTCTAATTTTACATACACATTCTGTTGTAAGCATTCACCTAAAAGCACATTTGTTCATCTAAGATTACGTGGATGAACTTAGGTGTTAAATATTTGAGGAACTATCTACACTTTTACTGCATATTAGTATATTTTAAAAGTTATATTCCCAAGTCTTAATAATATTTTGTAAAGGAATTTTTCCATGAATACTTTTAGCATATGTATATCAAATCTAGTTATTCCTACACTAGTTATTATATCTTTCATTCCTCATGTTTCCATAGTCTCTCTGTCATGGATCTGGTGATTTTATGTGATCAGGTACATCTTTCATCTTTTCTATTATCCAGTCACTTGTTTCTCCTAAACCACACCGCCTTGATTAGTGTAATGTTCTAGAAAGGAGCATTTTATTGGATATTTTATTTATTTACATTTCAAATGTTATCCCGTTTCCCAGTTTCTCCACAGCTAACACCTTATCCCATCCCCTCCACCCCTGCTTCTATGAGGAGGCTACCCCTCCCACCCAACCACACCTACCTCAACGCCCTGGCATTCCCCTACACTGGGGCAACAAGCTTCCATAGAACCAAGGCTTTTCCTCCTATTGATGGTGGACAATGCCATCCTCCCCTACATATGCGGCTGGAGCCATGGGTCACTCCATGTGTACTGATTGGTTGGGGGTTTAGTCCCTGAGTGCTCTGAAGGAGTCTGGTTGGTTCATATTGTTGCCTTTCTACATTACCTTTTAATTTGTCTGCCAACAAAGAAGTTAGCAATGATGAATCTGGTAAGGGCTCTGTCTCTGAGAAAAAAATGTGCATTTTTTCATTCTTCCAAGAAAGAAAGCAAAGGAGGAATAAGAATCCCCATCTATCCTTTCTATTTAGAGTCTAAATGTAGAGGGCCACAATACGTTCACCACCACTAGATGGCGCTGTCTTCCACTGCGCCCCACGTGGTAGGGCAGGATAGACTCCGCCATTACAAGATGGCGCCAACCTTCGCTGCGCCAGCCGGCCCCCCTTTCAGGTAGTTAACTGTGCGCATGTGCAAGAGTGCCTTCGTGCCAGGTCTTTGCCCACTCCGGGGCGTGCCTTATGAGATCATGGGTAACAACCAATCAGGTGTGGGTGCGCTGCACGAGGGTTTTATAAGCGCCCCATGTTGGCGCGGCGTGGCTTTTCCTCTTCTAAGATTAATAAAGTTGGTCACAGTAAGGATTTCTAATGTCCGCGTGCTCCTTGCCGGCGAAAAGTCGCACGCGGGACATTTGGTGCCGAGAATCCGGGACACAGAAAGCTACAACATCGCCGGTGCCAAGAGGAAGCCTCCGTTTCATGGAAGAAATCCAGAAGCTGTGGAATGCAGGTAAAAAACTCTGAGAGACAATGTTTAGCCCTGATCTGCTCCAGCTCAGTCCCCTGCCGGACGCGGCAGGTGCCGCTATGGTTGCTCTGGCAACCCTCGAGTTGTTTCTATTGACCTTTGAGTTTCTAGCTACCGCCAAACGGCGTCAGAGGTCGTGTGGGAACTGCCCAGCTGTAACAGCAAAGCAGAGAGCATTGGGGGGAGGGCAAGACAGTGCGTCAGAAACAGTGTTAGATAACGAATTAAAGAGTTTAAAGGGAAAAAGTGCACTTAAGAAAATAGACCCTCCTGAGGACCTTAGATCCGCGGGAGAGAAAAATTGGGGAAAGAATGCCCCGGGTGAGAAGGGAGGAGGTAAAAGGAACACAGTATTTTGGGAGAAAAACTTTGTCTTAGTGCTTATGAAAGTTGTAATTAAGCTCCTGCGCCGGCTCTGGGGACGCTGACGAGACAGCTTTACAGAGTCATACTGATCAGATTTGATAGAGGCAGACCGCCTGAAAATTTATTCAGGAGAATCAAACAAAAGGACATCTCAGTGCCCGTGCACAGCCTGATAGAGTTAATGTAATTGGGTTGTGAGTAAAAATATTCAGGACTGTGTTTCACTTCCATACCATTGGCGGATGTCGATCGTACTGCCCAGATAATATCTCTCAGTATCTTACAGAAATTGGGTTTCAACACGTTGGTGGACTAGTCCAGGAATTGAGACAATCCATCGCCCATATCATCTCCACTCGAGTGGATAGTCGCCGTGAACACCATCTGGCTTTTTCCCCTCTTTGTCTATTGTTTGTCTCTGGTGCACCAGGATGTCCCCATGTCTGTCAGTGTATGTCTGTGGTTTTTGTTTCTCATTGTCTAAAAGTTTTATGTTTCATGTTCAAAAGAAAAAATGGTAAAAACTTTATCTGCCGGTCGTGCACACCTTGACTTGGTTTTAACTCGTTTCAAAAAGGAACAAATGAATAATTGTGCGTCCAAAAGTAAGAATTGACAGTCAAACTTTGTAACATAATAGATAGACCTGGGGTGCCTTGGAGACTAGATTGTTTGTTGGAGGTTGAGTTTTGCTTTCCAAAGTTGTGGCTTGCCCTGAAGTTATCTGTATTCTAATGCTAATTTCCACTGCCCGGAGAACAGTTGCCTAGTCACGTACTCAGAACTCAGGTGACCTCGTGGCTGTGTTCTGGTGTTACAAAGAGAACTTAAAGATTGTGATTTAGGATTGCCAGTGTTACATTGACTAACTCAAACTTATTTTTAATTAAGGAAAAATCAAACAGGTAGAGATTGTTACAGGATTTATAAGGATTGATGAGGTTTTAGAACTTGTGAGAACATTACAACCAGTTTCCTTACTCCAACTGCCATTTCAAGACAGATTTAGAGGATTGATTTTATACAATTTGTTTTCGTCATAACAATTGTGAGTTTTCATTTCGTGAGCTTGCTTATAGTTTTAGAGAGCCCATAAAGTGATATCATTAAGAATGGCTAAAAGCCTTATATTATATAATTTTGTTGCTTCTTCAGTGTAAGAAGTTAGAACTTAAATCTTTCAATGTATATGGAAATTTTTATTACAAACCTTTGCTCTCAAAATGAGCTTTAATATTTGGGGAGTAGCTGTTACACTACTCTAGATAAGAATATTTGAAGCTAATTTTAAGCTTCTAAAGATATGTTAATTGGCTAAGTACCTCACCTTACCAGAGGACTTAGGTCTTTGTTATGCACATTGGAGATAAAGCTTCAGCTGTGTTAGTACAGAGTTGTGGACTGGAGTCGTGGAAGTATTTTGAATAGAAACCTGGTAAAACATATCTTATTCCAAACAACAGTTAATTGGTTACTACTAAATACTGATATTTGGCCTATTACATATACAAATTTTTCAGACAAAATTGATAATTTTACTCTTTACATGCTTTTGTACTTCCTACATATTTGAGCGTACAACCCATAGGAAATGCGCTTAGTACATTTATAGGTGGTTCATCTAATGAAAAGGCTACATATATGATTAGATCACTTGTTTATTCTCTTGAGTTTCTATTGCTTCAACACAGATTATTAAATTCCTTGCTTTAGCCACTGTTTTTAAAATGTTAAAAAATCAAGCTTTCTATTCATATACTGATAGCCAATGTGTGGCTTGTGGTTTACAATTGATTTCAATTACTTAATGCTTTATTAGAGGCAAGTTTCTACATGAAATCAGTGAGTGATTTCAGTGTAAATGTCTGACAACTCACTGTCCCTTCAGTGCTCTGGCTCAGACAACTAAACAAAACCATAGACCCAGCTCTTTAAAAATGGTAATAGAGTTGATAACACACCCTCACAAAAAGAGAAAGACTCCATTTGTTTACTTTCAACTCCCAGCCTCACCCTGCCAGCTCAGAGATTTCTAGTAAGACTGAATCTGGACAATATTTACAAGATTTGACATTTCTAATTAATGCTTATGTTTAGGTAAATAAAGTTTGTGAGGTGCTAGAAAAATGGCTTAGTGGTTAAGAGCACTAAATACTGTTCCTTTATAGGACATTTAAGAACTCAAACTAGATTGCCTAGACCCCTTAACGAGGGAGGACAATGATACTAGACAGTTTATATCTTAATAAATAAAAAGGGGGAGTTATCCCTGTATGCTAAATAATGCTCCATTTATTTCAATTTTAAAAATTTGGATGCCAAAGTTTATGGCACCCTAAAACTAGACATACTTCTGCCTAGGTGAAATAGAGAGATCCACTTATTGACATGTTCCTGTCCAGATATTTTATATGGGGAAGAGGGAATGTTTGTGTTTTTTCTACAGGATGCTACAGGAGTGTGCCAGCTGCCTGGGTGGTTGCTGAGACTTGCTGATCCTGGTTATTCAGCTCTCCTGGTTCGGGTCCCTGGAGTCATTCCTCTGCCCTGAGAGGAAGATAGAAGTTTCCCCTTCATCCTTTGTCATCACAGAGATTTTGCAGTTGCTGCAGTCAGTGTTACCGCTGCGTGTGTTCCCGTCCCACTGTGGCTTACTATCAGACTCTGTACACTGCTGCTTCCTGGAGAAGACTGGACTCCAGCTGTTACCCTTGTCCTTTCATGTCCCTGGTGACTCTTGCTGCCTTAACTGGTAACTGGTGTTGTCATTTTACAGACTGTAGCTTCACAGAAAGCCACCTGTGTAAAGCTACAGTGACTGGAGAACTCTGTCCTGGTTATACAGATCTCAGAAATGGTTCCATTGCCTGCTGGTTGTTCCAGAGAAGAATGACTGATCCTGAACTGTCCTGGAAAAGACCTTGACACTTTCGCTGCTATTGTAGCAGCCATTACTGCTGCAGACATTGTGTCTGCAGTGTCTGGAGTTATCCTCCCCCAATCTATTGTTAGACAAGTACAGTGGGTGAACTTTCTAGAGTAGTTACTAACAATTGGGAATTCTAAATTTTATTATAAGAGCAGCTTGACTACAGTCCTTGGTGGTAACAGCTGAGGAGGACCATATGAGGTGCCCACTACTTATCGGGAGTGGCTCTGTTTGATGCAGCCCTATGCTGTGGATCAGTATTCATACCATGGTTGGTTTACAAACTCAGATCTCAACAGTAACGTGATAAGGCCGTTATCACTCAAGCACTTGTGGCCATTGTACAAAGGGCCTCACCTGGAATTTGGTTATCTTGTTCAGGATTTACTCTGTATCTGAGTTCCCTGCTCCTGCACCCCATGGATCTGTGGGTCCATTGCACTGGGAGGAGAGGGATACTCTCTGTATCTGAGTTCTCTGCTCCTGCACCCCATGGATCTGTGGATCCATTGCACTGGGATTGAGAGAGACTCAGTGTTCCTTTGATCAGCCCTTGCACATCGCTGAGGTTTCCTCATTGCACGCGATAGGGTGATCATTTCTGCTATAAAATTATATAAATTATAAGGGTGAGATGTAGAGGGCCACAATACGTTCGCCACCACTAGATGGCGCTGTCTTCCACTGCGCCCCACGTGGTAGGGCAGGATAGACTCCGCCATTACAAGATGGCGCCAACCTTCGCTGCGCCAGCCGGCCCCCCTTTCAGGTAGTTAACTGTGCGCATGTGCAAGAGTGCCTTCGTGCCATGTCTTTGCCCACTCCGGGGCGTGCCTTATGAGATCATGGGTAACAACCAATCAGGTGTGGGTGCGCTGCACGAGGGTTTTATAAGCGCCCCATGTTGGCGCGGCGTGGCTTTTCCTCTTCTAAGATTAATAAAGTTGGTCACAGTAAGGATTTCTAATGTCCGCGTGCTCCTTGCCGGCGAAAAGTCGCGCGCGGGACATCTAAAATACAGTGTAAGGACTATAAATATAATGACTTAATTACCTCCCAACACACCATTTCTTAACATCAAAAGATTGGAAATAAGAATTTTAGTGTATAAACAAAGGTATGTGTGTATCACCACCACCACCACCATGTCAAGGGAAATTTTATAACAAATGAAATGTACTAAGATTTCTAGTACCTTTGAATAGGCAATCATATGAGTTGAGAAAATAATAAAATGCCATTGTAATATACTTTAGGATCAGAATTCAATCAATAACCATTTAAAGACAGACCTCTCTGAATTTTAACGGAAACCTTTGCCAGAACAGCACATGAACTGTATTTGTTTACTAATTTCATACAAGGATGTGTTAAATATATTTAAGGATACTCTAATGACCTGGAACAACATCAAGAAATAAATATATTGTGTTTATCTACAAAGTATGTGACTTTCCCTTTTGAAATAGTATAAAATCCATACAGATTATTTGAATTTGGTACAAATGTAAATAAATCTAAATTAAAAGGTTTTGTTCATGATTTTGAATGGAAATTTGATGTTCATTGGTGGTATTTCAAGACAAAAAGACTGGAAATTTGCAATATAAGACATAATTTATTTTTAATAATTATACACAATTGGTTTGCTGAAGCTCTTGTATCAACCTTGGATAGTTTATGCTCTTGTACTGCTTCAGTTGTAGTAATGTGAGATGCCTCTACTTACAACAAGATTTGCTACAATCATATTTTCAGTTCTACAAATGATAAGTCTGATACTAATTTCTTTTACTAAAACTTTCAAGCATTTGGACTTCATAGAAATTTTAATTTAAAGCTTTCTGATGGATTTGTACTTGTATGTTATTATAATTATAGTTAGTCTTACCAGTGATAATATGTAATTTTGTTGGTAACCCACAGAATGCATTAGGACTTGGCAGATACTTATAAATTATAAAGCATCTGAGATGCTGGACTATGAACCAAAGAGTACACATGGAGCAATCCATGGCTCCAGCCACATATGTAGAAAGGCTTGAATAGTTGGGTGGGTGGTGGAGCACCCTCATAGAATCAGGGAGAGGGAGATAGAACAAGGGGTTTCCGGAGGGGAAACAGGGATAGGGGATAACATTTGAAATGGAAATAAATAGAACATCCAATAAAAAGTAAAATTAACAAAGGAAATATTCTTTGTGCTACCAAATAGATTCCATTCATTTTCTTCTCTTTTTAAGATCATCGTATAATAAAATTAACAGGAAAATAAAAACCTAACTCCATTTAAAAAATTAAACAAGAAATAACTAAAGGAAAGCTGATGAGTCATCACCTAAAATGCTGAAGTAATAAAGTTCTTAAAACAGTTCACAACACTTATACAAAACTTTTGTAATACACTAAAGAGCCTTTAAGGATACTACTTTAATCATGGACATTGAAATTAAGATGTCATTATGCAAAAGAGACTAGAGCAAAACCTTATTAAAGCATTATGCAAACTGGCACAATACTAAATGCTGTGGTTGTAACTTGTACAATATGTATTCTTGCTTATCTTATTTTATTGTTATTGGCTTTATATATCTTAACATAAAGAGAAAATTAAAGGTCTTCCTGTAGGAACCAAGGACTCTGTGTGGAAAGCAAACTTAGTAACCTGCACTGTATTTGAAGAGGGAAAAAGGAGAACAAATTGAAAATTAACAAAGATATTATGAATGAAATATATAGATATTAAAATATGTAAAATGAAAATAGCATCAGTTGAAGTATTACAAAAATTTAAATTAATGCATTACATTACTTTTTATCCTTGGATTAGAAGAATATGTATATATTTATTTGTTGCTTTTTGCTATATGAACTATAATGAAAGAAAAATTTATGCATGTGCTGAACCTTTTAGGAGAAAGTTCTCCATTCAAAATATTAGAAAAAGAAAATTTACATGTGGATAGGAAACATGTATTTGATTGGTTGTACCTGTTTTCACAAGTAGTATCATAGATATAGAAAACTTAAACAATGTCAACTTGAAGAATTATTTACTCTAATATGAAAATAAGAGAATTGTAGGCATATTTCTGTGCATTAAGTGTCATTATTCTTGCAAATAGTTTTTCCGTATCCTTTACCTGAAATTGTCAATGAATAAAGATGAGCTAATTAAATTACCCAGTGTGATGATTTGTATATGCTCAGTGCAGGGAGTCATAATGTTAAAAGATGTGGCCTTGATTGAGTAGGTGTGTCACTGTAGACGTGAGCTAAAAAACTCATCCTAGCTGCCTAGAAGTCAGTTTTTAGCTAGCAACCTTTAGATGAAGATGTAGAACTCTCAAGCTTCTCCTGCATGGTGCCTACCTAGATGCTGCCATGTTCCCACTTTGATCATAATGCATTGAACCTCTGAACCTGTAAGCCAATTCTAATTAAATGTTGTCCTTATTACAGTTGCCTTGGTCATGGTATCTGTTCACAGCAGTAAAACCTTGTTTAAGACACCCAGACATTCCTCAATTCTATCAATTTTTTTTCACACAGATGTAGAAAGTAAAATATCCAAAGATCTGTTCTGTGTCCTCCCAATTTCAATAGAAACAAAAACATATATGCACTTGAACAATTGTTATGCAATTTTCTACTTTAAATTCAAGCATTCCTTTTCAAAGGGAGAATGAAAATTTAAAAATAATTCAAAATACCATTGAAAAATATAAGGATCAGGAAACCCAAAACCTTAAACAATGAATAAAACTCAGGAAGTCACAAGATTCATAAAGTGTGTCAAGGCTATGAAGTGTTAAAGAAGACATAAAGAAGACTGTTGGGCGGTGCTCTACTACTAGGAAGCAGCTTTCTTGAGTCTTTGTTTGTGCCTGTGTAGCCATTTTGGTAATCCAACAAATTTCAAGTCATTTTTGTCCATGTAAGTAATCCCTCACCCATGATACTATAAGCAACTCCAATAAACTCAGTGTCTCACCAGAAATACTTGGATAGGTCATTTTTATTTTTCATTTCCTTGTCTCTTATCAGTGTGCTATTTGGATGTAGAGATACTTATCCATCCTATTCAGGAAAAGTTACTTAGAGTTTTCACATCATTCTTAAAATCACTGTAAGATATACATATGATCTGGATCTTTGTTCGTGTTATCACTTTGGAAACTGAAATATAATTACTGTTTTGCTTATGGTCATAGAGCAACATAAATAGCATATCCTGCTAGTAAATGACTAAGGCTGGCAGTTACTTGTTTTCTCTCCCTCTTAAATTGATTTGTCATTCATCTGTCTACCAACAGAATGTATTTTTGTATTCCAGGAGTATTCTACACTGGAACACTTGAAATTAATTTTCTCCTTACTTCTTTACCAGCTTTTAAACTATTTCAATTACAATGGCAGAAAACTTCAAATATTCTTAAATATGAATAATATGTGAAATCCTCCTCTAGTGAAATGTAAATGCAGTTATAAAGAATTCCCCATGAACAAGGGTGATCATATCAAATTTGAAGAAAACATAACCTTTAAGTTTCTAGAACAAAAATAATTGGAAAAAAACATAATAAATACAATCTGAGAGATGATTTAAAATAGTTGCTACAGAATATAACTCCATTTGCATCTATAAACTTTGCTATTATGTTTGTTGCTGCTGTTGTTGTTGTTATTGATGTTGTTGACTCAAAGAAGAGATACTTGATTTTTCCCCATGGTGCTGCACTAAATTATGGTAGTAATGCAATGATAGTAGTCTGTATCATAACTCCATATGCCATATGTCATTCATACTTTGCCTTACACCTGTTGAATTTGAATGAGCATTCTTCATTTAAACTTTGGATATATTTAAAAAATATTGACCTATAACAAATCATTGCAGGATGGTATCAAGAAATTTTCAGGTAAATGAATGAAATTAAAAAAAAAGTTCAAGGCTTCCAGGGACTAAGCCACTACCCAAAGACTATACAGAGGCTGACTCTGGGCTCCAACTGCATAGGTAGCAATGAATAGCCTAGTAAGGGCACCAGTGGAAGGGGAAGCCCTTGGTTCTGCCAAGACTGAACCACCAGTGAATGGGATTGTTGGGGGAAGGGCGGTAGGGGGGGGGAGGATGGGGAGGGGAACACCTATATAGAAGGGGAGGGGGAGGGGTTAGGCCATTTTCATTATGTTAATATTATCAATCCATGAGCATGAAAAACATCTATCCATCTCCTAGGTTCTTCTTAAATTTCTTTTATCAGGATTTGAAGTTCTTGTCTTACAACTCTTGCACATGCTTAGTCAGAGTTACAACAAGGTACTTTATACTATTTGTAACCATTGAGGATGGTGTTGTTTCCTTAAGTTCTTTCTCAGCCCCTTTATCTTTGTGAAGTGAAAGGCTACTGATTTTTTTTTAATTAATTTTGTATTCAGCCTATGTGCTAAAGTTGTTTATCACATTTGGGAGTTCTTTGGTGGAGTTTTTGGGGTTGCTTAAGTATACTATCATATCATGTGCAAATAGAGAATTTTTCCTTTTGGATTGGGATTCCCTTGACCCCCTTTTGTTGTCTAATTGCTCTGGCTAGAACTTTGAGTAATATAGTGGTTTCTGTTGCTTAGGTTCCTGTGCTTGCCTCTTTCATTCAGGTTGTCTCTGGTGTTAGCTGGTCTTGCTGTCTCTGAGAGTGGCTAGACCCTCTTGTAAACCTGTGTGTCAGCACTACTGATGATTGGCTTTCTTTCAGCAGTATCTCGGTACAGAGAGCTGTGTCCCAGGGTCAGCTCCAGACTCAGGCAGAAATGAGAAGGATCCTGTCCCAGATTACTCCTAGGTTCCTTTGTCCAGAGGACTCAAAGTGGGTTCTTCTTGGGCCAGAAGTGATGATCTCCCCTGTGATCTCAGAATGTCTAAATTTCTAAGCGTCCAGCTTCTTCCATCATGGGATTTGGGTATAAAGAGCTGTGAGACCAAGTCAGCTCTGAGCACAGGCGGAAAACTTAGGAAATTTGAAAGATCATATCTCCACTGAGAAAAATTCCTTATTCAGCCATCATCACTGAAGCTTCCTCCAAAAGCAGATGAGAACCCTGGGATCCACAGCCAGACATTATGCTGAGATAAGACTTTTTTTTTTATTTCTGATTATAATGTTGATTTTGGAGAAGATTCCATGTGGTCCTGAGATGAAGTTATATTCACTTGTTTTGGTTTGAAATGTTGTAGATATCTGTTAAATATGTTCGGTTCATAACTTCTGTTACTTTCACTCAGTCTATTTAGTCTCTGTTTCAATGACCTGTCCACTAGGGAGAGTAGAGTGTTGAAGTCTTCCAACATTATTGTATGAGATTCAATGTGTGTTTTGAGTTTTAATAAAGTTTCTTTTATGAATGTAAGTGCACTTGCATTTGGGGCATTGGTGGACAGAATTGAGACATTGTCTTTGTAGATTGCTTCCCCATTTCATTTGATAACTTCTGTTTGAATGTCGATTTTATTGGATATTAAAAATGGCAACCTCTGTTTGTTTTTTGGTACCATGTAGTGGGAAACATTTATGAATGTTTGAATTAATGTTTCTCTTGATCCTTGAGTTGTGTTTCTTTTTAAACAAAATACTGGATCCTGTTTCAGTATCCAGTCTGTTAGCATGTGTCTTTTTATTGGGAAATTGAGTTCATTGATTTTGAGAGATATTAAAAACAGATGATTGGTAATTCCTGCTATTTTTGTTGGTGGTGATGGTATTGTATGTATGGCATTATCTTCTTGTTATTTTGTTGTCAACTGTCTAGTTTCTTGTGTTTTTTTGAGTGTAGTTACACTCCTTGCAATGGAAGTTTCATGCCAGTATCCTCTGTAGTACTTGATTAGTAGAAAAATATTAAGTTTGATTTTTGTCATGGAATAACATGGTTTCTGCATCTATGATGATTGAGAGTTTTCCTGGGTATAGTATCCTTGGCTGACTTTTATGTTCACTTAGGGTCTGGAAGACATCTGTCCAGGATCTTCTGGCATTTAGAGTTTCTGTTGAGAAGTCTGGTATAATTCTAATAGGTCTGGTATGTTACTTGGTCTTTCTGTCTTAAAACTTTAAATATTCTTTTTTTTGTTCTTTGCCTGTAGTGTTTTGTTTATTATTTGATGGGAGGGTTTTCTTTTTGGGTCCAAACTATTTTATTTCTTTAGGCTTTGTGTACATTTATGGCCTTCTCTTTCTTTAGGGTAGCGAAGTTTTCTGCTCTGATTTTGTTGAACATATATCTGGCCCTTTGAGCTGAGATTCTACCCTCTTCTACTCTTATAACTCTTAGGTTTGATCTTTTTGTTGTGTCCTGACTTTCCTAGATATTTTGAGCTAGGACCTTTTTATACTTGTATTTTCTTTGACCAATGTGTCAATATCTTATAAGTCTGACATTCTCTCTTCAATCTCTTGTATTCTGTTGGTGATGCTTGCATCTGTAGCATCTAATATTTTTTCTTAGTTGTCCATTTCCATGGTTATCTCCCTTTATGTTTTCTTTATTGTTTCTAATTCCATTTTTAGTTCTTGGATGATTTTTTAAATTTTTTTCTCCAGCTTGATTGTATTTTCCTTAAAGATTTTTTCCTAAAAAATATATATATCTTCAAGGGATTTATTTGTTTCTTCTTTAAGGGATTCTACCTGTTTGCCTGCATCTTCCTGTATTTCCTAATGGAAATTCTTTATACCCTCCTTAGAGGCCTATATTATCTTCATGAGATGGGATTTTAGGTCATTACCTTACTTTTTATGAATGTTAGGTCTTTCAGGGCTTGCTGTGGTGTGAGAACTGGGTTCTGATGATGCCAAATTGCATTGGGTTCTGTTGCTAATGATCTCGTGCTTGCCTTTGACCATACGGTTCTCTCTGCTATTAATTGTCCAGGGTGTCTCTAGCTGGAACAGGACTCCTTGGAGAAAAGTAGAGCTCTGTAGTCTGAGTTAGAGCTGGTCTCATTGTAGGCATGGGATGTTGTCTCTGATTAGTTTGGTCCTCTCGTGTCTCCAGTTTACAGAAGGCCTTTTATGTCCCTGGTTGTTGAGAGTCTCCTGTGGCCTTGATTACTTCTGAGCTCCTAGTAGGCTAGCAGCCTATAGTTTCTGCGTTGGTAACAGGACACTGATATAGTCTGGGTGGGAAAGTGGGCTGAAAGGAAGGTGGAGCTCAGGGCATAGGGGACAGGGGTATGACCTAAGTCAGCTCTGTTGTGTGCGTGTCCCAGCTGGTGTGGGTATTTGGGTGAAATTATCCTCTGTATTTTTGGTCACTATAGACCTCCAAGGCAGCATGCAGGATTCAGAGTTTGGGTGGCTATCAGCTGGGCTCCTGAGTATTTATTTTACATTTATTTTCATTTAGGTATTAATTTAAATGAAATTATTTATATATATATATATATACAAATTTATATAAATATATAAAACACATTAATAATTAAAAGATTTTATCTGGTAGTAAAATTATACCAAAAGCATTAATACAATATCAGTACAGGAAGTGACAAATTTATGGATCTATCCATTAAAGTTATGTTCACACATGTTTCACCCAGTTTTGTAGACTGACTTGACTAGTGGTGCTGTGCCATAATGTATCTACTCTTCTCAACTTATGCCTAGTCCATTTTTTATTATATGAAAGAAGCTATGTCTTCCATTTAGTAAAATGTCTTCTCAAAGGAAGATGAAGGAACTGCCTTCAATTGCATAGCGTCAAAATAGTTGCTATAGATTCTTATATGTATAGTTGAAGTAGAGTACTGACATTAGTAGATTGGTATACAAAGGAAATTTGAATAACTTTTGTCATAGGAGCTGTAAGTTCAATAAATGTTTGAATAGTTGGAATTCACATGTATGCATATGTTTATATTGATATGTGCTATTTGTGTACGAGTGTGTTTTAAAACAAGCAAGTGAAAATAAAAACAACAAACCAAAAATGAAAGAACTCAGTAAGATCATTAGTCTTTGTGCAATATAAATCATTAAGACTACAAAAGCAACCAAAATCCTGTGAGGGAGAGAGCTGGTCTGGCAGAAGTGCAGACAATCCTGAGAGCTCAGAGGAGACAACTACTTCTGCCCACATTCCTGACCTAAGAGGAACCCACCTAGTGCCTTCTGGACATAGGAACCTAGAAGCAGTCAGGAGCAAGACACTTCTGGTTCCTACCTGCACCAAGAATTGAAAGCCAGTCTCCTAGAGCACTCACATCACCTGGGAGCAGAGATTAAGAATAAGTCTTCTGTTTCAAGCAACCTGACTAGAGGCTTCAGTACAGACAAATCCAGAAGCAGCTCTCTGTTCCCAGATCTAGCTGAAAGAAAACAGCTCTATATGAGTTCTGAAATACATACTTACAGGACAGTCAAACCACTGTCACACACAGCAAGACAAGCTAACATCAGAGACAACCTGATGGTGACAGGCAAGCACAGGAACCTAAGTAACAGAAAACAAGACTACTTGATATCATCAGAGCCCAGTTCTCCCACCAAAGCAAATACTGGCTATCTCAACACACAGGAAAAGCAAGATTTGGATTTAAAATCACAACTCATGATGATGACTGAGGACTTTAACAAGGACATAAATACAGGACAACACAGGTGAACAAGTAGAAGCCCTAAAAGAAGAAACACAAAAATCCATTCAGGAAGTACAGGAAAAGACAACCAAACAGGTGAAGAAATTGAACAGAAAAAGTCCAGGATCTAAAATGGAAATAGAAACAATAATGAAATCCCAAGGAGAGACAACCCTGGAGAGAGAAAGCCTAGGAAAAACATCAGAAAGAGTTATTTTCAAATGCATTTTGAATAACAAAAGCATAGGATACCAAAAACTATCCTCAACAATGAAAGAACTTCTGGGGAAATCACCATCACTGACCTCAAGCTGTATTACAGAGCAATATTGATTTAAAAAACAAAACATGTATGGTATTGGGAGAGACAGGTAGGTAGATCAAAGGAATAGAATTGAAGATCCAGAAATGAACCCAAACACCTATGGTCACTTGATCTTCAACAAAGGACCTAAAACCATCCAATGGCAAAAAGATAGCATTTTCAACAAATAGTGCTGGTTCAACTGGAGGGCAGCATGTAGAAGAATGCAAATCAATCCATTCTTATCACCCTAAACAAAGCTTAAGTCCAAGTGGATCAAGGTCTTCCACATCAAATCAGATACACTCAAACTAATAGAAGAAAAAGTGGGGAAGAGTCTTGATCACATGGGCACTGGGGAAAGTTTCCTAAACTAAACACTAATGGCTTATGCTCTAAGATCAAGAATCGATAAATGGAACCTTATAAAACTGCAAAGCTTCTGTAAGGCAAAGGACAATGTCATTTGAGCAAAACAGTGACGAACAGATTAGGAAAAGATCTTTACTAATCCTATATCTGATAGAAGGCTAATATCTAAAATATACAAAGAACTCAAGAAGTTAGACTCCAGAGAGCCAAATCACCCTATTAAAAATGGGGTACAGAGCTAAACAAAGAATTCTCAGCAGAGGAATATCGAATGGCTGAGAAGTACCTAAAGAAATAATTCAACATCTTTAGTCATCAGGGAAATGCAAATCAAAACAACCCTGAGATTCCACCTCACAACAGTCAGAACAGCTAAGATCAAAAGCTCAGGTGACAACAGATGTTGGGAAGATGTGGAGAAAGAGGAACACTCCTCCATTGTTGGTGGGACTACGTAACTGGTACAACCACACTGGAAATCAGTTGAGAGGTTCCTCAGAAAATTGTACATTGCACTACCTGAGCACCAAGCTATATCTCCTGGGCATATACCCAAACTATGCTTCAACATACAACAAAGACTCATGCTCCTCGATGTTTGTAGCAGCCTTCTGTAGAATAGCCCAAAGCTGGAGATAGCCCAGATGCCCTTCAACAGAGGAATGGATACAGAAAATGTGGTACATCTTCCTAATGGAGTACTACTCAGCTGTCAAAAACAACGACTTCATGAAATTCATAGGCAAATGGATTGTAGTAGAAAATATCATTCTGAGTGACATAACCCAATCACAAGCAAAACACACATGGTATGCACTCTAATAAGTGAATATTAGCCCAAAAGCTCGAATTACCCAAGATACAATCCACAGACCACATAAAGTTCAAGGTGAAGCAAGACCAGAGTGTGGATGCTTCGATCCTTCTTAAAAAGGGAAACAAAAATATTCATAGGAGGATATTTGGAGACAAAGTATGGAGCAGAGACTTAAGGAATGGCCATTCAGAGCCTGTGCCACCTTGGGATCCAGCCTATATATACACAGCCACCATTATTAACGAAGCTAAGAGGTGCATGCTGACAGGAGCCTGATATAGTAGTCCTGAAAGGGTCAACCAAACCTTGACAAATACAGAGAAGAAGGCTAGCAGCAAACCATTGAACTGAGAATGGGATCCTTGTTTGACGAATTAGAGAAAGGATTGATGGACCTGAAGAGGCATGCAATCCCATAAGAAAAACAATACCAAACAACCAGATCTCCCAGGGACTAAACCATTAACCAAAGGCTACACATGGACAAACCCATGGCTCCAATTGTATATGTAGCAGAGGGTGGCCTTGTTTGGCACCAATGGGAGGAGAAGCCCTTGGTCCTGCCAAGGCTGGACCTCCCAGTGTAGGGAGCGGGAGGCAGGAAGGGCGATGTTTAAGGAGGGGGAACAGCTTTATAGAAGAAGGGGAGGAGGATGGGATAGGGTGCTTAGGGACTGGAAACTGGGAAAGGATATAACATTTGATATGTAAATTAAAATATCCAAAAAAAAAAAAGACTACAAAAGCTGTGCCTATTACTTGGCTGTGGGTCTACACAGCTGCTTCTGTCCCTCTGAAGACATCTATAATAGGTTCCTATATGCAAGCAAAGGACAGTACCATTAATAGTATCAAGTCTTGGCTCTCTTTCATGGTAGGGTGCTTTTCAAGGTAGGCCAGTCATTGGTAGCCATTTCCTCAATCTTTACTCCATCTCTATCTCTGAACTTCTTGTACGCAGGATACATTTTGTGTTGAAATTTTTGTGGGTGGATTGTTGCCTTTCTCTTGCCACCAGAAGACCTACCTACCTATATAAAATAGACTCTTTAAGGATCCATATCACCCAGAATTAGAGCTCTCAGCTAGGGTCCACCCCATAGACTTTGAAGCCTCACCCTTCCCAGAACTGCCTACCATCCACTGATATCTGTTTTCTCTTCCAGCCATCCCCACTGATCCTCATTCCTGTTCTCCTTTCTACCTCTTTCCCACCCAGCTCCCTCCCTCTCTCTACTTCAGATTTCTATTGTACCTCACTTTCTGAGTTAGATTCAAGCATCTTCCCTTGGGCCCAGTTGTTAGTATTCACACCCCTTTAATACAGCATAATACATTTTGTCTTTTATTTTTTTAACTAATGAATTTATTTATATCAAACACCACCTTTCTCCTGGTACCCCCTGACAGAGACCCTCCTCCCATCTGCTCTCTTCTTCTCCTCTGAGAGGATGTCCCCATGTGTATCCCCCACCCGGTACATTAAGTCTCTGCAAGAGGAGGAGCATCTTCTCCTTCTGCTGCAAGACAAGGCAGCCCTGTGGGGAATGGATACCTCACTCAGGCTACGGCTATTGGCACAATCACAGCTCCAGTTGTTGGGGTCCCACATGGAAAGTGAGCTATATAAGTGCCAGAAACTTTGGTCCAGCCTGAGTGTGCTTTGGTTGGTGGATCAGTCTCTGTGTGGTTTTGATATAGAAACAAATATGCCAATCAATGGAATTCAACCAAATACCCTGAAACAAACCCACATTCCTATGGACACTTGATTTTTGATTTTTGACAAAGAGGCCAATACCACACAGTGGAAATAAAGGAAGTATCATCAAACACTGGTTCTGGTTTAACTGGATGTCTATATGTAGAAAAATGAAAATAGATCCATTTTTATCTCCCTGCACAAAACTCAAATCCAAGTGGACCAAGGACCTCAACATAAAATAATATGCATTAAATCTCATCGGAGAGAAAATGGGAAATAATGTTGAATGCCTTGGTACAGGAGGCAATTTTCTGAATAGAATACCTATGGCCCAGGCTCTAAAATGAACAATTGATAAGTAGGAGCTCATGAAACTGAAAAACTTCTGTAAGGCAAAGACATTGTCAATAGGACAAAACAAAACGGTAGCCTGCAGATAGGGAAAACATATTCAGTAACCCTTTATCTGACAGAGGGCCAATATCCAAAATGTATAAAAGAACTACCAAAACCCACTTTAAAAGATGAGGTACAGAGCTAAACAGAGAATTCGAAACAGAGGGACCTCTAATGGCCAAGAAGCACTTAAAGAAGTGTTCAACAACTTTAGTTATAAGTGAAGTGCGAATTAAAACTACCCAGAAATTCAACCTTATAATAATCAGGATGGTTAAGATAAAAAAAATCCAAGAGACAGCACACACTGACAATGATGTAGAGAAAGGGAACCACTCCTCCATTAATGGTGGGGTATTACCACCATTGTATTGTATGACCACTCTGAAAATTTGGCCATTTCTCAAAAAATTTGAAATAGTTCTACCTGAAGACTCAGCTATACTACTCCTGGACATATGCCCAAAAGACATATGCTACATTATGTTCAAAGCAACTTCATAGTCAGAAACTGGAAACAACCAGATGTACTTCAACTGAAGAGCAGATACAGAAAATATAGTTCATTTACACAGTGGAATACTATTCGGCCATTGCAAACAAGGACACCATGAATTTTGCAGGGAAATAGAATTAGAAAATAACATCCTGTGTGAGGTAACCCTAAATGACATGCATGACTGGAGCCTAGCATAACTGTCCTCTGTTAGCCTCTACTTTACAGCTGACTGAAACAGGTGCTCATCCTTAATAATAATGGACTGAACTTCTAAACCTGTAAGGCAGCCCCAAATAAATGCCCTTAGAATGTGGTCTCCAGTAGAGGAATTAGAGAAAGGACTGAGGTAACTGAGGAATTTGCAACCCCATACGAATAACAACAATATCATCCAACCCGAACCCCATAGCTCCCAAGAAATAAACCACCAACCAAAAGTACTCATGGAGTGACCATGGCTCCAGCTGCATATGAACCAAAGGATGACATTGTCTGAAATAAATGGGAGGAGAGGCCCTTGGTCCCTTGAAGGCTTTATGCCCCAGTGTAGAGGAATGCCTTGGCAGGGAAACCGGAGGGAAAGTGTGTGTAGGTGGGTGGGGGAGCAACCTCATGGAGGCAGGGGGTGGGGGATGGAATGGGAGGTTGCCAGAGGGGAAACCTGGAAAGGGGATAACACTTGAAATGTAAATAAACTATCAAGTAAAAGAAAAGGGGAAAAAAGTTGTCTTGGGGCTTCAAAACAACTTTCTTGTACTTCCTAAGTGGAATTGAGGCATCCTCACTTGGGCCCTTCGGCTTGTTAACCTTTTTGAGTTCTAGGTAATATATTCTGGAGTTTCTGTATTTTTGGGGGCTAATATCCACTTATTAGTGAGTACATGCCAGGCATGTCTTTTTGGGTCTGTGTTACCTCACACAGGATATTTCCTTGCTCCATCTATTTGCCTGCATATCTCAGGATGTTATTGTTCTTAATAGCTGAGTCCTATTCCATTGTGTAAATGAAGCACATTTTCTGTATCCATTCTTCTGTTGTGAGACATCTGGGTTGTTTCCAGCTTCTGCTATCACAAACAAGGCCACTATGAACATGGAATCAGGCAATCTTTGGGAGTAGGAGGTGGGGGGAACCCTTCAGAATGCACCAGAGACCTGGGAGATGAGAGATTCTTAGGACTCAATGGAGGAATCTTAGATGAAATACCCTACAGTGGGGAGAGGGAAGTTGTAGAGACCACTCCTAGTAGAAAGACAGTTCATCAAGTGAGGGATGGGGTTGCCATCACACAATCAAAATCTTTGACCCATAATTGTTCCTGTCTGAAAGAACTGCAGGGACAAAAATGGAGAAGAACCTGAGGAAAAGGAGTTCCAGCTACAGGCCCAAAGTGGGATCCAGCTCAAGGAGAGACTCCAAGGTTTGACATTATTACTGATGCTGTGGTTTGCTCACAAAAGGAGCCCAGCATGACTGCCCTCTGAAAAGCCCAACAAGCAGCTGAAACAGTCAGATGCAAATATTTCCACCCAGCCAGTTGACAGAAGCTGGTGACTCCTGCAGTTGAATTAGGGAAAAGCTAGAGGAAGCTGAGAAAGGTGACTCTGTAAGAGGACCAACAGTCTCAATTAACCTGGACCCCAAAGATTTCCAAGACTTGGGACCACCAACCAGTCAGTGTATACCAGCTGATATGAGGCCCCCAACACATATACAGCAGAGGACCTGTATTCAATCAGAGTCTGTGTTCAATCAGAAAAGATATCACTAACCCTCAAGAGACTGGAGGCCCCAGGGAATGAAGAGGTTTGTTGGGTAGGGACATCTTTGTGGAGATTTGGGGGTGGGGGTGGGATGTGGAATTTTCAAAGGGGGGAATGTGAAGAGGATACAATCAGGAATGTAAAACAGGGATTAAATAAAAATTAAAAAAAATAAAGATGCCTTGGCTATGGTATCTGTTCACAGCAATAAACCTTAAGGCAGGGCCTGTCTCTGACTTTGTTCCTTGCCTTTGAATCCCTTTCTGTTGCTAGGCTGCCTTATCTATCCTAAGTGGGAGAAGATGTGCTTAGTTCTGAGGCAACTTAATGTACTGGGGTGGGGGGGGTGGAACTCCCCTTCTCTTAGAAAAATGCGATGAAGGAATAGGGAAGAGATGGAAAGGAGGGGTTGGGAGGATGGGGGAATGGCTTTGATCAGGTTGTGAAGTAAATAAATAAATAAATAAATAAATAATAAATAAATAGGAAAATAGAAATTATTTTTATTAGAAGGGATTGAAGCTAAACAAAGAATTCACAGCTGAGGAATGCCCAATGGCTGAGAAACACCTAAAGACATGTTCAACATCTTTAGTCATAAGGGAAATGCAAATCAAAACAACCCTGAGATTTCACCTCACACCAGTGAGAATGGCTAAGATCAAAAACTCAGGTGACAGCAGATGCTGGCGAAGAGGTGGAGAAAGAGGAACACTCCTCCATTGATGGTGGGATTGCAGACTGGTACAACCATTCTGGAAAACAGTCTGGAGGTTCCTCAGAAAATTGGACATTGAACTTCCTGAGGACCCAGCTATACTGCTCTTTGGCATATACCCAAAAGATGCCCAACATAAAACAAAGACACATTCTCCGCTATGTTCATAGCAGTCTTATTTATAATAGCCAGAAGCTGGAAAGAACCCAGATGCCCTTCAACAGAGGAATGGATACAGAAAATGTGGTACATCTACACAATGGAATATTTACTCAGCTATCAAAAACAATCACTTTATGAAATTCATAGGCAAATGGATGGAACTGGAAAATATTAGACTGAGTAAGGTAACCCAATCACAGAAAAACATACATGGTATGCTCTCATTGATAAGTGGATATTAGCCCAAATGCTTGAATTACCTAGATGCACAGAACACATGAAATTCAAGGATGACCAAAATGCGAATGCTTCATTCCTTCTTTAAAAGGGGAACAAGAATACCCTTGTGAGGGAATAGGGAGCCAAAGTTTAGAACAGAGGCAGAAGGAACACCCATTCAGAGCCTGCCCCACATGTGACCCATACATATACAGCCACCAAAGTAGATAAGATGGATGAAGCAAAGAAGTGCAGGCTGACAGGAACCAGATGTAGATCGCTCCTGAGAGACACAGCCAGAATACAGCAAATACATAGGGGAATGCCAGCAGCAAACCACTGAACTGAGAATGGGACCCCCGTTGAAGGAATCAGAGAAAGGACTGGAAGAGCTTGAAGGGGCTCGAGACCCCTTATGAACAACAATGCCAAGGAACCAGAGCTTCCAGGGACTAAGCCACTACCTAAAGACTATACATGGACTGACCCTGGACTCTGACCTCATAGGTAGCAATGAATAGCCTAGTAAGAACACCAGTGGAAGGGGAAGCCCTTGGTCCTGCCAAGACTGAACCCCCAGTGAATATGATTGTTGGGGGGAGGGCAGAAATGGGGGGAGGATGGAAGGGCGAGGTGGTAGGGAGATGTTGGCCTGGAAACCGGGAAGGGAAATAACAATCGAAATGTAAATAAATAATACTCAAGTGAATAAAAATGAAAAAATAAAAAAAGAAGTGATTGAAGCAAAGACACTAAAGGAATTTGTACATGTTTAAACACAATGCTGATATGTTTCTGAATAAAGATTCAATAAATTTCATTTCGTTTGAAATGTAGAAAAAAAAAGTTAGTGTGTGAGTGAATATTGATCCAACAAATCCATAGTAACAGTGCTTTTCTTGGTTGCCAGTAGCAAGCAGGGAACCATGATAATCATATCTGGGGAAGAAGAGACAGAGTGATCTGTCTTACAGATATTTTACTTAAATATGGCAGCTATGTTAAGCATTAGCTGTGGTCTCTTAAAAGTACAGTCAGGTCTTACAACCCATGACCTTCTGAACATAGTATCTATCACTAGCTGAGCTCTGCTGAAGGGGAAGGTGATGTTATCACTGCATAATATGTCTCCCCTTTCAGAGTAGAGGACAAAGTCGATAAACTGGTTCTGATTTACAAAGATTATGAACTAGTTCATTTTTTTCTGTTCATTCTGTGTCAACTTTAGTTGGCAGTCTCATACTTTTCCTCCCTGCAGTGCCTTGACCCATCCTGTAAACAAAGCAAATGGTTTCCCACTGGTTCCAGTCCAGGAGACCACTGTCTGCAGGAAAGGAAGGCAAACAGTCTTAGCTCTTTTATTCAATGCACTTACAGTTACTGAAAATGTATCCCAAATTATCTGACTTTACTAAATGTCTTAAAATGCACCAAAGTAGTTTCTTTGGGCAACTGGATCACTTTTATAATTCTTACTGAGAAATAAATTGCCTTCCTTTTATAGGCTACCACTGTAGAAGTCCACTATAAATAGTTTCTGCAAAATCTTTTGAGAGCTTTATAAAAATATAGTATCACTATTTAAGAAATTGCCTCCCATGTTTGCTGTTACTTGAGTAATATTTGAACATTCTTCATTATATGAAGAAGTTTTTACAATTATAAAATAATGTAGCAATGGTATGTGGTTTTGTTAGTTTCTGTTAAATCCTCCATAAGGTTTTGAATTTCTCTCATGTCATTTATGTTTACAATATTCAGTTCTTGTGTATTTTAAAATAATTACACTAAAATTAATACAGTTATTTGTCACATTTTCTGGCTTGCTGCCTAGCAGTATTTTCACCTGTTTTGTGAAATTTAATGTAAAAAGCCAAATAAAGTTACTGGTACATCTGGAGTCACAATATACATTTATATTTTTTACATAACATTTCACATTAAAAACTTCAAAATAATTGACATACCACATTGTATGCATTTGTTGTTATTCTTTGTAGTAGCAATGAGATTTTTTGTTCAATGGTGTTTTGTCTTCTTATTTAATTTCCAGCATATCTATTTCTAAGACAAGGTCTTCATATGCAGCTGATGCAACTTGCTGATTTCCTTCTTTAGACTTGCCATTGTGTGGTTACAGGCACGTGCCAACATGCATAGATTTCTTCATGTGTGTTCTTTTCCATCACCTAGGAGAATTAATTCTGCAAGGTTCCAATATATGAAAGAATGGCATTGAAGGTTGAGTAAAATAGAAAATTAAATAGACACAGCAGAAATAGCATTAAGTAGTACAGGGAAAGATATGCTATAGGTCACAAGGTAAGAGAATGTATAAAGAAATGTTAAAAAGAGTAAAGTGTATATGAATAATAAATTGCACATGAATGAAGATCTTCCTTGAGTAAACTTCAGAATCTATGTATACAATTGTTCCACCTTTCAAGTGCACGCTATGTCTAAGGGGAAAAATACTTGATGTGTGTCATATGTTATGATTACTGCTTCTTGACTGCTGAACATTCTAGAAAGTTAGAAATGGCTCAATTTCAGAAATTTGATCTCAGAAGCAACCATATTTTATTTTCTTTCTGAGCTGCTAGTTTTATTTATTCATAGAAGTTTATATAAAAAATATTATGATCTTTTCCCAATCTGTTGGTTGCAATTTCGTCCTATTGATAGTGTCTTTTGCCTTATAGGATCTTTGCAACTTTATGAGGTCCCATTTGTCCATTGTGGATCTTACAGAATAAGGCATTGGTATTCTGTTCAGGAAAATTTCCCCAGTGCCCATGTGTTCAAGGATCTTCCCTACTTTCTCATTTATTAGTTTGGGTGTATCTGGTTTTATGTGGAGGTCTTTGATTCACTTGGACTTAAGCTTTGTACAAAGGGATAAGAATGTTTCAATTTGCATTCTTCTACATGCTGACCTCCAGTTGAACCAGCACCATTGGTTGAAAATGCTAATTTTTTATTCACTGGATGGTTTTAGCTCCTTTGTCAAAGATCAAGTGAGCATAGGTGTGTGGGTTCATTTCTGGGTCTTCCATTCTATTTCATTGATCTACCTGCCTGTCTCTGCACCAATACTTACAGTTCGTACCATTATTTCTCTGTAGTATAGCTTGAGGTAATAGAAGGTGATTCCCTTAGAGGTTCTTTTATTGTTGAGAATAGTTTTCACTATTCTGTTTTTTTAATTTGTTATTCCAAATGAATTTGCAAATTGCTATTTCTAGTTCTATGAAAATTTGAGTTGGAATTTTGATGGGGATTACATTGAATCTAGATTGCTTTCGGCAAGATGGTCATTTTTGCTATATTAATCCTGTCAATTCTTGAACATGGGATGCCTTTCCATCTTCTGAGATCTTCTTCAATTTCTTTCTTCAGTTACTTGAAGTTTTTATAATACAAATCTTTCACTTGTGTGGTTAGAGTCACAGGAAGGAATTTGATACTATTTGTGACTATTGTAAAGGGTGCCATTTCCCTAATTTCTTTCTCAGCCTGTTTATCATTTGAGTAGAGGAACGCTACTGATTTGTTTGAGTTAATTTTATATCTCAACACTTTGCTGAAGTTGTTTATCAGGTTTACGAGTTCTCTGGGAGAATCTTGGAGGTCACTTAAGTATACTATCATATCATCTGCAAATAGTGATATTTTGATGTCTTCCTTTCCAATGTGTATGCCTTTGACCACTTTTTGTAGTCTAATTGTTTTGAGTACTATATTGATAGGTGGGCAGAGAGTGAGCAGTCTTTTTTAGTCCCTGATTTTACTGGGTTTGCTTCAAGTTTCTCTCCATTTAGTTTGATGTTGTCTATTGGTTTGGTATAAGTTGCTTTTACTATGTTTAGGTATGGGCCTTGAATTTCTGATCTTTCTAAGACTTTTACCATGAAGGGGCTTTGAATTTGTCAATTGCTTTCTCAGCATCCAATGAGATGATCATGTATTTTTTTTCAAGTTTGAGGGATTGATTTCTGTATCTTGAACCATCCTTACATCCCTGGGATGGAGCTTAGTTGAACATGATGGATGATCATTTTGATGTGTTCTTGGATTCAGTTTGTAAGAATTGAATTGAGTATTTTTATAGTAATATTCATAAAGGATATTGGCATGAATTTCTCTTTTCTGTTGAGTTTTTGTGTGGTTTAGGTATAAGCATAATAGTGGCTTACCAATCCTATATCTGATAGAGGACTAATATCCAATATTTACAAAGAGCCCAAGAAGGTACACTCCACAAATTCAAAAAACCCTATTAAAATGGGGTACAGAAATAAATAACATTCAACTGAGGAACACTTAATGGCTGTGAAGCACCTAAAGAAATGTTCAACATCCTTAGTCATCAGGAAAATGCTAATTAAAAGAACCCTAAAAATCTACCTCACACCTGAGAGAATCACTAAGATCAAAATCTCAGCCTACAGAAGATGATGGTGAGGATCTGGAGGAAGAAGAATACTCCTCCATGATTGGTGGGACTACACCTGGTACAACCACTCTGGACATCAGTCTGGAGGTTCCTCAGAAAATTAGACATATTACTACCTGAGGACCCAGTTATACCACTCTTGGGCATATACCCAAAGATGGTCTAACATATAACAAGGACACATACTCCATTGTAGCAACCTGATTTATAATAGCCAGAAACTGGAAAGAACCCAGATGTCCTTCAATGGAGGAATGGATACAGAAAATATAGTATATTTACACAATGGAGTACTACTCATCTATTTAAAACAGTGAATTCATGAAAATCTTTCTTCTTTTGCATTTTTTAAATTTATTTTTACAGTACAGATTTTATACCCCTTCTGGTCCAACCCTGAGGATTCCACATCCCATGCTTCCTCCCCACACCATCCCCTGCACTAACTACCCCTCTGTTTTTCCCACAAGGATATACCCACCCAGCCCACCCCACCAGATCTCTAAACTTCCTGGGTCCTCCAGTCTCTTGAGGGTTTGGTACATCTTCTCTGACTGAATCCAGACCCAGGAGTCCTCTGCTGTTTATGTGTTCATCTGGTCTATGCTGCCTGGTTGGTGATCCAGTATCTAAGAGATCTCAGGTCCAGGTTAGTTGAGACTGCTGGTCCTCCTACAGGGTTGCCTTCCTCCTTACCTTCCACCAGCTTTTCCCTTAATTCAACCAGAGGAGTGAACAGCTTCTGCTTATTGGTTGGGTGCACATATCTGCATCTCACTCTTTCAGCTGCTTGTTGGGTCTTTTGTAGCAGTCATGGTATCATGGTAGGTCCCTTTTTGTGAACGGCTCATGGTTTCTGTAGTGGTTTCAGATCTTGGTGCCCCTCCTTGAGTTAGAACCCACTTTGAACAGTCGCTAGATTTTTTTTTTTGGCTAATATCCACTTGTTAGTGAGAACTTCGTGAAATTCATAAGCGAATGGATGGAACTAGAAAATATCATTGTGAATGTGGTAACCCAATTACAAAAGAATACTCATTGCATGCACTCACTGATAAGTAGATATTAGCGAAAAAGCTCACCATACCCAAGGTACAATTCACAGACCACATAAAGCTCAAAAAGAAGATAGATCAAAGTGTGGATGCTTTAATCCTTCTTAGACGGGAGAACATAATACTCACAGGTGAAAATATGGAGATAAAGTGTGTAGCAGAGAAAAAAGAAAGGCCATACAGAGACTGCCCGAACTAGGAATCCATTCCATATAAGGTCACCAATACCAGACACTATTGGGGATGCCAAGAAATGCATGCTGACAGGAGCTTGATTTATCTGTCTCCTGAGAGGCTCTGCCAGAGCCCAACAAATACAGGGCAGGTGCTTGCAGCGAGTCATTGGACCGAGAACTGGGTCCCCAATGGTGGAGTTAGAGAAATGACCTCCCTCCCACCAGAGCTCCCAGGGACTAAACCACCAACCACAGGGTACACATGGAAAAATCCATGTTTCCAGCCCAATATGTAGAAGAAGATGACCTTGTAGGACATCAATGGGAGGAGAGGACCTTGGCCCTGAAGACTTGATGCCGCAGTGTGTGGGAAGGCCAAGGCAGGAATGCTGGAGGCAGTGACTGTGCAATGGCAAGGAAGAGAGAATGGAAACAGGCTACCTTGAGAGGAAGGAGGTTGGGAAAACCCCTAGAATGTACCAGAGATCTGGGGAGTGAGAGACTCTCAGGACTCAAAGGGGAAAACCCTAGATGAAAGGCCCTACAGTGGGGAGAGGGAACTTACTGATCCACCCTAATAGAAGCAGTGGGAGGGGAATGGGATAGGGGATTTCTGGAGGAGAAACCAGGAGGGGGTATAACACTTGAAATGTAAATGGAAAAAATGTCCAATAAAGAAAAAAAAACTAAAACTGCTTGTTGCAGTAAAAATAAAAATAGGTTTCTTTTATCCCCATGCTAGTGTTGGCACCATACATAGGGCCACATAGATTCTGCAGAACATTTTCATCTCTGTCAACAAAATGTCTATCCTGCTAAACTCTGTCACATTTCACACTGACAATGGCTACTCTATGAGTCCTGCAGCAATCTCTCTACCCATCTAGTTCCCAAGGTGGATGCTACCATGCCAGTTTCATATGTAGACTACCTATCTCAAGGCTGTCTTATTGTGGACTCTACTAAGTTTCCCAATGACAGAACATATTACACAATAACCTCTGACCTAGTTGATAAGATGTAATTTCCCCATCTAGAGAGCACAAAAGCCTGTACACTCTCATTTCTTAAAAATAGTCATAACAAACTGTATCTGTGTTCAGAGAAGAATCTTACCATCTGCCTCCATGTTCTTCCAGCTCCTCCTCTCACTCTGCCCCTTCTCTCTTTTCTAAAACTTTTGTCCTGTCCATCCTTCCTTCTCGTCCAATGACAAGCCTCATTCTATCTTATACCTGTCTTCCTACATAATGACATTAACCTACAAATGTTATGATCTGTTCAAAATTATTGAAGCATTCATCTTTAATTATGACTACATAGTATTACCATAATGGCAATTGTCAAATGTTTAAAAGCAATATTTCCTTAGCATCATCTAATATGATATAGCTGTCTCTTTATATGGACATCTTTCCAAGTCATCTTTAGGGATAATTTGTGAAAAAAAATTCTAAGGATAATCAAAAAATGAAATTTATGCACAAATAATTTGCATGTCACAAGATTTTATCCTTCAACTGTGAATGAAAAAATATTTTTGTATCATCATATATGCAATTCATTTTTCATTATTCTCCAAATAAAGCTGTTGTATAATCACTCCCCTTTAATGTATGTCATACATGTACTGGAAATAACTCTGAATTGACTTATCATATGTGGAAGAATGTCATTAATAGTATGCCACTTTATTAAGAAACTTAAACCATAATGCATTTTGGTACATGATCAGTTCCTGAATGCTATCTCCAATGGTTACTATGAAAATATTTTACTTGCTTTCTTTTGGTTGATGGTAATTCAAATACCTGTGGACATTTCTATTATCCCTTATTCAACTTACATTCTAAATTTACATATTCTCAATGTTAAAAAATCATTCAAAAATCACTTAACATATTATTTTGCTGTATTCTTTAAGATCTATCAGGCTTTATAAATATTTATCATGCTTGTTATTTTCCAAGATGATTTTATTTTACACAACGAGAAGTGATTTTTGTGCTTATAACGCAATACACATTGCATGCAATCCTTCAGGTTTTCTGTTTTGCCAAAAACTCCATTTAACCTGTATGCCAAAGTGCATAGTAACTGATGAAGCTCAGAGTACTCGATATATTTCTAGGAAACTGTGAGTCAGCAGGAAGGTTCTGCCTGAGTGCAGGAATGGCTATGATATGATGGTGAGCAAAGTCTCTTTGTAGCTAAAGATCTGGAAACAAAAGCTAATCTTTGTAAATACATCAATTTTCCAGAATGAACAAATAAGGCAACCATATTTTGGCCCCTGGAAAGTATTTAATATAAAAATTACTTTGTCCAAGTAAATACAATTAATCGTTTTGCAATTGAGAATTTTTAAATTTCTCTCTAGAATAATATAAATACAGTGAGAGGAATATAGTCGTGTGTATACATTCATGTATATCTTCACATTTCTCTCTGTCTCTCACTCTTTTTCATCTACCTATTTGCCTGCCTGCCTATCTGCCTATCTGCCTATCTATCTATCTATCTATCTATCTATCTATCTATCTATCTATCTATCTATCTATTTGTCTATCTGTCTATCTATCTTTATCTATTTATCTATATAGTATATATTAGATCATAATCAAATTAACATTAAAATGTAAGTATTTTTCCTTCTCCACAATTTTAGCTCCACAATTTCTGCATTAGTGAACACATATTATCTTGATTTTATATACAGCTGTACAAAGTGAATTATTAACAATATGGACTTATTAATCACATTTTCAAAATATCTAATTCTGATTTTATGTCTAATTTTGTGTCATCTTGCCACTGACTAGAATCATCTTAGAGGAGGAAACTCCAGTTCAGAAAATGCCTCCATAAGATGTGGAAGCCTACAGACCTTTTTTTTTTTTTAAATTAGTGATTGACGAAGTCAGGCAACTGAAAATTGTCAGTGTCACAATCCCTCTGCTGGTCGCTGGCTTCTATGAGAAGGTGAGTTGAGAGTCATAAGGATGAAGTCAGTAGAACCTCCCTTCTGCCTCCAGTTTCTTACCCTATTTGAGTCCTGCCTGACTTCTCTCTGTGATGGTCTTTTACCTGGAAATATAAGGTGAAATAAACTCTTCCCTCTTCAAGTTGGTTTGGCCATAGTGTTTCATCACAGCAATAGTAATCTTAAAACATGATTTTAATTCATATGTTAAAAATATTTTTCCAGTTGAGAAGTATTTCACACTCAAACTTACTAATTATTTGATTGTCTTTGATTCATCAGCTTATTGTTTGTTTCTGGAAAAGTAACAAGGAAAATACATTTAAGAGTATGCATAGGAACACTTTCAGAAATTATTGAGTTAAATCTCAAATTGCTTAAAATGATTTTTGAAGAAAGTCAGTTTAGCTTTAAAAACATAAGATCTATAGAAATTTAGCTGTTATGTTTATTAAGATGGCTTTTGCCTAACAGAGTAAAAATCAGGTTATTTACCTAGTATTTATAACTGTTTGTATTTGAAACTTATTTCATGCATTTACAAAAATCAAAATGCATTGTAAATGTCATAGAAATATATTTTTAGGCTTGCAAGGGTTAAAATATCTGGTTCTAGAATAATCTTTGAAGATATAAAGAAAACACATGCAGACAAACAGACACATTGGCACACGAAAGTAATTCCTTTCAGCATTGACATTTCTCCATAGAACCATGAACGAAACATCTTGACACTCTCCAAATTATGACAAAAGGCAAGATATTTGATAAACTAGATTATATTGATTGCCTGAGTATTTTTCATGGACTCAAAATGTTGCCAACATCAAGAGCATGTATCCTGAGAAGAAAGGAAAGACATAAATAGTCTTGTAATTTGAAATGTTTTATCAAGTTGCTTTGTTCTCTGATTTTCATTAATTTTGTTCTGTGTTTTAAGGCAGCTTCTGTAGATAATATAGTTGAAGAGCTAGATCAAGCAAACCTAGACACACAGTAGTCTCTGTTCCTTCTGATTCAAGCTATTCAGGTGTCCTGTTCTCATATGCATTGGGGTCATTATTCCTTAACACTGGAAGCCCAAGTTTCATCTAACTATTACCTATTTGCTTTTTTGAAATCAAAAGTTTTCAAACAGCTCTATGACTAAAACTGTGAGCTAATAATATGCTTGAACTTCATGAGAATCTGAGAAATGCTACTGAAAGCAATTACTAAGAATAATAGGATAAGTGTCCACACTATACTATCCTAATTATGATCATGTTTGATGGAAAAGAGCCAAATGACTGAACAATCACTGTAACCATAGAAGAGAAAGTTTTTGACTCATTTTTTAATTCCAGATAAATTAATACTCCATATTAAATTAATGACATGCCCTCAACTTATTTATTTGTTTCTGAGAGACACAAGATATAATTAGAAGGTAATATTGAACCAGGAACATTAAAGATAGTCAATAATTTAAGAATTCCTAAACTCATTGAACAGTCCATCCCTGTGCCTAAAGTTTATTTATTGGAAAACTCTTCTGAATTAAAGTGCATAGGCATTCCTAAATGCAGAGTCAGTAGAATAGCAAAACCATCTGGCAATTTAAGTCCAATTTGTAATGATAAAAGCTTATACTAATAGATTCCTCTGTGCTGGTAAAGTAGTTCTCTTGCTGATGTCTGCTAACAACAGTTCTTCATCTCAGAAGTACAGTGATGCTCTTCAACTTGTTTTAAACTTCATGATAATCTAAGGAATGAGCACAAACTTAAATATCTTCTGACTAGCTATCTAGAAAACAGAGAGGGACCATTGTAAAGCCTTATTTCTATTTAATGATCTGTTTTGAAGATGATGACTTCTGTAATTTGACTTTTCTCTTTCAAAAGCTGCAATTGTCTCCTTTAGTCAAATATGTGGCAACAAAATATTCTGTAAAGCAGTGGTCCTCAAAATTTCTAATGTTGAGACCCTTTAACATAGTTCTTGATGTTGGAGTGACCTCCAACTATAAAATTATTTTTCTTATTGCTTCATAAGTACAATTTTGCTAAAACTATGAATCCTAATGTAAATATCTATATTCTGGTGGTCTTAGGTGACCCATGAAAAGGGCATTTGACTCCCAAAGTATATCAACACATAGACAAAGTACTTCTACAGTAAAGAGGAAGGCACAGGTGAAACGTATCAAAACATAAATATTTATACTCTAATAAAATATTCTTATCTTACATGGTTGAAGAACATGATCCTTATCTGTGAATGCTGTTCCATTTTTAGCTGCAATTGGAAAGAGTGGCATGTTCATTATAATAAGAAGAAAGTTGAGGAAATATTTGATTTGTACATGTTTTGGTAGGCATTCTGACCATATATTTGAATATTTTATTACAGAAATAACTTGTTTAGTTTTGTCTATATATTTAAAGAGTACATGCAAGATTCTTCATATAAGTAAATTGTATAGCCATACAGAATACGGATGTATAAATACATTATGAAGGTATCTATCACATGGCTGATTGAATGAGCATAAACTTTAAACTCCTGATAAAACAAGCATTCATATTGTGTTGTTTGTTTTTGCTATGATTTAAACTTAGCTAAAATGAAATTCTGATGTATAGTAATGGAAATTTGAAGCAAATAAACTTGACAACAAGAAGTTGTATAACAGCAATTAATACAGTGGCAGGAATGTACATCTAATATTTTGGCAACTGCAAACTCTATTAACTGATTTAGCTTATGTGAATGAATCTGCATATCTGTGAGCCAAGGATATGATGCTATTTCTAAGTCCTTGACCAATCTTCTTCACACTCTCTCACCTCAATGCTCTATGCCTTTGAACACTGTTATGGAATGAACTGGTCAATATACCAATTAATAACCTTGGGTTTCTGACATGCAGATGGGTCACAGATGAGGAGACATCACCGGCAGGGGAATGAAAGCCTAGTGTTGATTTTCTTGAGTCTGTGAACCATGCTGAAGCCACCTGTGTCTCAAGAATGCTGGGTGCTGATGTCTTTAGGCCTATCTGTGAAAGTGTTCTAGATTCCTTCATTGTCTTCTGCTTAATATTTCCAAGCTAATACTATCTATGCTGTTGCTGCCTTTGATAAATTTCTGTGTAAAAATGGCAATCAGCTGAACCTGACCTCATATGGGGAGAAAGCAGAGTAATAACAGCATGTGGTGCATGGGAAATTTGTTGTCATGTGTGTGAAAGCAAATATGATATATTAGATGTCAAATAAATATCAGCAGAGGTAATGTAGGTCATGTGGCTCAGAGACCAATCTGAAAACCCAACCTCTCCATTCTGTGGTAGTCTTGTCAGCAGTATGGCTATCCTGATTCTGAGAAGGATTCCAATTTCAGCATGTCTGGCATCAGTTTCTGTCCAGCACCACACTTGGCTCATCTTAACTTGAATAACTTAAGTTGTTCCTAAGGCATAGGGGTAGAACTTTGTCCATTCTTTAATTTTAGAATGAGTCTTCTACCCAGCATTTTAGTCAGTTTATTTAAAATTTGGTAAGTATATAAATTTTACCAGATGTCTGTCACAGAAGTGACAGCTGCAGTGTTGTTAGTAAAAGAGGGATTGGCATTGCTGACAAGATGACAGTGCCTCGGTGGCTAGATTAACAATGGTGACAAGAGCTTGAAAATGGCTACAGATTCTTGACATTTCCCTACAGGGAAGAGGAAGCATGTATCATAAGCTGCAGCGATGGTAGACTGTTCAAAGATGTGATGTTCACAGGTGTTCTCTCTCTTCTAGACATGTGATAAGGGCTAAGAAGAAACTGTCAGATACTTCTTTTAAACATCAAAATACAAAAAGAGTCTTCCAGTTCGTTCAATATGATTGCATGACACAAAAGGAGAAATATCCATCTAGGTAAAACATACCAAACATATTTTAATTCAAACACACCAAAAAGACACAGAGCTGTTTGCATCTAAATTATGGAAGAGGTTGAAGGTAGAATTATCCCAGGTGCTTATCTTTCCTAATTCTTACCTGCTATTACATACAAGTTTAAACTTTCATCACATTAAGTTTCTTTACTTGTAAGATAAGATGTGCTTACTTGTATAAATATTCCGATTGGGGTGCTTATATCTTCAGCATTCTTAAGTGTATTTGTATACATAAGTTACTATGATAAAACACTATGATGCGAAACATTTACAGAAGAGAGTTTATTTTAATTTATGTTTCTAGAGGAAGCATCCATCAGTAATGGGAACGCCTGGCAGGTGGCAGTCAGATCAATGAGTTGAGACATTGTTTCTTTAACAGCAATCATGAAGGCAAAAATGACCAAGATCTGAGCCAAGACTGTAAACTCTCAAAGTCCAACTCCGTGACATTCTTTCTCCAGCAAAGCTCCACTCCTTAATAGTTTCATAACATTCCAAGAACATTATCAACTGGACATAATATTCAAACACAGGAGTCAAAAGGGAACATTTCCTTTTAAAATTACCAGCTAGTACATACTTAAATATAGAACCCAGATGCCCTTCAACAGAGGAATGGATACAGAAAATGTGGTACATCTACACAATGGAATATTACTCAGCTATCAAAAACAACGAGTTTATGAAATTCGTAGGCAAATGGTTGGAACTGGAAAATATCATCCTGAGTGAGCTAACCCAAACACAGAAAGACATACATGGTATGCACTCATTGATAAGTGGCTATTAGCCCAAATGCTTGAATTACCCTAGATCCCTAGAACAAACGAAACTCAAGACAGATGATCAAAATGTGAATGCTTCACTCCTTCTTTAAATGAGGAAAAAGAATACCCTTGGCAGGGAAGGGAGAGGCAAAGATTAAAACAGAGACTGAAGGAACACCCATTCAGAGCCTGCCCCACATGTGGCCCATACATATACAGCCACCCAATTAGACAAGATGGATGAAGCAAAGAAGTGCAGACCGACAGGAGCCGGATGTAGATCGCTCCTGAGAGACACAGCCAGAATACAGCAAATACAGAGGCGAATGCCAGCAGCAAACCACTGAACTGAGAATAGGTCCTCTATTGAAGGAATCAGAGAAAGAACTGGAAGAGCTTGAAGGGGCTCGAGACCCCATATGTACAACAATGCCAAGCAACCAGAGCTTCCAGGGACTAAGCCACTACCTAAAGACTATACATGGACTGACCCTGGACTCTGACCCCATAGGTAGCAATGAATATCCTAGTAAGAGCACCAGTGGAAGGGGAAGCCCTGGGTCCTGCTAAGACTGAACCCCCAGTGAACTAGTCCATGGGGGGAGGGCGGCAATGGGGGGAGGGTTGGGAGGGGGACACCCATAAGGAAGGGGAGGGGGGAGGGGGATGTTTGCCCGGAAACCGGGAAAGGGAATAACACTCGAAATGTATATAAGAAATACTCAAGTTAATAAAAAAAAAAAGAAAATTTAGAAAAAAAAAAGAAACAAAAAAAAAAGAATAATTGTTTTTCAGGTTAAAAAGTTACTATTTCTATCTAGGAGCTTATGAACTTAATAAAGTTAAGTAATTCCGATAGTGATCTATAAAAATAATATAGCAGAAAACCATTTGAGAAAATTAAAATATTAACAAAATGCATGTTGGAATATTTGTATAGCTATACATAAATACCATAACTAGATTAAAACACTAATGTTTTATCTCTCTGAATCAGGGGTTTCAATGTTCTTTTAGTTTTTCAGACAATATCATAAATATGAACCACAAATGTGCTAAAGTTTTGTAGAAAGTAATGGACATTACTCATGTATTTGATGCTTTGATTGATGAAGAAGACAAAATTAAATAAATACATTGTAAAAAATTATATAATAGTTTCAGTTTCATAGTGAATTATAGGACACTTTGGTAATTGTGTTTTATATGAAAAATAACTGATATTACCATATAACGAAAAATGCTGTGTGTACATTGGAATGCACACACATGCACAATTATGTGTACATAGTCATGTGCCTGTAAGTAGAAGTCAGGATAGGACATTGGGTGCCTTCCGTCAGTCTCTGTCTCATTGAGATGAAAGCTCACCATTTTCAGATAGGCTGCCCCTGTTCATGAGTTTTTAGGACCGACCTATCTCCATCCCTTTGGCTGGGATTAAGATATACACAGTTTTGGCCCTAGTCATCCTCTCTTCTCTACTTTCTATTTGCCCTATTCCACATTAGTTCTTATTCTCATTTATGTGTATTTTTGTGTGTAAATATCTGTGATATACATAGTATGAGGGAAAAACATAAGACATGTACTTCTGAATTTAACTAAACTTGTTGCCCACTTGCATCAAATTTCTAGCAAATAGTAATTATTTTATAGTATATATGACAATTATTTCTAAGAACTATAATCATATTAGAGTTAATTTTCTAGTTTAAAATTACATTTATATATTTTTAGTATGTGGAAGTGAGAGGAACATTGTAATAAAAAGTTTCCTCCTCCTACCACATGGTTGCCAGAAATACAACTAAATCATCACTCTTGAGAACAGGTACATTATCATCTGAACCATCTTTTCAGCCTGTACCCAAAGTGGTATAACTTCCTTTGGATACTTAATCATTAAAACTTTGGAATTTCCCAGTAGCTTGATATCAAACTATCAACTGAGTAAGAATAGCTGTCTTAAAACACATTTAGAAGATGTTAATTAGATTGACAATGTTTACTTTATTAATTTAGTTTATTAATGAAAATATGTGTATGACTGGGTCTCTTTAAAATGACAAAGTAGTTTCTGTCCACTTGTATATTTGGGTTCTGAGCTTTTCCTCAGTATTTTCCATGGATATATACTTTTTAAAATATTTCTTTCTCAAATATCTGGTTCTGGTTAGTGACTTCATTATTTTTTAATAATAGGTTATTCGGTAGACAACTTTTAGTTTATTTGGACAATTTCTTCATTACTTCTTTGAATAAGTGCTATATTGTTCTCTCTATGAGAGTAAAACCATTAAAGGATTTATATTGGATTCAAATTTGCTTGTCAATAGAACATTTCAACCCATCTGAAAATGATGTCTTGTGTTTTTGAAATTGGTGAAGTTGCAACTTTAAATTGACTTCTAATGCGAAATTATTCAACACTCTCTTAGGAAAGATCCATTCTTCACAGGGGCAATGGGATACTATTTTGACATAAGTCATAGTTCTCTATAAGACATTTATAAATGTTTGCCATCTTTATGAGGTTTTGGTCAATTAATTTTTTGTTTAAACCCAAAAGGAGTAGTACTATAGTGTTTGTAAATGTCTAATAGCTTGGAATAAGAAGAATTTCTATTTCCTAAAGATTTTTCAATTCAGAGTTTCTTTACTTATAGGGGCTGAAATTATATTTATAACTTCTACTAAAATAATAATATAATTTTCAAAAAGTTCTATTATATTTTGTAATCCATTTTTTGTGAGATGATTCTAGATGAAAATAAGAAAATACATTTCTGGAGTGTTGCAATCATTGCTTTATGAGGCTCACACATTTAATTTTCTTATTTATAGGTACTTTACATTTCTTCTGCATTCATTTGAAACTATTGCCCTGTGAGAAAATATTTCTGTGACTTTATCATTCCTTGACATTCTTTCCTTCTTGAATCCCCACAAATTTATCTCTCACCCACACGTGCACGTGTGAATGTCTATTCATGCATATTTACTTTATATATAATATATATTACATATATAAGAACAATATATGTATATATATATGTATATAAGTATACATATATGTAAGATATATGCACATAGTATATATAGTTTACATGTGTGTCTTATAGTTATACATATATGCTATCTGTGTATATATAGACATAACATATTATATGCATGGTGTCCACATGTATCCATTTTCTAGCAAATAGTAATAATTTTGTAGTATATATGACAATAATCTCTAAAATTATAATCATATTACAGCTAATTTTCTAGTTTAAAATTACATTTATATATTTATATTATGTGTAAGTGAAAGAAAACTTGCGAGAGTGAGTTTCTTCCTCCTAACATGTAATATAAATATATACATATACATATATACACATGTATAATGCATATACATATATAGCAGACATGTATGTATAAACACAAACTGTATGGGTTCTTTAACTGTAACAAAGATTGCAGTACTCCCTATTGCTCTTCCTTTACTAATAACTTATTACATTGAATGGAGTATTCATACTAGTGATGAATAGACTAAGGTATTAAGTTTTCTTACTTTTCAGAAGGCAGATCATGCTTAGGTCTCAAAGATAGGAAGAATGTTGAATGTGTATAAAACTTGTGACTTAAATAAATCATAAATTTTAATCACTTACAGTTATACTTTAATGAATTAATGCTTTTGATCTTTAAATATATCTTTTGACCATTTTATTAAGATGATCATATAAATATCACTGGTTAGCATAAAATGATTTTATTTATTTTATAGTATGTTTGTTATACTAGAGAAAAAGATAAAAAGATGTGGCATATTACACATTACATTTTTTCCATATACATAGAGAGTGTCTCTGTAATTTTTCTGGTTATGTATTGGTATGTGTAAAGTGAACTATCATTTGTGTGAAGTAATTATAGTCTTGATGTTTACTTCTAATAAGATAACCCTCTTTTCTCCTTCTGAATTCAGCCTGGCTGGTTCAATTAAACTATTTTTGATCAAACTCCTCTCCAACCTGACTGATTCAATCTCTCTTCACTCAGCTTTTCAAGAAATTGTTCTGCTTAATCTCAAACTAATTCTTTCGATTTGTTCTTATCTTTTGGCTTTTTATTCTCTGGCGTCTACTGCCTCTCTGTGCAAACCTTATGGAACTGAACTCAACTTCATGGGCCTCCTGTGTTGACTGCCAACTGATTGACTCATCTCCACTGCACTGAACTCAACTAACAAAACAAAACTGACTAACTATACATAGAGTTCTGCATGCCTCTCCCTCTTGATTGCCTGGATTAAAGTTGTATACTACCATGCTGGACGCTTTTCTCTATCCGAAACTTGCATAATACCAGGGTGGCCATCAACTCAGAGATCTGCTTGACTCTGTCTCCTGGGATTAGATGTATACCTGTACGTCTGCATTCTAAACAAATCACAGACCTAGGAGTTCTTTGGATGTGATCCTTTGCCAGAGCAACCGTACTGATGGATTAAATTTTCTCTACAGATACTACATGCAGGCTTTCTGCTCTATAAAAAGAATTAAGGCAGATATTCCCTTACCCAATGGAAAAAAATTTGCAATAATATACCACTTTAAATCACATAACTTTTTATATTTTTTGAGGATTTGATAAAACTATTATTATTGTTATTACATTATTATTCAATCGTTTTTAAGGCCCTCTTGTTAGTCTCCCTCCCTGATCACCTTCCCGCTTTTCCTCATCCTATTCCTCCTCCCCCATATCCAAGAAATATCTTCATCCCTCCACTCCACCAGACCACCCCACTTCCTGTGGCCTCACGTCTCTTAAGGGTTAGGTCCCTCTTCTCCCACTGAGGTCAGGTCAGTCAGTCCTCTGCTGTATATGTGTTGGGGGGCTTCTGACCAGCTAGTGTATGCTGCCTGGTTGATGGCTCAGTGGCTGAGAGATCTTGGGAGTCTAGGTTAATTGAGACTGCCGATCTTCCTATGGTGTTGCCTCCCTCCTCAGTTTCTTCTAGCTTTTCCCTAATTCAACCACAGGGGTCCCCAGCTTGTGTACATTGGTTGGGTGTCAGTATCTACATCTACTCTTCCAGCTGCTTGTTGGGACTCTTAGAGGGCAAACACGATAGGCTCCTGTGTGTAAGCACACCATAGTATCAATATTAATGTCAGGCCTTGGAGTTTCCTCTTAAGCTAGATCCTAATTTGGGCCAGTTACTGGATTTTCTTTCCCTCAGTCTCTTCTCCATTACTTCAGCACTGAAGACTAGTTTTTAATTTGTTGGTAAGATTTAAGTAATAACTGCATATTATAAATCATCATATTTCTATTTAATTGCTTTTTATATTTTCAAACATTGGTATTATAATTGGTTATAATTTTTATATTTATATGATTTATTTTAATTACTCTTTATTCATTAGTTATTTGAAAATAAAATAATGATATAAAATATTGAATCAATATAAAAATGTCTAATAGTATCAAGAAAATTTTTCTGCTCTTTTTATTTTCTCTTTTTTTCTTATTGTTTTCAGTTTTTTTTGAGCATATGATATACTTTTTTCATAGTTCCCTCTTTTGCCATGTCTCAGATACATCTGCCTTCCCTGCTCTCCAACTTTGTTTCTTTTTCAATCCTCATCAAGTTCAATTTATGCTCCAGAGTGGTGCTCTGACCACATGTGCATCATGATATGCTCTAAGCTTGCAACATGTGTACAAAGCAAAGAAAAAATCATCGTTGAAATATCTCTTGAGATGAATTCTCCATATCCATTTCAGGATTCAGAATTTGGATTTTAAAGTGTTTGCTTACTATTCAGTTATGCTGAAAAATGAACTTGGGCCCACGGCATCAGTAATGTATAATGACTTAATCATCTTACTACACTCCTACTAATGCATTACTAACTTTTGACATAGTAACTCATCCACCTGAACATATTTTTGTCTTAGACTCCTCTTTTTCAACTAGTTTTAAATAGTTACTATCCTATACACATTCATGTCTAAAATTTTTTCATATTTCTTTTTCGAGTCTACTTCGGAGACCACAAAAAAGTAGTCATGTTGTCTACACATATCTCAGTCTTCCTCATGGACTCCAACATCATTGATCAAAAACACAAGTAAAATTGTAGTATTTAATACATTGAAAGTCTACAGAATTTTTTCCAGCAGGCAGAGAGGTATGTCTGAGTGTTATGAAAAAAAATCTCTTTGATATTCTAATTTCAGAAAGTCTTGCATGAAATGAGAAAAAATAGCACACCACAATTAATAAAAACTAAAAGTTATAATATTCAAGAACATGGTGTTTTGTACGTTTAAATACACACAAATATATTTTATACACACCTAATGTATACATACATTTATACAAACACACACACATATATACATATATATATACATATAGGTAAAGTACATACATATATATGTAAGTATATATTCATATATATGTATCTCTATATGTATCTTTATATGTATATATAGATACACATACACACATTTATTTATAAACATATACATATGTATCAATTCACATACAGAAGTGTATATATGTGTGTGTTTGTACATATATACATATACATGTGTCATATACATATACATACACATGCATACACATGCACATACGCATACATAATATGTACCCAAATGAATATATATATGTACATACAATGTTTGTATACATATATTGACATGTGTATACATATACACATAAATATACATTACATGTATATATGCACATACACATACATGTACATAGGCATATATATATGTGTATATATATGTATATATATATATATATATATATATATATATATATACATGTTTGGCTTTCACAGTGCTACACCAACTTTAGCACATTTTACAGACAGGATCTATGTTATATCCTGTTTTGTGTCTAGATTGGTGTTTATTTACTTCGAGTAGAATCCTTGCCTGACAACAGAAAATTGCCAGTTCAAGCTCCCTAACCCCCATTATTAGGAGACTTTCTTAAGGTTACCCTAGTAGAATCCAGGGAGAGACTAAATTACCAGGATTTTACCTAATGAAATACATACCCCCCCATTCTACTTTTTCCTTTTGGTACACTCTCCTTCCGTTTTATTCCTACACAAGTGATTGCTCTTATTCCCTTCTCCAATGACCTCCCAGTCTACTAAAAATATCTATTTTACTTACACTTCCCAGATAAAACTATGGCTTTCCTCTCTTCTACTTTGAGCCCTCCTTGTTACTTTGCCTCTTTGGTTCTGTAGTTTAAAGCATGATAGTACTTTACTTTATAGTTAATATCCACATATAACTGAATATGCCCACTTTTTATCTTTCTAGGTCTAGATTACCTCACCCAGGATGATTTTTTTCTAATTCTATCCATTTGGCTGTAATTTGATGTCATTTTTTAATAACTGAGTAGTAGTCCACTGGATAAACATGCCACATTTTCTTTATACATTCTTCCGTTAAGAAGCATGTATATTTTTTTCCAGTTCATGGCTATTATGGATAAAGGTTCTGTGAACATAGGTGAACAAACAACCTTGTGATAGGATAGTGTATTCTTCTAGCATATGCCCATGAATGGTATAGCTTGGTCCTGAGGTAGATAAATTTCTATTTTTTTAAGAAACTGTCTTATTGATTTTCAAAGTGACTCTACAAGTTTGTACTACCACAAGCAATGCAGAAGTGTTCCATTACTCAACATCCTCATCAGCATAAACTTTCACTTTGTTTTTGATCTTAGCCATTCTGACAGGTGCAAGATGGATTCAAATTAGTTTTGATTTGCATTTCCTTGCTGTCTAAGTATGTTGAACATTGTTTTAAGCATTTGTCCTCCATTTGAGTTTTGTCCGTTGAGAATCCTGTTTACATATGTACAACATTTTTAATTTTTTATTTGGTTTGCTGGTGTTCAGTTTCTTGATTTCTTTATATATTTTGGACACCAGAACTTTTTCAGATTTACTGTTGATGAAAATCACTTCCCATTCTGTAGGCTACTATATTGTCCTATTGCCAGTGTTGTTTGTCTTACATAACCTTTCAGTTAAATGTGATTTAATTTAATAAATTGAAGGAGATTTCAGAAGATGAAAAGATCTCCCATGCTTGTGTGTCTATAGATCTTCCCAAAAGCAATCTAAAGATGTAATGCAATCTCCATCAAAATTCCAACAGGATATTTTACAGCTGTTTTATATATATATATATATATATATATATATATATATATATTTGTATTGGCATAAAAAGTTTGATTAATGTAATTGAATCAAAGACCTGCGTGCAAGTCCACATGCCTATATACATATGGACACATAATTTTTAAAAAAAAACCAGAAATATTTAATGAAAAAGGAAAGCATATTTAACAAATTGTGTAAGACCAACAGGATGTTGGCATGGCATATAGAAAATGCAATAGGACCCATGCCTATTACTCTGCACAAAACTCACATTCAAGTAGAACAAAGACCTCAAAATAAAACCAGATACACTGAAGTTGATAGAAGAGACACTCCAAACAGACTTAAACATATTGACATAGGGCACAGCTTCTTGAACAAGACAATGAAAGCACAGCCATTAATATACTAGGCAGTTTAGCAATTAATCACTAGGTTTTTTCCTGTTACATTAATTTTTTGCCCATAAGTACTACTTATAGATTTGTTAAGCTGTTTTATACCTAATGAATTACACCTAATGAGAGTTTAACACAACTGTTATATGATAGTATATTCCACAAATGATTGCTCAGTGTTTCACTCGAGATGTGAGATACATTCCCTCTAAAGGAATAGAATTTTCTGTCTTCTGGTATCTCACTTTCTAGAATGAGGGATGACAGGTGCTTTAAAAAAATAAACTAGGGTAGCAAATGATAAAGCCATATCAGAGGACAGTAGTAAGTTCTATATTAGTAAAGAGAAAGAAGATCAAATATGATTATTAGTTATTGAGAGTCTCTGAAAATATCAGAAAACTGTACTACTAAACAGTGGTGTCTGTGCACTGGAAATGAGTTAGATAAAACCCCAGATATAGAACTCAGAATAATGATGTAAATTTTCCCAAAGACACAAACAACGGCTGATTAAAATAAAGAAATAACTCATCAAATGGAAAAAATGTTTGAAGTTGGATTAAATGAATTCCCATTAAAAGAAGTGCATAAATTTTTTGGAAGTCAAGAGAAAACATATATTTTGAGTCTGAAGTGTCATCCAAAAGCTTATTTTTGAATATGTATTGCAGAGCTGAAGGAAGGTACTGCTTCGATAGGATGTTGAACCTTTCAAAGGTTGAATCTGGCTACTCAATATAGAAACTTAGAAGCAGATTTTGAAAAGATGTTGCCTGGTATTTACTGTAGAATAGCTTTCTGCTTTCCGTTCTGTGATTACTTTCCCAGAAGGTGCCCACATACTACTGACATGACAGCAGGCTTTCCCACTCATGAATTACTAATACCTCATCAGACCAAGAGTGATAATCAATATTTCCCCTTTTAAGCTGCTTCTTTTAGGGATTTGAGAATAATTATCCACAGTTTAATAATAGAATGTGCTTACCTTCTAAAGTGAATTCTGTCATTAAAGATTGGAAAGTTAATGTATGGCCACATAAACAGTTACGTTAAAACAAACACTTGACAGGGTCAGGGCACAATGTATGTTTGTGCTTCTGTTCTTAAAATTTATAAGTTCCTATACTCAATCTCCAACACCACAAAAAAGCAACAACAATAAGAACAACAACAGAAAACATACATTTTGATCATTACATTTATTAAAATATCATTTTAAATAATATTTGCAACAACAACTTTTTAAAAAGTACAGATACACTGTCAGTTCATTAAAAAAGGAAGTAACTGCTTTGCAAATAGAGAATAAGCTATATGCACTTACATAGAATTGATTATTCAAAATTTAGGGAGGCATGATATGTGACAAATATTTCCTCTGGATTAAATATTCATTTATAATGTAGAAAAAATCATACAGAAGCCTGAAATAGTTTGCTGAATAATAATGTTGAACAGTATAAAATTAATAATACTTTAAAGTATATTTTTCTCACAAGTATTTGACTTTCTGATTTCTCTCTAAAATATCTACCTTGATTGCAATTAGAAAAAGATATTTTGCTAAATTTAGAATTATTTGTAGTCCTGGGAAAAAGTTAAAGTTTCTTCAAGTATACTGATTAGATTGAAATAAAAAATGTACTTTGCTGTTTTAGATCAAGAAAATTCAATAGTTTGCTAGAAGCTTTCCGAATAGGTAAATGTATCATGAAAAAAGGTAAGGTTATCAGCGAGTATTTGCTTTGCAAACATGGCTGGTCATGTTTTACAATTTTTTTTACTTGAAACCAAATTTACCAAGAGTGAACTGTATATGTCATGAGTAGACAACTCAACATTTTGACAAATGTATAACAAATAAATATGAAAATCAAAAGAATACATTTCCATCTTCCTAGAGAATCCACTCTTGCTTAACTCCCAGTGGTGAGTCACTTCTAGTTTCTAGCGGTTTGTTTCATGTACATTGAGTCAGTAAAGATAAATCTAACATATCCATTCATTGAGATCTGAAATCACCTAGAAGACAGACCTTTGAAAATATCTGTGAAGATTAGCCTGACTCTGATACTGGAGGTGGGAAGAGTCACTCATGGTGGGGGGCAACTTTCCCTGACCTGGGATCCTGAACTACATAAGAAGAATAAAGTGGACTCGGCACCAGCACCCATTTGTTTTCTATTTCTTGACTGGAAAAGCAATGGAAATAGCTGCTTCAGGTTATTCCTGCTATGATTTCTATGCCTTTGAGGTCTACACCCTCGGAAAATGAGCCAGAAACAACATTTCTCCCACATGTTCCTTCCGCCAGAACATCTTTTCACAGCAACAAGAAAAGTAAGAAATAATTCATACAAAACACGTTAATCTCCATTTAATATTATATTTTAAATTATTTTATTGATTAGATATTTGCGTTTCACACACACCACTAGGGTCGCACACTACTTTTACACACACAGTCCCTTAAGTCTCTAAAACTGTAGGCACCACAGACATTTAGCGTTGTAGCCACTGTAATTTTAAAGGTGCGATTCACAGGAAATAGAGGTGTTTTGTTGGGCTTGGTTGTTGTCTTCTGGGGGCTTATTCATTTCTGAAGAGAAACAGAGGGGTGGTGTTTCCACAGGAAAAGGAACCTGGGAAGAGTAGAGGGAGGGGAAAGGGTGTTTGGAATGTACTGTATGTGATAAAAATTAATTATTAATTAAAAATGTGCTGATCTTCTTTTATTGTGTTTGTTACTGGCACATTACTACTATTGAACCATGTTCTAGCTATTTTGTCTTGTTGGGTTATTCTTATCCATTAGTGTATGGATGTGATTCCTCAAACTCATAAGCAAAGCATCAGATTGAAGTTGTTCATTCTAGAATACCCCCTGTCCCTCTGCTGTAAGTCATTCTGTTAACAGTTCATGCCCATTTGGGTGACGTAACAAAACCCCCATGTCTTAAAGTACTTAATTTTTGAAGCACTGTTTACTTTTGCAAACTACTGTAAGTTACCATTGCTAAATTTCATGAATCCAGAACTTTATACCTGTGGAGGATAATCCTCAGACTGCTGCATCATCTCATTCCAATTTTAAAAATAATATTTACAAGACATAATATTCTCTGACAATTTATCTAATCCCAATTTCCAGGTTCTCAGAAATTCTGTCACTGCCTTTGAGTGCATCAATTTTCTGGATGTTTGCGCCAGCGATTTTTCTCACTCTGGGATGTGAAATATTTTGCTATTCTCTGAACTGAATGTTCTTTGAAACGTAACGGGTATGTTTATAGTGTAAGTTTTCTTGAATGCCTTGTACCCTGTTCTGCTATCAGAGATTTTAGTGTGGATATTGTAGTATATAAGAGTAGCACCTACTTTTTCTTATTTATTTGATATGGTTTTGTTTTTTCTCCATTAATGTCCATTCACATGAGAGTTAAAGCTCCACAAAATAAATATTAACATTTTTTAGTATAGAGTAGAACAGGAGAATAAGAGAGAACAAGAGCGAAGATTGGCATTCTTATAATATGACTGAGTTCCTGGAGGATGGCACATTGCTTAATTAATTTATTTGTCTGTAGCTCTTGTGTTTTCAGTTTAGACTCTGTATTTTGAAAGAATAAAATGAATGCTATGCAAAGATGCAGCTTCACTATCTTAAGTCAGAGCTAAATAAAGAAACATGCACATAATGTCCTGTGTTATAAGTTAAAGTTATTACAATTTATCTCTAGTTAGAATGTGAAAACATGAAGAAAAACTTGGTATCAGCATTAATTTCTCACACTAAAAATTCATAAATCACTATTGTCATGAAAATAGCATAGATACTTCAAAGGAACAAGAACGTAATAGGTTCGAACTTTGACAGTTAGAAAGTCAAGCCTTTCCAGTATAATGTTTATTTTTTCTAAAATTATGTGTTGCCAGGAATCACTGGTGCTCTAACAAACATGTTAACAATTTTTGGTTCTTACACAACTCTTTTAATTTAAAAGAACTTAAAAATTCTGTTATTGATACAAACTTAGGTTTTTGCTCTTTTAATTTTTAAATACAGCAATCAATATATTTAAGTTTTTAAAAATCTCATGCAGTGATTGTCACACAAGCATGAGATGTGATTTAGATCCTAAAACTGAGAGTGGGGTTCTGCACTAGTAATCCTAGGATAGGAGAAATGGACACAGATAGATCCTCGAAACTCCATGGTCAGTTAATCTATCCTAATGGGTAAGCTCCAGCTTCAGCAAGACACCTTGATGATGTAACAAGCTGCTGGATGACTCCAACAAAGTTATAATAACTTCAATGTAGTCTTCTACCCAATACATAAATGTCCACACAGATGCATATGTATACCACAAATATATCTCCCTACACAATAATAAAATCACTCATGTACACATAAATGAGCAAATAAAAATTAATTAAGATGACCATAGTACATAATAATGATTATGAAATTGTAATTATTATTTGCATGTCATAAATGTAACCAGAAATACAGTCAGAAAAACAAATATGCATATATGTATTAAGAGAGTCATGCAAACTATGTCTAAAATATTTTATTTTATTTTATTTTTAGCATTAAGAAAGCTCCTTGGAATAAACAACTTCAAGTCACAGCTAGAAATGGGCCAATTGTAGGAAACAGAGTGGCAAGGTTATGCTAACATGCACAACTGTGAATAGGCTTTCAGACAGCTTAAATGTGCCATTTAGAAGGAATGTGTCTCATTTATCCATTGTTTAGAGTGATTGAAATACATTGCTCTCACCCAGCTACTTGGCAAGTGTTTCAATTAAGTGGGCACAAAATTTATCCTAGTTCAGTGTTCTATTATTCTGCTCTGTAGTATATAATTGCATGTGACTTTGGACCTGTAGAGGCCTTCCATTGTAAGGAAAATAAAATAACACATCTCATTTAAGTTAATAACCATAACTTTTCTCAGTGGAAATTCTTGTTTGGTAAAAAGCCACTGATGCTGGCAGCACAGGGCTCTTATTTTCATCAGTGTATTAGAAAATACAGGAAAATGTCAGAAAATGGGCAAGAGATTCAAATAGACTTTTCTGAAAAGAAGACATACAAACAGCTAACAGGTATATAAAAAAGGTCTCACCAACATCAGTTGTCAGGGAAATGGCACAGCCAAAAAGCACAGATTCCATCTCACCTCTAACCAAAGAGCTGTTAACAAAATGACAAAAAAAATGCGGGTCGGATGTAGAAAATGTGAACACTGTCCATAGTTGGTGCAAATGAAAATCAGCATTTCCATTGTTTCACAAGTATTTATCTATCTAGGGGGAAATATAATATAGTTACACCATGGAAATACATTCTACAAGTGAGTCAAAAGTAAGCTAAAGATCTCTAGAATTCATGAACAGGGTATACTCCTTTTACTCTGCAATGTTGTTCTAGAAAATATAAAAACTGGATCAAAAATATAATTCTCCATGTATTGTTCTTACTATACTATTAATATTCTGACATTACTTTTACTTTCAACAGCTAGGAATTATATTGAAAAGGGAAACATTTTCTAATGTTTGTTTTTCAAACACAAAGATACATATAGGCAGGTGGACACACACACACAACACACACACACACATGCATGCACAAATGGAAATCAAGTCATACACTTTTATTTGTTATAAACAGCATATTTTAATATAACAACAGAATGATTTGTTCATATTCTGAATACCAGAAATCCTTGTCCAGTCCTGGCAATGGACTGGGTATAGATTTTTTCTGAAATGTTACCTTTCTGAATGTTCACTATCCATTATTTAATTTATTTTAAGTATATGAGCACACCATAGCTGCCTTCAGACGATTGTGGTGGCGCACACCGGTAGGATTTGCTGAAGGAAGCAGAGGCAGGAGGATCACAAGTTCAAGGCCTGCCTGGTCTACACTATCCCTTATTTAAATAAATGATTTTGTTTTATTTTTAAAAAAATATGTATTTTTTTCAAACATTGACTTTTGCGGTCCATAACACTTTAAATTTGAATAGATGCATCATATGATATAAATAATACCACAGGCATAGAGCTTCTTGTAGGGTTTTTCTATATTATTTACCATTTTTTCCAAATCCTTGTCATTTTTCAAGGAATATAAAGATAGGTAACAGATATTTTGTCTTAGAAACCATGTTTCAGTTTTGAGTGTAATATTTTCAATGAACAAGTTGTTGCTTTTCACTAATTTCTTTCACTGTTCCATACAGTCAGCTGAGAATTCAGACCACAGTCACTCTCTAAATGTAGACTGAGGACTGAGCACAGGATATAGATTGGGAAAATTGGGTGCTTTGGCTGAAAAACATCCTCCAGAGATGTCTGTCCAACCACACCTGCTTAACTTCCTTGTATCTAAAAGACCTTTTCATGAGCAGATTCTTGATTTGCTTCTCTGTGTCTTAGTACATGTTATAATTATTTGTTCTTATTTTCTGCAAATCACAGTTAAAGTACTAATATTCTCAATAGATAAATTACTGGAAATCCGTTTGGCATAAAAGTTCCATCCATATGCAGACACCAAACCGAGACATTATTGCTGATGCCAAGAAGTGCTTGCTGACAGGAGCCTGATATAGCTGTCTCCTGAGAGGCTCTGGCAGAGCCTGACCAATACAAATGCTGATGCTTGCAACCCAAGATCAGACTGAACCCAGAGACCCCAATAAAGGAATTAGGGGAAGGACTGAAGGAGCTGAAGGGTTTTGCAAGCCCAAAGGAAGAACAAAAATATCAACCAACTAGACCCACCCTCCTCCAGAGCTCCCAAGGACTAAACCACCAACAAAAGAGTACACATGGAGGGACCTATGGCTCCAGCTGCATATGTAGCAGAGGATGGCCTTATCTGACATCATTGGGAGGGGAGGCCCTTGGTCCTGTGAAGGGTCATTCCCCAGTGTAGAGGAATGCCAGGACAGTGAAGCAAGAGTGGTGTATAGGGGAGCACTCTCACACAAGTGTTATTGCCCAAACTGAAAACACACAGCTCCAAGTCAAGTTGGGTGTCACCTGGATTAAAAAAATAAAACCTCAGAGATAATTCACATTCATGAATTTATACATTCAATTTGTTAAAATTACTGATTTTGATTGAACTATGTTTTAGAATGTTGCCAAGATGTCAGAAATGGACCAAATTCTTTATATGTTGAAATGAATGAGTTACACATTTTATAAAAAGTAATGTCATGTTTAATGATAGGATTAATTACAGTTACTATGAAGATGTGTTTTCTACAGAAGGACGAGTTAGTCTAATTCTAGATGTGCTTGTAAGCTTCCAGTCTACAGAACAAAAAGGGAAAACAAAGTTGAATGAAATAGCATTTCTGTCAATCAACATGGTGAGGGATCAATACTCTTCAACAGCAGGAAGAATTGCCATAAAATTCGAATATTCTAATGGGATCTCTGTAACTCCTTTATAAGTCCCTGTGAGTCAAAGCTATACTGTTTTCTGTGTGACCTGTGGTAGGTTTCCACAATGTTCTTAAGCATCAATTTGGCTTCGGAAACCGCTGTTTCACAGCAGAAATTGAAAGCGACCATCATAGTTATGTTAAGAAAAGTAATAATTTGCAATTCAGGGGAAGCTTAGACTTGAAAAAAAACAGACTGACTTTCTCATAAGGTTTTAATTCAGATATCATTACCAAGGAGAACAGAGTACATGTTGCAAGAGAATTGAACAGCTTTCTCGCTGAGCACTGCATTCAAGTATTGCAGCAAATTGAAACCATCATTATTCTATCAAAACAAACATGCATTGACTAATTATACAGTTCCCGACAGCATCTTGAGCTACTTTGCATAGTATAAAGTTGCTTTCTTTGAACTTTCAAAGCTGTTTCCTTCTTTCAGGGCTTTCAGGGCTTTTTCTCACACACACACACACACACACACACACACACACACACACACACACGCTCCTCACAAACTGCTGAAAGTTACTATTCAATATAATTCATATCACCTAATGAAAATTTGTATGAAAAATTTAAATCTTTCCATATCCCTATTTTTTATAACCATGTAAGAATACCTTTTGTGCCACAAACCCAAGATTGTTATCTTTTGTTTCCTTGAATTTGTTTGCACTGACTGGGGTACAAGACAAAACCTCAGTTGAGTTTTAAGAAACAAAATATTGTTAAGTGCACACTCAGAGACTATGATGAATACTTTAAAAACCTTTGACAAGAACTAATAGATGACACGAGTAGGAAGAAGACAAAAATTGTGATTGCATTACCCTGAGGCTGTAGTTATGTCTTGCAGAGGCAATCTCCATGAAGAATTCATCTTCAACAGTGAGAGAACTGCATTTGCTACCAAATGAAAGATCAAGAATAGCTCACTCTTTACAACTGAGGGTCAAACTTCTTTCTCTATATGGATAGAATTTTTACTCTGCAATCATTCTAAAAGTGTCTAACACATTGTAATTTACATAATTTTAAATATTATCAATAACTGTCTAATTGTATCTCTCCTTCCCAAATTTAGGGATAAAGGCCTGTGCCACTACAACTGTCCAGGTATGTTTATTTGTAAAAAGAATTAAATGGTTAAATGTTTTTTCTATATCTAAATTACCTATAGATTAGTAGTTTTCCACCTGTAGGAATCAATGCCTATGGGTTTGCATATCAGATATACTGCATACCAGATATTTATATTATGATTCAAAAGATTAGTAAAGGTACAGTTATGAGGTGGCAAATAAATAATTTTATAGTTGACACTCAACACAACATAAGAAACAGTATGGAAGGGTCATAGCATCAGAAAGCTTGAGAACCACTGCTATAGAATAATATATTTGTATTGATATCCTTTATTGTTAGTTTCGAACTTTGTTTATGTTTTCAAAAAGTGCACACTTTTCACAATGGAGAAAAATAGAAGTACATCAATAATTTCATAGAAAAACTCCTTGCTAGCAAAACAATTCTATTAAACCAAAGGATACATTTCAGCTTTTGGAAAATGCTAACACTGCCAGCTAGACCTTCTTGTAAAATTGGAAACAGACTGGTTATAGACATAAAGGCCTGTGATACTGTGTCAGCATTTTCTAAATCTGTATTATACTTTTGTTCCAAGTGTAATCAAGGCCAACCCTATAACAGAAAACACATCAGAGAAACCTACAAAAATACCTCATGGATTTATCGATGAAGATTTCCCCATGCGCTTTACAACACAAAGAATTTCTGAGGAGGCAAAATGAATAGCTCTGTCATTGGGTGAATATCAGATCTTTCAAAGTATATATTGAAAATGTATTTTGTTGAAATATAGATGGGATAGGAGTTGTATGTTTATGTAATAATTTATGTATTGGTTTTATAGTCATGTATAATAAAAAAGATTTTTTATCAATTGTTCACTTTGTGCAAACTATTACAGCTAACTTCTCACTAAGGTTTTCTAGCCTACTCAGGGATACCACATAATGCATAAGTAATCAAAAGTCATGCCAAAGGGTTTGAAATTAAGAGAGGTATAGTCAAATAAATAGTTCTGTTAGGCTAAATTACATTGTGATGACAAAACAACTTAAATTGCACACGCACATAATAAATAAATCCACAAATAAACGAACATTCTTCATGACATTTGAGGGCAGGCAGGAGACTTCTAAGATTTTCTTATTATTATTTCTTCACTATTTATTTTATCATTTATATCTCAAATGCTATCTCCTTTACTGGTTTCCTGTCCATAAACCCCCTATCTCATCCCCCACTCCCCCTAAGTTTTTATATCAGAAAATTGGGACACAGTGACAACTATTATTTCTGAGTAATAGTGCCCTACAATTAGAGAAGATTTTTGAAACCTGGTATTAAATGGCATGTCTAGGAAATGACACAATCTTCCTAGTTCAGTATCAATTACCCCCACCATCACCAGAACCTTTTCAAACTATACCAGGAACAGAGCAGAAATTTTATTAGTATTATTTCTAGCACAAAGAAGGGTGGATAACAAGTATGGATAACACAATTCTAAATTTACTAGAGAGAGGAACATTTGGGCTGACTATCAAAAGTAAACAATTATATTAGTATTCTGCAGATTAAAAAATTACCTGTACCCAGAGAATGAATATAAGTTTAGATAGACTTGTTAACTGTTTTTAAAGGAACTTTAGATATGTCCATTCAAAATAACATGTGTTGACTGTTGTCTTAGTTGATTACTCTGAAAAGACAACAGAACCAAGGTGAATCTTTGAAAGGATCATGCTTAATTAGAGGTTTCCTTATAGTTTTATAGCCCTGATCCTAATAGTAGGAAGCAGACACATGTGGAGGAGGAGCAGTAGCAGAGGGCTTTACAAAATTATCTACAGACATCAGGAAGAGAGAGAAAGAGACACTAGACCTGGACTTTCAAAAGCTCAAAGCCTACACCCAGGGAAACACCTTCACCAATGTCATACCTATTTAAACAAGGCCACACCTCATAGTCCTTCTCAAACAGTTCAAGTAACTAAAGACAAAGAATCCAAGCATATGAGCCTGTTTGATCCAATCTTATTCAAACCAACACACACATATATATGGCCGAAGAAAACAGTACTATGGAGTAGCTAAGGGCAGCAAGAAGTTTAATTCAGACTATTTCCCATGAAGAGAAATCTCAATGAACTGATGACTGCTTACATTAAAAAAAACAGACAGGAAGAAGACTTAAAGTTAGTTAAATGGAAAGTATTTCTCTTTCTCTCTCTCTCTCTCTCTCTCTCTCTCTCTCTCTCTCTCTGTGTGTGTGTGTGTGTGTGTGTGTATACACATAAGGAGTATATCATGAAATAGGAATCAATAAGCTGCTATGCTATGCAAATATGTAGATAATTGTGGAAGAGTAGGTCGTCATTGGGATGGGGACTAGAGTTCAAAGAACCAAACCTTTCTGTAGTCATTGTGGCTGAGGCTATAGTACACAATGTGATACACATAGAAACTAGGATAATACTTGGTCAAAACACCAAAAGAGGTTTATGATTCACACTGATTAGGACCAAATATTTGAAAACTAGATATTTATTATAAAGCAATACTGTCTAGTCATTAAAAGTAGGGTTGTATATAGTTCGTAGAATAAGAGAGTAATATGATCAGAATTAGAATAATGGTGGTTTGATATAGAGAATATGATGTGGTGAGTTATAAGGAAATGTAACATGAAGAATAATGAATGGTTTAGAATCTAAATAGACATATTTGTGAGAATTTCTAGAAAATAAATGTAGTCTGAATGGAGATGAGGTATAATTATTACAGATAGGATTTTGGGAAACCCTGAGAGAAGGGATGAACTAACGAGTGATCTGAGCTTTTTGAACTTTAAAATGATTAGAAATAAGGAATAGAGCAAAGTATCAACAGCAGCATACCTATACTGTATGCAGTTTGCTGATGACTGGAAATACCGATTGTTATCTACAATTCCCTGAATTTTCACAACAGATTTGATGTGGTCACTCAGTTTTTCCTATATCCTTTCTCTCCATTTGTCTTTCCTTTTGATTGTCAATCCCTCCTTGAGAATTTTAGCTTTGGGAGTATAATACTATACTCTTTGCTTTAATAACACAGGAAGTTGTACATTGTTGTTTCTGGAATAAGAAAGTAAACAGCAAAATATTCAAGCAGATGGAATCCTTGTACCTTGGCTTCAGTCTTGATTTACAAGAACAATCGACTTTGTGAAATTTTCTCATTTTGAAATGAGGGCATCATATTTACCATTTTTCTTTTATGTATCATGACTGATAAACAATTTAACATTGACAAAAGAAATCCCATGAAAGATATAGACCATTCCACTGCTTCCATGATTTATGGAAATTTACTTGTGATCTATTTATGTGTGTACTTGCAAGCATCCAAGTGTGTGTGTGTGTGTGTGTGTGTGTGTGTACATGCACACACGTGTACATGTCTGTGATTATGTAGATTGTATATTACAATAAAAAATTCTACTGTTTAGACAAAGAGAAAGGAGAATCCGGTTGGTTTTGTTTTGTTTGTATTTGTTGCTTTGTTTTGTCTGAGAGCAAGAAGCCTTTATGTAAGATTCTGCTATAACTTTGGGAAGCGTCTGTAACACACACACACACACACACATGTGCATGCTTGCACATACAAGGTCAGAAAGATAGATACAAAGAGACAGATGACAGGGGACTTGAGTAATAGAAATATTCAACATTTCTTTAAATATACTTACAGAGATTTACTCAAGAACATCCCATGAACTATAATTAAATAATCACTAACACAGAGTTTAAATATGTCTAAATTAAGTTGGTATTCTATTCTGCAAAAGTAACTATAGTACAAAATTAATATGCATTTTGCAATTTAATATTTAAATTGAATTTTATACAAATTTAAAATTAATATTATAAAAAGGTAAATATACATTTTTAGAAAGGAGTAATATGGAACATTCCTGGATTTACCAGCAGTATGAATAATGAACGACACAGAGGTGTTCTTTTCTTTTTAATTGGTTGTTTTATTTATTTACATTTCAAATGTTATCCACCTTCTTGGTTTCTCCTCCGCAGACCCCCCAAGCCATCCCCCCTCCTGCTCCTATGAATGTGCTCTTCCACCTATCTAGCATGGTGCACCCTAGCATTCCCCTATGGTACATATGCACCTGGAGTCATGGGTACCTCCGTGTTTTCTATGATTGGTAGGCTTCTAATCTAGTCTAAAGCTTTGAGCTTTTGCTTGAAAAATCACCCAGCTAACTCTTCTAAGTTCACCTGATTATCTTGCCCAAGACCAGTCAGGTAACCAGCTCTATGCCTTTTTTGCTCTGCTCCAGTCTATCTGTTCCCTCCATGTCTGCTCTCTGAATTTTCTACATCTGCTTTCTTCCCCTGAGTCATTTCTTCCACCTTTGACTCAGCTATCAGCTGTCAGATCTTTATTGCAACAAACAAATAGGGAGAAAATACCTGATGCATTTCTAGATTGGCTTTAGGCAGTTAAGGAAGGACATATATTTACACAATAGAAAATCTGCTCACAGCCCATAGAAATGACAATGCCAGAATCCTACCACCACTTGGCTATCTATTGGTACAGAACTAAGCTTTGAAATGCAGAGACAAACCTTCACGCACTGTGAAGAAAAGGTTACTACAACAAAGCAGAAAAAGATAATATCATATTTTATCTCATGTCCCAGAATAGATAATATTCCTATTTCTATGAAATAATTTGCTCAGGTGCTGAGTCAGTATCTTCTTGGCAGAAACAGAATTAGTGTTTATCATGGCATTCAGATATGCAGTGTATGTGACCTTGTCAATATGTAGAATCATGGCCCATTAGTTTTATATATTTAGTGGAGACATGTCTGCAACAGAATAAGGAAGGATCTATGAAATTTTGTAGATTCTGAGATTAAGCAAAGAAATAAAGATAGTGTTGTTATCTGATGCTTCTTAGGATTGGCATACACTCTGCTTCTCTCTAACAAGATATACCCTCAAAGACTGCTTTCTCTCCAATCTATCTCTAAAAGAGGTATGCAGAAACTGGTTCACTGTACATGGATGAGGTCATAAAAGAAAATTTAATTGGGGAAAAGGAATAATGGTAAAAAGGAACCTTGGCATGCATATCAATCTATTTCAAGTTTTAGTCATAATCCACTGAATTCCTACAACATTGAAAATAGTTTGGAATATTTGTACACATTAGGTTTGGATAACATAGATTAAGGCCAGGGTTACAAATGTCTGTGCTTTATTTCAAATGACAATTTGCTCAATCATTTGTCATATCCATGTTATCATAGCAGATTCCCAACAACTGAGCCTCGTGAGAAGCACTGCGAGCCTCAGAATTTACTTAGAGGCATCCGTTGACCTTTCCTTCTGTGTCCCTCTCTCTTCCTTCCATTCTCTGCATAGACTGTCCACACTCGGTGCTCATTATCAGGAAACATGTCTTGGATTCCACAGCAGTTGCTCCTTGGGTTCTTTTTCTAGTTCTTAGAAGATTTTATATAACACAGTTTACCTCAAAACTTCCTAGAGGGTTTTCATAACTTCTTTATGATTTTCACGTGATTTTGTTCTACATTTCTTTCTTTAACTTTAAATTTAAGCACTATTAAAATTTGTCATTTAAAAATATTCTTTCACTGTTTTGTACTCCAATCTGTCTTATTAGTTCTACTTTTAGATATACACAATTTTATGTTAAATTAAATAATTTCTTCTGTTTTCACTAAATCTTATACTTTGCAATTTACACGTATGATATTATTTATTTATTCATTTATTTATTTTTATATTCTGGATTTTATTCCACTCTCAGTTCACACTCCAACCTCCCATACCTCCTCACAATCTACCACCCCGTAAACATAAGGATGTCCCCACCCAATCCATCACACCAGAACTCTAAACTCCCTGGGGCCTCAAGTCTCTTAGGGGTTATGTACATCTTCTCTGACTGAACTCAGACCCAGTAGTCCTCTGCTGTATATATGTGTTGGGGGTCTCATATCAGCTGGTGTATGCTGCCAGGTTGGTGACTCAGAGTCTAAAAGAGCTCAAAAGTCCAGGTTAATTGAGACTGCTGGTCCTCCTACAGGGTTGACCTCCTCCTTAACTTCCTCCAGCTTTTCCCTAATTCAACCAGAGGGGTCAGCAACAGGGTTGGGTACACAGATCTGCATTGACTCTTTCAGCTGCTTATTGGATCTTTCTGAGGGCAGTCATAATAGGTCCTTTTTTTGTGAGCACTCAATAGCCTCAGTAATAGTGTCAGACCTTGGGGCCTCCCCTTGATCTGGGCCCCCTTTGGGGCTTGTCAATGGACCCTTTTTTCCCTCAGGCTCTTCTCCATTTCTATCTCTGCAGTTCTTTCAGGGAGAAACAATTATGTGTCAGAGTTTTGACTGTGGAATATCAACCCCATCCCTCATTTGATGCCCTGCCTTTCTGCGGCAGATGGTCTCTACAAGTTCCCTTTACCCTCTGTAGGGCATTTCATCTAGGATCCCCACCTTTGAGTCCTGAGAGTCTCTCACCTCTCAGGTCTATAGTACATTCAGGAGGGTCCTCCCAATCTCCTCCCTCCTGAGTTTGCCTGTTTCAGATCTGTCTGGTAGCCCTCAGGGCTTCACTCCTTTTCCCCTACCAAATACCAGATCATGTTTCCCTCTCCCCCGACCCTGACCCCAACTCTACCCTCTTCCCCTTTCTCTCCCATGTCCCTCCATCCCTCCTCCCTTGTGGTTGCTTTCTTCTCCCTCTCCACTGGGATTGAGACATCCTCACTTGGGCCTTTCAGCTTGTTGACTTTTTTGAGTTCTGTGGATTCTATCCTGGGTGTTCTGCATATTTTTCCCAATATCCATTTATTAGTCAGTACATACTACACATGTACTTTTGGGTCTGAGTTACCTGACTCAGGATGGCATGTTCTAGTTCCATCCATTTGCCTGCAAAACTCAAGATGTCCTAGTTCTTAATAGCTGAGTAGTATTCCATTGTGTAAATGAATCACATTTTCTGTATCCATTCTTCTATTGTGGGATATCTGTCTCATTTCCACCTTCTGGCTATTACAAATAAGGCCATTATGAACATAATGGAACACATGCTTTTGTGGCATTGTGGGGCTCTTTTGAGAATATTCTCAAGAGTGGTATTGCTGGGTCTTTAGGGATATCTATTTCTACTCTTGTTTTATGACACATCATTTTTTAAATCAGGTAAATAAAACATGTTTCAATATTTGTAGAACAATTATAGCCATGAGGACAGAACAGTACATAAGTGAAGCTGCAAATACCCTTTCTTCCTTTACATCTTGAATGATCAAAGCTTCATGTGTTGTGGATTTGGTAACAAATGTATGGGTGCTTTTGAAGGTGGAGTAACCACAAAGAGTGAAATCTATTTAGAGAAAATTAGGGGATTATTAATGTGCTTTTGAAGTGCAGATTGACATGCCTCCCCTTTCCTCTCTTTCTTTGTCATATACTAGGAGATGGCATTTTGTTTTATGAATGAAAAGTTAACTATGATATCATTGTTGAAACAGGATGGGAAAATAAATAGAAACAGGAAGAAGAATCTTTATATGATTAAAATAAGAAAAAAAGAATTTATAAGGAGATAGGGAAATTCACAGAACATCTGTGATAAAGGGATGTAGTAAAGAACCCCCCCCCAAACCCCCATGGCATATGATTTTTCAATGGTCACATTCTCCCATAGATACAAGAATACATGCAGTCATAAATTGAGCAATTCAACCTTATGATTGTTAGGACAGCTTTGAACAAAACTACTCCTCATCAGTTCTTGTCCCTGTCTCCATCTTTTCATTTTATTTACTATGTAATTTCTGTTGTTCATAGGTAGTAGAAGACAGATCACTACTTATGAGGAAATTTATCTGCCAGTGGGGCTCTTCTTAGGAAATTTTGATTTTCCATCTCAACAGCCCAAATATGGTTTGAGTGTACCTCCCAGTTACACTTGTGTTTGAATATAAGTCCTATTGTAAAGTGTCAGGAGAGGTAAGCCTTTTTCAAACAGTGGTATGGAGACATCCTTCTTTGAATGGACATTTTAGAGCAAACATTATTCATAAGTGCATTCCTTTGATTGAAGAAAGAAAGGATAGATGTATACATGTATGCTTCCTATCAACAATCACAATCTCTAGACTACACCAGGAGAAGACAGTGACAATTTAGCTTGGCATCCAAGAGCTGGGGTTACCAGCAAAATAACATAGATTGGAACTACCCCATTCTGTTGCTTTGCATTTCACCAATAGAAAATCTTCAGACAAAAGTCATGAAGGTGCCAGTTGTAGATTATTTGTATGTATAGTAATTTTGAACTATCCATCAGTTTGAACATCAGAAAAGTCAAAGTCTAAAACACATGTAGATATTTATCACAGTCTATATAGTGAGATGCTATTTTTCTTGCTATGATTTTATTGAATGCAGCCATATTCACTTTAAATATAGGGTTAAAACAGATGCATGGTTAATGACAACTAGGTATTGTCAATTTATGTAGACAAATATGTCCCAAGGATAAACAATGTTTGATTGGGTAGTATACTGGACACTAAACGGTTCCAACAGAGCATGCTTTCTAGAATATTTTATCTTAACTTTTCAATAATGAGTAATTATTGGAATTAAACACATTCACCAAAATCATTTTATATGATGGGAATAAAATTCTAGCACAAATAAATTACTTAGATAGGCTATTTTTAGTGACAAAGTAATAAAGGAGAGTGTCCTGTCACATTGTCCTTATTGTATTAGTTTCAATCTCTTCTGTGCATTCACGTCTATGATCAATCTACTTCCATTTTTACAAGCTGAATTTATTCTCCAAATTCACAGTTTATATTAGCTCTAATACTGACCAACAATAGTGGCATGTAGAAACCATGTACATATTTCTCAATGAGAAAACAATTCTCTCAACCCTAGTGTTAACTCTTAGTGTTATAGTTGTCCTTCAGAAAATCAGAAGGGCCTGACACCCATAACTTTCATTAGGAAGACATTGATGTTAATATTATAGTTGTTTTACCTTCAAAGCTCTAATTCCTAATCACAAATGCTATGCATGAATGAGATAAGCTTCTTCACAACTTTTAGAGTGCAACAGAAGATACAATGAGCATGTTAGTCTTTTAAGCAATAAACTGTGCATGTTAACAAATTTAACTCTAGAGCATGAGTTTCTCCATAAGTTGGTATGGATTTTTATCAGCACCCTTATTTGAAAGTTTTGGAGGCAAATAAAGCAAAAATTCAATACTAGTCTAGAACTCATACATTAACAATACATTTTTCAAAAAATTAAGAAACCATCACTTCATGATTTTTCTGATCACAAAAAGTGCATGCTGACAGGAACTGGATATAGTTGTCTCCTGAGAGGCACGCACAGCCTGAGCACGTCAAACACAGAAGCTAATGCTAGCAGCAAACCATTGAACTGAGAATGGGATCCCCATTGGAAGAATTAGAGGAAGGATTGAAAGTGCTGAAGGGGCTTGCAACCCCATAAGAAAAATGCCAACCATCCAGATTTCCCAGGGACTAAACCATTACTCAAAGACTATACGGACTGACCCATGGCTTCAGCTGCATATGTAGCAGAGGATGGCCTTGTTGGGCGCCACTGGAAGGAGAAGCCCTTGGTCTTGCCAAGGCTGGACTTCTCAGTGTAGGGAAATGTTCAAAGGGTGGGAAAGGGAGTGGATGAGGAGGATATACACCCTTATAGAAGAAGGGGAGGAGGATTGGATATTGGCCCTATGTCTGGGAAACTGGGAAAGGGAATAACATTAGAAATGTAGATAAAAATATCAAATAAAAGAAAAATATTTTAAAAAAAAGCTAATTTACAAAGGGATATTATTTATTCTATTATATTTATGTCATTAATGTCTTCAATAGTTGCTTTTGTCATCTGTCTCTAAAACATAGTTAAATCTGGACAAGTTCCACAGATATATTGTCCTATATTTATTCTCCTAAAACAAAGTAAACATGCCTTTCAAACATATAAAAAATGAAACCATCTGAAAACAGCAATAGCAAAACTTTTGCGTGTGCCAGTTAGTTTTATTAATTTAATATAAGCCAGTTATGGTAACAGAGAACCAGAAGTGAATAATTGCCCCCATCTGATTGGCCTGTGGAGCATTTTCTTAATTGCCAGTTGATGACAGGAGAGCCTAGTCCACTGTGGGTGGTGCTATCCTGTTGACCTGGTTGTATGTGATTAAAATAGAGGAAGAAGGAATAAGTCAGTAAGGAACATTCCTCTGTGATTTCTGCTTAAGTCCCTCCTTTCGGTTCCCGCTCTTACTCCGGCGTCCCTTGATGATGGACTGTAGCTTGTAAGTTGAAATAAAGCCTGATCTCTCCTAAAAAAAAATGTTTTCATAGGTAAGGAAAACAATAAGGGATCAATAGTTTAAAAACTTCCACAAACCTAAAAATAAATATGTGCAAATATGAAATTTTTTCACTGTGAATAAAGTGTGCTATCAAATATTTGAATCAGGCCTAAAGAAACCTGTTGATTTTGGTTATAACAAGAGTTTTTGCAAATATATACTGTAAGGATCATTCCTCTTGGTAGACATCATGACTTTTAGCATGTCCTTTTGATTGACAACAAGAACAACAACAACAAAAAAAAGGTTCAGCCATTCAAACATCTCTTTGCAGTGTGCTTGCTGATATAGATAAGCCAAAACCAATTCCCAAATCAATACAAAGCTGTATGGAAAGGATAGCTACATTCTTTTCATGGAAAAGTTCTGATTGCCTGGTGTATACTATTACAAATGAATGCTTTTCCACAAATTTTACTTTGAAGGGCCATTTAAATGAAAAGCTTAAGTAAATTATAACATGAAGATGAGAAATTTGATGCAGAAATGCGTGAATTTCTACTTTCTGTAGTCCTGACGTTAGCACAGGGCACAAAATCTATTGAGCTTCCTATTATGTTTATGGGCTGATCTGTGCCATGGTATTAGAATTTTTCACACAATTGTAAATTACACATACAATTAATTTATTTTAACTGAAAACCTGTAGTTAAATGACTCCAATGATTTCTTTTTCATGGATATCTTCCATACTATTAATCTTCTTAAGAGGGGCTGCATTAAATATGTTATCAAATTTTATTTGCATTTTTGAGGTATACATGATATGAAAATTGGCTTTGATTCTAATTGTCATGTTGTATTAATTATAATCAAGACATAAGTTCCAAGAGTCTATCTTAAGACCTCTGGCATCATTAGTTGAGTGTATAGTCTAAATTAGAGGATTAACTTGCTATTTTTTTATTTAGTTTTCTTGGGATTTTTGTTTGTTTCTGTTTGTTTGTTTTTCTTTTTCCACAGAGATTCATTATGTATTTTTGAATGGCCTGGAACTCATTGAGTAGACAAGTCTCTGTGCTCCAACTAGTAGAGATCTTCCTGGATTTTGCCCTTTTGTCCTAGGATTAAATGAATGCTATACATAACGAACATCGTATTTTAAATTTACTGCCACGATGACAATGTCTTTAAGACAGAGATTTTTGATTCATTTTGGAAATTTTAGAAGATCAAACTTCGATATTTCATCCAGTGGTATATCATGAACCCTTCTTATTTCTTCACCGAGTTACAAAGTAGGATCTGCTCCCAGTTTCACTGAGATCACAGTGACATGATTGCTATTGTATTGACATCATAAGCTGATTTGGTAAAGATGATCATTTTCACAATATTTACTCTACAAGTCCATGACTATAAGAGGTCCTTACAATTTTTAATGTCTTTATCTCTTTCTTACAAAGTTTAAAGTTTTCATTGTAAATAGCCTTCATTTCCTTGGTTAGGTTTCTTCATAGAACTTTTATTTTCCTTGAGGATAGTGTCAGGGTGAATATTTCCAAAAATCTCTTTATCTGTGCTGATCTATAGAAAAACATGATTATGTAGTAATCATGTATATATCACACTGATAAGTGTGTTTATCATTTATAGAAGTTTTCTGGTAGAATTGTCGTGATCTTTCATGTAGTGTACATGTCTGCAAGCAGAGCTAGTTTGACTTCTTCTCCTCTGTATACCTGTTTCTATTGCCTTCTCTTCTAGCTCCAGCTAGTGTTTCAAGTAAAATATTTAAAATAAGAGGAGTAGATACTCTTGTCTCATTCTTGAAGTCAGTAGGATTGTTTCACATATTTCCTCACTTAGAATGACATTGTCTGTGAGTTTAGGTTTATCTTGTATTATGGTTATGTATGTCCCTTCTAGTTAGTTAGTTATCATCAAGGACTTTTATTATGTATTCATGCTGAATTTTGTCAAAGGCTTTTTCTACATCAATGAATCGATCCTGTGACTTTTACCTTTCATTCTTTTATGTGGCTTATTATATTTATTGGCTTGCATATGTTGAACCACCCCTGTACTTCAGGGAAAAACCCAACATGATCAAGGTAGATAATTTTTTAAAGTATTTTAGTATTGTGTTTGCAAGTATTTAATTGAGTAATGGGAGTCTATATTTATCAATGATATTGGGATTAGTTCTCTTGTTTTTATTTTGTCTTAATCTAATTTAGATATCAGAATAATACTGGCTTCATACAAAAAAGAATTTGGAGCAGGACTTTTGTCCTTTCTTTCTCTCTTTCTTTCTTTCTTTCTTTCTTTCTTTCTTTCTTCCTTTCTTAATGTTTAAGAAACATTAAGGAGATCCTCTTTGAATGTCTTACAGAATTCTGCTGGGAAACTATCATATCCTGGACTTTGTTTACTTAGAAATCTTTTTATTACTATTTTAATTTTATTATCATTATGGGTTTATTAGACAGTTGTTTTCCTGTTGGGTTAATTTTCATGATGTGGCTCGATGTAAAACTTTGACCATTTTATTTAACTTTTACAGGTTAATGGAGTACATGATTTTACATTATTCACTTTTAATAGTCTGAATTTCTTCGTTGTCCAGTGTAATGTTTCAATGCTGAGTTTTAATTTTCTTACTTTGGGTCCTCTCTTTATATGCTGTTGCTTGTTGGGCCAAGTGAAAATCTTGTTTATCTTCTAAAAATCAACTAAACAAACAAACATGCAACTCTTAGATCCATTTAATCTTTGTTTTCTTTTTCTTTTTCTATTTCATTGATTTATACTCAAGCTTTTATCATTTCTTGTCAACAACCTGTTTTGGAATTGGTTTGTTATTCCTTCTTTTGTTCTAAACTTTTGAGTTGCATCATTAATTAAACCAATGTAATCCTTAACTTCTTTCTTTATATTTGCCACTATACTCACAGATTAGCGTGCTCCTCCTTACCCTTCATCAACGAACCTTCTTTTTTCAAGATATGATGACCACTACAAAAAACTATCAGCAATCAAACTGCAAAGTTGTGGACTCTGATCCAAATGGAAACATCTACTTTGTACTCAGTTATAAATTTATAACTGAATATGTGATTAATATTCAGAGTCATTTTAGAAGAGAAAGCATGACAGATAAAATAGTTAAAGCATAAAAGAGTTTGCAGTAATATGTCTCCTCTGAATGTCAGAAGTTACATTTTAATGCTTCAACAACATAAAATATGTCAACATGGGAAGGGAATATTCATGAGACATTATCTCTATACCATGAACTAAGAAATGCTGAGATTGTCATGATGTTTACTGCTGAAGCCAGGGAACTTCCTTCCACTGTTGTGATTTTAGAAAAATTAACAGATATTTTTACTCTCCTAAAATTATTATCTTTTACCCTCTCAAAAGAACATGCTGACCCAAATTAAATGTACATTTCAAGAACTCTATTAAAGTATTTGAAAACAATATTTATGAAACAAAATCAATAAGAATGTGTTTTCAGCAAAGTTCCTTTTCATTTTTCTTTGGAATTCTGTTTTGGTTTCTCAGATTGCTTTAGTTATGATTAGTTTTTGCAAATATTTTCCCATCTGGATTATGAGCATACTGCAGATAAACAATTGTATAATTTGAATTGTGGAAATATTTGTACAATGGTAAAGTGTGTACTACTGTGGTTTGGGATACGTAATCAGCTGTGTAATAAAAATAATAAATAAAATATGCAAATGGAAACTTCAGTAAATTTCCCAGATGGGTTTTGTGAACTATTTCATTTGCTTATTTTGTCTGCAGTATTTTTCTATACAATTATAGCTTTAAAAGAATAATTTCTAGAGAAAACTAATACAATTTTCCAAATCAATGAAACACATTTTGTGCATTTTTATAGTCACTTTTTACATATTTTAGATAGATGAGGAGGTTGTTAATTTAACTATATCTTAGTTTATACTTTTCATTGGTTAAATTTCAGGTATATAGCTTTAATTATTTTTTAAAATCAAAAGTACTATATTTTTGTCAAATATGTTTGTCTAAAAAATAAACATTAACCTAAAACTCAATGCCACATATTGGATTTTTATGCAGGCTCACATATTTTTGATATCCATGTAGAGAAGTTTGTAAGTTATTTAATTTTCTGTGTGTCATATATCTTCAATATAAAATGAACATACATGTTCTTGGAAGTTGCTAGTAAAGGGTAGATTCACAGTTTATTATTAAACATTTTTAATTTTAGGTGTTAATGCTACATCGCACTAAGTTCCCCTCAAAAGACACCAGCACAGTCTTTGGAAAAAGAAAAAACTTCACATGATAAAATAATTACATATAATTTTAAAGAGTTCTACTACTTTTAATTTAATTAAATTTTTATTGAATATTTTTATTTACATTCCAAATGTTATTCCCTTTCCAGGTTTCCCATCCATAAGCCCCCTATGCCATCCCCTCCCCCTTCTTCTGTAAGGGTGATCTCCCTCAGCAACCACCCCCTATTCCCCCCTCCTTGCACTGACATTCCCCTATACTAGGCATGAGGGGAGCTCTGTCTTGGCTTCCCCTCCCATTGGTGCCCAACATTGCTGTCCTCTGCTACATATGCAGCTGGAGCCATCGGTCTGCTCATGTGTAGTCTTTGGGTAGTAGTGGTTTAGTTCTTGGGAGTTCTGATTGGTTGGTATTGTTGTTCTTATGAGGTTGCAAGTTCCTTCAGCTCCTTCAATCCTTTCTCTAATGCTTCCAATGGGGAACTCATTCTCAGTTCAATGATTTGCTGCTAGCATTTGCCTCTGTATTTGTCATGCTCTAGCTAAGCCTCTTGGGAGACAGCTATATCAGACTCTTGTCAACATGAACTTCTTTGCTTCATTAATATTGTCTAGGTTCTGTGGCTCTATGTGTATTGGCTGGATTCCCAGATGGGGCAGGCTCTGCATGGCCATTCCTCAAGTCTCTGCTCCAAACTTTGTCTCAATATCTCATCCTATGAATAATTTTGTTCCCCCTTTTAAGAAGAAGTGAAGCATCCACACTTTGGTTGTCCCTCTTCTTGATTTCTATTTTTAAGCAGTAGAATTGTAAATCACTGGTAATATATGTGTTTTTTGAAATATTACTAGAAAATATTACCAATATGATACATACTTGTTCTAGATTTTTAATTAGATTTGACAGAAAGATGACTTTAATAAGGACAAACTATTACTAGACACCTTTGTCAAAAATCAAACACAATGTGCTGGTTATTGTCCTGTGTTGAGATAAGTTATAAAAAGAAGAGCTTAGCCAAAATGAAGGAGGCATGAGAAAAACTGTTGAAAACGTATTATTTTATACATCATTTGAAAATCAAACAAAAGAGTTTGAATGCAGAAACTTTACAAGGCTCTCAAACTGTGGGACTACAAGGAGTGGGTCACCAAAAAAATACTTGTAGTCAAATATGCAATACCTTCATTGGAGTTGCATGTCAGAGGGGTTATTGAAACCCCAAAGCAATGCAGACTTTTGTTGTCCTTTGTGGTCGCTCATTACAACTGAATAGTAAGAACCTATTGCTTAGAATACCCCTCATTTTGCATGTAAAGAAGTCAAGGTGTAAGAAAGCTGAAATGTGGGGTTGGGGATTTAGTTCAGTGGTAGAGAGCTTGCCTAGCAAGCGCAAGGCCCTGGGTTCGGTCCTCAGCTCTGAAAAAAACAAAAAACAAAAAAAAAAACAAAAAAAAAAACAATAAAACAACAACAAAAAGAAGAAAGCTGAAATGTCCTCTCTATTCACTAGCTTCTGGTGGAGCTGTGCAGGCTTCTGGTGGAGAATAGTCTTACAAAGCTGTGAATTCTACAAACTACAACACTGACATGGTAAGCAAGTTGTGCCCATTAGAAAATAGCAGCACTACAGTGATGGGGGTAGCCAATCATTCTCTCATTGCCTTTTAGCCCTCTTACACAATAGGGAATCAATACCTATTCATGTAATCCTTGTCAAAACCCTGTGACTGAAGCACTGTTAGGCAATTAGAAGAAGTCCAAAATTGCTCGTTAGCTAAACGAATTAACATAGCATGAAACCATCATTTAAGTATTTATGGTTATTCCCATAGACATAAGACTTATACCTCCTCCTACTTGTGAATATGAACATGGAGATACCTGTCTGCACAGATACTGAGAATAATAGATTCTAGAAGTATTAGCCCTAAAGAAAACATTTATATCACCATTTTAATGATCATAAAGCATTGAATCTTGGCATAATTAAGGCAAATGCCTACCGTCACTGGACCTACACCAGTAGGGTACTCAGTGAAATATGAAAGGTAAAAAATTCATCGGAGTCTGCCAACTATAGGAAGGAACTCTAATTAGTATGCAATTCATTACAATCTTTTATTTACTAACTAGCATGTTATATCTGGTTAAGAGAATTATAGAAGAGACTCATGTAGTATCAGGCTTCTACATCTACATAGTCTTTTATTCTCCAGCTTAGAAGGTTGAGAATTTCTGTAAGTCACAGGCTGAAGAAAAAGTAATACTACCTAATACAATTTATACCAAGTTTCTTTTTCCATTTGACCTTCTTTAAAGCTTGACTATTAAATTGTATTTTATAATTATTTATAAACTTTGAAAGAGATGACTGTATGAATTCAGCAGAAAACTACCCTTGAAGAGGAGACTCTGGAGTCTGTGAAAATGTATTATTCTTATTTCCAAGAAAAAGACATTAATGAAAATGTTCTAACTTCATGAGAAAAAATTGGTAGCTTAATTTTGGAAAATGAATAAGAAAAGTAAAATAATGAAAATATACATTCATAATGTTATTTTTAATGTCAATCCCTACATAGAATATAGTACCTAATAATGACATGTAATGTTTTTAAGTAGTTTTCAACCTAAATTAGCAAAAACATTTTTATAAATTCAATTAGAGTTACACAGGTCAAACAGTACTAATAGTTCTGCCATCATAAACATTTTTATGAAAAACATTAGTACCATCTGGATATATGAGTAAGATACAAAATGGAATGAAATGAGAGTAGGTTCACTTAATTAATGAAGTGATGATATAACAGAAAAAAAAGCCACACCACCACATTTTCAATTGAAAAATACATATTATATCACTTTATAAATAATTCAAATATATATTAAATTTGAAACTTTCATTTTAATTTAACAAATTCCTTTTAGATATTCAAGAATGTGCTGACTATGATTTATAAAGACATTAACAAGATATAACTAAAATATCTTTTTTAAATAATGACATAGTGATAAATCTATTAAAGAGACTGAGAAAGAAAATAATTTGAAAGAAAGAACAAGCATTGGGATAGGAAAGAGGCAAGAAAGTTAAATACAAGCAGGAAATAGAAGTATGTTTAGCATTTTCATTGGCAGTAATCAACATCTGTCTAATTGGACTTAGAAACTTCTCTTCAAGAGGAAAATCAAGGCTGGTACTAGAAACCTAGCCAACTATTCAAAGCTAATGAAGTCATGAATTTTGAAAGAGAACATACAATCACTACTGTAGTAAATCAGCATAATCCCTAATTACATTTGAAGCATTTGTCTTTTTGTCTACAGTTATGTGTAGTTCTCACCCCTCATCAAAGAAATTTATCTTTGCAACAGATATATCTTTACAAAAAGTAATAACAGATTTGTGGAACCAATTCTGAATGTGTATATCAATAAAACAACATCTATACTGAAATATCGGAGGGTAGAAAGGTTGTAGTAGCCAGAAGTTCAAGAAACTTGCTTTTACATTGTGTCTCCTAGTAAAATTAGCAGCAATGCCTACAAAGGCTCAACAACATGACTGGTCAACCATGAGCTGAACAAGAACAACAATAGACATAACTATAATGGACAGAGGAAGGGCTACAAAGCTTGACCATCATGCAAAGAATGACTAAGGAACATGGACAGCAGGCAAAATAGACTTCCCTAGGGAAAAACACACCAATGAGTTATCCAATACTGAATAGTTTGCCTTGAAAACACACAAGAAGACCCACGGATCCCGGCCCGCAGCAGCTCTCTGCTCCCAAACCCCATGGGAGAGAGACCTCACCACCTGGTCAGGTGGGCACTCCTGAGGCTGCAGAGCAGAAGAGACCACCAACAATGCCCACCCCTGGCCCAAGAAGAAACTGTATAAGGCCTCTGGGTTCCCGTGGGGGAGGGCCCAGGAGCGGCAGGACCCCTGCGCCTAAGACACCTCCGGAACCTGAAGGGACAGACCAGATAAACAGTTCTCTGCACCCAAATCATATGGGAGGGAGAGCTAAACCTACAGAGAGGCAGACATGCCTGGGAAACCAGAAGAGACTGCACTCTGCACACATCACTGACGCCAGAGGAAAACACCAAATGCCATCTGGAACCCTGGTGCACGGAGGCTCCCGGAAAGGGTGGCACAGATCTTCCTGGTTGCTGCCGCTGCGGATAGCTCGTAGGCAGGACCCCACGAGAAAACTTGAGCCTCAGGACCACAGGTAAGACCAACTTTTCTGATGCAAGTGACCTGCCTGATGAACACCAGACACAGGTCACAGGAACAGCTGAAGGCCTGTAGATAGGAAAAACTACACGCCCGAAAGCAGAACACTCTGTCCCCATAACTGGCTGAAAGAAAACAGGAAAACAGGTCTACAGCACTCCTGATACACAGGCTTATAGGACAGACTAGCCACTGTCAGAAATAGCAGAACAAAGTAACACTAGAGATAATCTGATGGCGAGAGGCAAGCGCAGGAACCCAAGCAACAGAAACCAAGACTACATGGCAACATCAGAGCCCAATTCTCCGATCAAAACAAACATGGAATATCCAAACACACCAGAAAAGCAAGATCTAGTTTCAAAATCATATTTGATCAGGATGCTGGAGGAATTCAAGAAAGACGTGAAGAACTCCCTTAGAGAACAAGTAGAAGCCTACAGAGAGGAATCACAAAAATCCCTGAAAGAATTCCAGGAAATCATAAATAAACAAGTAGAAGCCCATAGAGAGGAGTCACAAAAATCCCTGAAAGAATTCCAGGAAATCGTAAATAAACAAGTAGAAGCCCATAGAGAGGAGTCACAAAAATCCCTGAAAGAATTCCAGGAAAACGCAAGCAAACAGTTGAAGGAATTAAAAATGGAAATAGAAGCAATCAAGAAAGAACACATGGAAACAACCCTGGATATAGAAAACCAAAAGAAGAGACAAGGAGCTGTAGATACAAGCTTCACCAACAGAATACAAGAAACGCAAGAGAGAATCTCAGGAGCAGAAGATTCCATAGAAATCATTGACTCAACTGTCAAAGATAATGTAAAGCGGAAAAAGCTACTGGTCCAAAACATACAGGAAATCCAGGACTCAATGAGCAGATCAAACCTAAGGATGATATGTATAGAAGAGAGTGAAGACTCCTAGCTCAAAGGACCAGTAAATATCAACAAAATTATAGAAGAAAACTTCCCTAACCTAAAAAAAGAAATACCCATATGCATACAAGAGGCTTATAAAACTCCAAAATAGATTGGACCAGAAAAGAAACACCTCCCGTCACATAATAGTCAAAACACCAAACGCACAAAACAAAGAAAGAATACTAAAACAGTAAGGGAAAAAGGTCAAGTAACATATAAAGGCAGACCTATCAGAACCACAGCAGACTTCTCACCAGAGATTATGAAAGCCAGAAGATCCTGGACAGATGTCATACAGGCCCTAAAAGAACACAAATGCCAGCCCAGGTTACTGTATCAGACAAAACTCTCAATTAATATAGATGGAGACACCAATATATTTCATGACAAAACCAAATTTACATAATATCTTTCTACAAATCCAACTCTAAAAAGGATAATAAATTGCAAAGCCCAACACAAGGAAGAAATCTACACCGTAAAGAAAGCAAGAAAATGGTCTTTTTACAACAAAACACAGAGAAGAGAAACACACAAACATAATCTCACCTCCAAATATGAAGATAACAGGAAGCAATGATGATCATTCCTTAATATCTCTCAAAATTAATGGACTCAATTCCCCAATAAAAAGACACAGATTAACAAGCTGCATATGCAATGAGGACCCAGCCTTTTTCTGCCTGCAGGAAACTCACCTCAGAGACAAAAAGAGACACTACTTCACAGTAAAAGGCTGGAAAACTGCTTTCCAAGCAAATGTTCTGAAGAAGCAACCTGGAGTATGATTCTAGTATTGAATAAAATTGATTTTCAACTAAAAATCATCAAAAAAGATAAAGAAGCACACTTCATATTCATCAAAGGAAAAATCCACCAAGATGAACTCTCAATCCTAAATATCTATGCTCCAAATAAAAGGGTGCCTACATACATAAAAGAAACCTTACTAAAGCTCAAAGCTCACATTGCACCTCACACAATAATAGTAGGAGATTTCAACACCCCACTCTCATCAATGGACAGATCATGGAAACAGAAAATAAACAGAGACATAGACTAACAGAAGTTATGAACCAAATGGACTTGACAGATATTTATAGAACATTCTATCCTAAAACAAAAGGATATACCTTCTTCTCACCACCTCATGTACTTTCTCCAAAATTGACAATATAGTCAGTCAGTCAAAAAACAGGCCTCAACAGATACATAAAGTTAGAAATAATCCCATGAGTCCTATCATATCACCACAGGCTAAAGCTTGTCTTCAATAACAATAAGGAAAGAACACCCACATATACATGGAAGTTGCACAATGATAACCTGGTCAAGGTAGAAATAAAGAAAGAAAGTAAACACTTTTTAGAATTTAATGAAAATGAAGGTACAACATACCAAAACTTATGGCACACAATGAAAACTGTCCTTAGAGGAAAACTCATAGCTCTGAGTGCCTGCAGAAAGAAACAGTAGAGAGCATACATCAGCAGTTTGACAGCACACCTAAAATTTCTAGAACAAAATGAAGCAAATACACCAAGGAGGAGTAGAAGACAGGAAGAGCTGAAGTCAACAAAGTAGAAACAAAACAGACCATACAAAGAATCAACAGAATGAAAAGCTGGTTATTTAACAAAGTCAACAAGATAGATAAACCCTTAGCCAGACTAACCAGAGGACTCAGAGAGTGTGTCCAAATTAACAAAGTCAGAAATGAAAAGGGAGACATAACAATAGAATTAGAGGAAATTCAAAAAATCATCAGATCCTACTACAATTGCCTATATTCAACAAAACATGAATTTCTGGAGGAAATGGACAATTTCCTAGACAGATACCAGGTACCAATGTTAAATCAGGAACAGATAAACGATTTAAACATCCCCATAACTCCAGAAGAAATGGAAGCAGTCATTAAAAGTCTGCCAACCAAAAAGAGTCCAGGTCCAGATGGATTCAGTGCAGAATTCCATCAGACCTTCCTAGAATACCTCATACCAACACTATCCAAACTATTCCACAAAATTGAAACAGACTGAGCACTATGAAATTCCTTCTGTGAAGTGACAATTTCTCTTATACCTAAACTACACAAAAACCCAACAAAGAGAGAACTTCAGACCAATTTCCCTTCTGAATATTGACACAAAAATACTCAATAAAATTCTTGCAACCCAAATCTAAGGACACATCAAAACAATCATCCATCGTGATCAAGTAGGCTTCATTCCAGGTATGCAGGGATGGTTTAATATACAGAAAACCATCAATGTAATTCACTATACTAATAAACTGAAAGATAAAAAGCACATGATCATTTCATTCAATGCTGAGAAAACATTTGACAAAATTCAACACCCCTTCATGATAAAAGTCCTGGAAAGAGCAGGAATTCAAGGCTCATACCTAAACATAGAAAAACCCATGTACAACAAACAAGTATGTAACATTCAACTAAATGGAGAGAAACTTGAAACATTCCTACTAAAATTAGGGGCTAGATAGTGCTCCCCACTCACTCGCTACTTATTCAATATAGTTCTCGAAGACCTAGCCAGAGCAATCAGACAGCAAAAGAAGATCAAAGGGCTACAGATTGGAAATGAAGAAGTAAAATATCACTATTTGCAAATGATATGATTGTATATTTAAGTGACCCCAAAACTAACACCAGAGAACTACTAAACCTGATAAACACCTTCAGCAAAATGCCTAGGTATAAAATTAACTCGAATAAATCAGTAGCCTTTTTCTTCACAAAAGAAAAACAAACTGAGAAAAAAATTAGGGAAATGACACCATTTATAATAGTCCCAATATAAAATATAATATAAAATAACTTGGGGTGATTTTAACAAAGAAAGTGAAAAATTTGTATGATAAGAACTTCAAGCTTCTGAAGATGAAAATTGAAGATCTCAGAAGATGGAAAGATCTCCCATGCTCATGGATTGGCAGGATTAATATACAAAAATGGCCATTTTACTGAAAGCAATCTACAGATTCAATGCAATCTCCATCAAACTTCCAATTCAGTTCTTCATGAAGTTAGACAGAACAACTTGCAAATTCATCTGAAAAAACAAAAATCCCAGGATAGCTAAAACTATCCTCAACAATAAAAGGACTTCCAGGGGAATCATTATCCCTGAAGTCAAGCAGTATTATAGAGCAATAGTGATAAAAACTGTACAGTATTGGTACAGAAACAGGCAGATAGACCACTGGATTAGAACTTAAGACCCAGAAATGAACCCACACACCTATGATCACTTGATTTTTGACAAAGGAACCAAAATCATCAAGTGGAAAAAAGATAGCATTTTCAGCAAATGGTTCTGGTTCAACTGGAGGTCAGCATGTAAAAGAATGCAGATAGAACTATTCTTTTTTTTTTTATGTTCTTAAATTTTTTTATTAACTTGAGTATTTCTTATTTACATTTCGAGTGTTATTCTCTTTCCCGGTTTCCGGGCAAACGTCCCCCTAATCCCTCCCCCTCCCTTTCTTTATGGGTGTTCCCCTCCCCATCCTCCCCCCAACAATCACGTTCACTTGGGGTTCAGTCTTAGCAGGACCAAGGGCTTCCCCTTCCACTGGTGATATTACTAGAATATTCATTGCTACCTATGAGGTCAGAGTCCAGGGTCAGTCCATGTATAGTCTTTAGGTAGTGGCTTAGTCCCTAGAAGCTCTGGGTGCTTGGCATTGTTGTTCATAAGGGGTCTCGAGGTCCTTCAATCTCTTCCAGTTTGTTCTCAGATGCCTTCAACGGGGGTCCCGTTCTCAGTTCAGTGGTTTGCTGCTGGCATTCGCCTCTGTATTTGCTGTATTCTGGCTGTGTCTCTCAGGAGAGATCTACATCCGGCTCCTGTCGGCCTGCACTTCTTTGCTTCATCCATCTTGTCTAATTGGATGGCTGTATATGTATGGGCCACATGTGGGGCAGGCTCTGAATGGGTGTTCCTTCTGTGTCTGTTTTAATCTTTGCCTCTCTATTCCCTGCCAAGGGTATTCTTGTTCCCCTTTTAAAGAAGGAGTGAAGCATTCACATTTTGATCATCCGTCTTGAGTTTCATTTGTTCTAGGCATCTAGGGTAATTCAAGCATTTGGGCTAATAGCCACTTATGAATGAGTGCATACCTTTTGTGTTTTTCTGTGATTGGGTTACCTCACTCAGGATGATATTTTCTAGTTCCGAACATTTGCCTACGAATTTCATAAAGTCATTGTTTTTGATAGCTGAGTAATATTCCATTGTGTAGATGTACCACATTTTCTGTATCCATTCCCCTGTTGAAGGGCATCTGGGTTCTTTCCAGCTTCTGGCTATTATAAATAAGGCTGCTATGAACATAGTGGAGCATGTGTCTTTTTTTATGTTGGGGCATCTTTTGGGTATATTCCCAAGAGAGGTATAGCTGGATCCTCAGGCAGTTCAATGTCCAATTTTCTGAGGAACCTCCAGACTGATTTCCAGAATCGTTGTACCAGTCTGCAATCCCACCAACAATGGAGGAGTGTTCCTCTTTCTCCGCATCCTCGCCAGCATTTGCTGTCACCTAAGTTTTTGATCTTAGCCATTCTCACTGGTGTGAGTTGAAATCTCAGGGTTGTTTTGATTTGCATTTCCCTTATGACTAAAGATGTTGAACATTTCTTTAGGTGTTTCTCAGCTGTTCGGCATTCCTCAGCTGTGAATTCTTTGTTTAGCTCTGAACCCCATTTTTTAATAGGGTTATTCGTCTCCCTGCGGTCTAACTTTTTGAGTTCTTTGTATATTTTGGATATAAGTCCTCTATCTGTTGGAGGATTGGTAAAGATCTTTTCCCAATCTGTTGGTTGCCATTTTGTCCTAACCACAGTGTCCTTTGCCTTACAGAAGCTTTGCAGTTTTATGAGATCCCATTTTTCGATTCTTGATCTTAGAGCATAAGCCACTGGTGTTTTTTTTCAGGAATTTTTTTCCAGTGCCCATGTGTTCCAGATGCTTCCCTAGTTTTTCTTCTATTAGTTTGAGTGTATCTGGTTTGATGTGGAGGTCCTTGATCCACTTGGACTTAAGCTTTGTACAGGGTAATAAGCATGGATCGATCTGCATTTTTCTACATGTTGACCTCCAGTTGAACCAGCACCATTTGCTGAAAATGCTATCTTTTTTCCATTGGATGGTTTTGGCTCCTTTGTCAAAAATCAAGTGCCTATAGGTGTGTGGGTTCATTTCTGGGTCTTCAATTCTGTTCCATTGGTCTATCTGTCTGTCTCTGTACCAATACCATGCAGTTTTTATCACTATTGCTCTGTAATATTGCTTGAGTTCAGGGATAGTGATTCCCCCTGAAGTCCTTTTATTTTGAGGATAGTTTTAGCTATCCTGGGTTTTTTGTTATTCCAGATGAATTTGCAAATTGTTGTGTCTAACTCTTTGAAGAATTGGATTGGTATTTTGATGGGGATTGCATTGAATCTGTAGATTGCTTTTGGTAGAATGGCCATTTAATACCCTGTAGAAAGCTTAAGTCCAAATGGATTAAGGACCTCAACATCAAACTAGATACACTCAAAATAATAGAAGAAAAAGTGGGGAAGAATCTCGAACACATGGGCACTGGAGGAAATTTCCTGAACAAAACACCAATCGCTTATGCTGTAAAATCTCATAAAATGTCAAAGCTTCTGTAAGGCAAAGGATACTGTTGTTAGGACAAAATGACAGCCAACAGATTGGGAAGAGAGGGCTTACATCCAAAATATACAAAGAACTCACAGAGTTGGATAGCAAGGAGACTAATAACCCTACTAGAAAATGAGGTTCAGAGCTAAACAGTTAATTCATAGCTGAGGAATATCGAATGGCCTCCGCACCTAAAGAAATGTTCAACATCTTTAGTCAAAAGGAGAATGCAAATCAAAACAATCCTGAGATTCCACCTCACACCAGTCAGAATGGCAAAGATGAAAAACTCCGGTGAGAGCTGATCCTGATGAGGATGTGGAGATAGAGGAACACTCCTCCATTGTTGGTGGGATTGCAGACTGGTATAACCATTCTGGAAATCAATCTGGAGGTTCCTCAGAAAATTGGATATTGACCTACCTGAGGATCCAGCCATACCTCTCTTGGGCACATCCCCAAAGATGCTCCAACATACAACAAAGACACATACTCCACTATGTTCATAGCAGCCTTATTTATAATAGCCAGAAGATGGAAAGAAACCAGATGCCCTCCAACAGAGAAATGGATTAAAAAAATGTGGTACATCTACACAATGGATTACTACTCAGCTATCAAAAACAGTGACATTATGAAGTCATAGGCAAATGGATGGAACTGGAAAATATCATCCTGAGTTAGGTAACCCAAGCACAGAAAAACACTCATGGTATGGACTCATTGATACGTAGATATAAGCCCAAATGCTTGAATTATCCAAGATGCACAGAACACATGAAACTCAAGAAGGATGACGAAAATGAGGATGTTTCACTCCTTCTTTAAAAGGGGAACAAGAATACTTTTAGTAGGAGATAAGAAGGCAAAGTTTAGAACAGAGGCTGAAGGAATGCTCATTCAGAGCCTGCCCCACATGTGGCCCATACATATACAGCCACCAAACTACACAAGATGAATGAAGCAAAGAAGTGCAGGCTGACAGGAACTGGATATAGATCTCTCCTGAGAGACACAGCCAGCATATTGCAAATACATAGGCAAATGCCAGCAACAACCACTGAACTGAGAATGGGTCCCCCACTGAAGGAATCAGAGAATGGACTGAAAGAGCTGAAGGGGCTTGTTACCCCATATGAACAACAATGCCACCCATCCAGAGCTTCCAGGGACTAAGCCACTACCCAAAGACTATACATGGACTGACCTGGGGTTACAAATTCACAGGTAGCAATGAATAGCCTAGTAGGGGCACCAGTGGAAGGGGAAGCCCTTGGTTCTGCCAAGGATGGATACCCAATGAACGGGATTGTTGGTGGGAAGGGGGTAATGGGAGGAGGATGGGGAAGGGAACCCCCATATAGAAGGGGAGTGAGAGGGATTAAGGGGATGTTGGCCTGGAAACCGGGAAATGGAATAACATTTGAAATGTAAATAAGAAATACCCAATTTAATAAAGTTGGAAAAAAAACAAGTTTGGTTTCTTCCATCATATATATGGATGTACTCAAGAAGATGCTACTACATATTTTAAAATAGCATTAAGATAGGAATTTAAATAATATCATAACAGATGCAAAATTTTTAATACAACATATGCTTAAATATCTTGATTATTAATACATAATATTATGTTTACTAGAATATTACATTGTACCACATAGATATTTATAAATATATATAAAACTATATATATATATAAAACTATGTATATAACTATATGTATATGTCCAAATATAAATCTATAGAGAACCAAATGGCCAGTAGAGGGGTAAACTTTCTCTCTTATTAACTTGAAACTTTTTATTATTCTGCTATAAAATATTACATTACCTAATTTTTGGGATGGGTTTACAATCTTCATACGAGTAGCTCCCTAGGTTCTCAGCTTTCTCACTTGGAAGACATTTAAAACCATAGTTCTTCACACACAAATCAGAACTAAATGTTTAGTTTTCCAGCATCTAGACATAAGATGATATGACTTCTTAGATTACATTGGCCCAGTCCTATGTCTATTTGTTTGTCTGTGCATCTATCTATCTATCTATCTATCTATCTATCTATCTATCTATCTATCTATCTATCTATCTATCTATCATCTATCTATCCATCCATCCGTCTGTCTGTCTTTCTGTTTATACATCTCATGCATCCTTCTCTCTGTTTTTTACTTTCCTTTTCTCTGGATATACCTGAATGGCAAATGGTGAATTCATATTCAATGAGTAAAACTTGTAACTGCATACTCCCTGCCCTGTTTTCTCCTTAAAATATTCTGATTCACTATGTTCTGTTACTAACACCTTAGAATCCCCCTTATGTTCATCTCTGTTCACCAGTGATGAATATTACTCCACTCAAGTTTGTGATGGATGAGAATGGTTAGGGTGTCTCTCAACTCATTTCTGAATTGACTTTCCTAATTATGTGTTGTTTGAATCAAAATATCTGCTCAATGACATCTCTATTCTGTTACTGACAGATAACACTTTTAACCTGACTTAATTCTATATGTCTTACTTTATGTATTCTCCCTTGAACTTATTTTTAGTACTCTCCCATTACTTGGTAACCTCTAAATTGTAACTCTGACTGTTATCTAGATTACCCACAATATTTTCTGAAAATAAAGCATATTATTCTATCCTGTGAACCTTCTTAAAACTACATCAGGATGGGATAACTTGCTATAACAATCTCCATGGTGAAATTAACTGTAACCTTTAATGAGCATAAAAATTTATTTCTAGAAATCTTTCAGGATCAATTGATTAAAAATACTATTTCTTTGGTAAACTTTTTATAAGCAATGTAAATAAAATATATAATGATATTTAAGTCTTATATAGTAATATAATAAAATACAAGAATAGGCTATTGAAAATAAAATAATATTAACATTAAGATAACTTTCCTATAAACAGTGCACTTGAAAAACCTATGAAGATCAAAAGTTTAGAATGATGAAATTCCTAGTTATATGGTAACCCAGGAACAGAATATACAAACAATATCATGCTGTTGACACATTGGCTGGAGTCAGAAATTTGACTAACAGTTGTCTATTTTCTAACTATTCATTCTTTCTCATTTTGAATCTTTAGATATTTTTCATGTATCAGTTGTCTATTTTCTAACTATTCATTCTTTCTCATTTTGAATCTTTAGATATTTTTCATGTATCAGTTGTCTATTTTCTAACTATTCATTCTTTCTCATTTTGAATCTTTAGATATTTTTCATGAAGTAAATTTGCCTTACAAGTTTTGACAAATTGTACACAAAGTGCTTTTTGTGAACACTAATGCTATATTTTTAAAATTTAGAAAATAATAAGGTAACAAGGTAATAATAAGGTTATTATTAACATGGTCCATTCAAAATGAAAAATTATTTTTCATGTATTATTTCAAAATACTGAAAATATAGTCTATATCCAGTCCTTTTCAGCATGCACCTTTTAGATTCATTAATCTTATCTAGTTTTGGTGGCTGTATATATATGATCCACATGGGCCACATGTGGGGCAGGCTCTGATGGCCATTTGCTTCCATATCCACTCCTATGGATATTTCCCCCTTTTAAGAAGGAGTGGGAGCATCCGCATTTTGGTCATCATTCTTGAGTTTCCTGTGGATTTCATCTTGGGTAATTCGAGATTTTTGGCTAATATCCACTTATCAATGAGTGCATACCAAGTGTGATTTTCTGTGATTGAGTTACCTCACTCAGGATATTTTCTATTTCATTACATTTGCTTATGAATTTCATGAAGTCATTGTTTTTGATAGTTGAGTAGTACGACATTGGGTAGATGTACCATATTTTTTGAATCCATTCCTCTGTTGAAGGGCATCTGGGATCTTTCCAGCTTCTAGCTATTATAAATAAGGCTGCTATGAACATAGTGGATCATGTGTCTTTGTTGTATGTTGGGGCATCTTTTGGGTATATGCCCAGGAGAGGTATAGAATTGTAAACTGTTCCGCCTAGCTGTGAGATGATAGTTTTTACCTAGTGCTATACATGACAGAGAAGTTTGCTAATGAAATCTCAGCAATATGCCTTCTTAAAGAAAACATGAAAAGTGTCAGTTTTAGTTGATGTGACAGTCTCCAAAAATCAATGCAGAAAAATGGAGTTTTTTGACACCAAAACTAATAAATATGGGAAGCTAGATTTATGGAGTGAGGGGCAAGTTATGTACACATAAGCAATTGGAAGTATAAAATACGTCTTGCAAAACAACTCTTAATCAAGTAAGAATTTCTAATTTCTCCATTTCTACTAGCTAAATATGACAAACACCATATCTGTCCTCGAGTCACTATGCTCAGGGACATGTGCAAGTGATTAGTCAGAAGAAAGTGCAGGAAACAGCAATTGTTGTTTTAAATAGTGATAGACAGAATTCAGGAGGGGAACAATTTGCGCTTTGCTTCTGGAGTTATTACATTAAAACGAACTGACTTATTCCATGGAGAAACAACTTTGATTTCAGAGAGGAGGACAGGGAGACCGTCAATCCTTTTTAAGACTTGAATGTGCAGAGTCATCTGTGGAAGCCTCTGATGCTGCTGCCAAGGGCTGCACTTCTTCCCATTAAATGCTTTTTTTTAATTAGCTCATGACAGGTAGGTGAAGTATATTTTCAAATTAGTATATTATTTTTTTCTCTCTACTTTGTTGGTAAAGTATTTCATAGCCTTTCACCCACATCGATTTTTATTGAACATGAAGAAGCATTGCAGAGAAATGAGTAAACAGCTTTAATGGGAGCCATTGCTTGAGAGCCAAACAGGCAGTTCTTTTTGTATAGATTAAATTTGTATTACAAAATTAAGTTGACCTCAAGTTTGTAGTGCAAATTTTCATGCATTCAGCTTAATAAAAACACATAATCTTATGTGCACTATATTATGCGAAGCTCTCAAATGAAATCTGAAGAAAAAGTAACTAAAAATAGGAAATAATTTACCAACAGCTGACTTTAAAAATACATCTAAAGAAAGGTCTTAAAGAAATAATATTAAAACAATTATTAGGTCCTTTATGCAAATAATCTTTTTCTTATCAACTACTAAAGATTTACATTTTTCTCAGAATGCTTTGTAGAAATTATTGTTCCATAAAGTATTTTGGGCCTGCTGTCACTGTTTGCTTCTATTTCTCAATTAAAAATGATAAGTATAAAAAAAACAAAAAAACAAACAAACAAACAAAAAAAAAAACAACTTTCCGGGGTTGGGGATTTAGCTCAGTGTTAGAGCGCTTGCCTAGCAAGCACAAGGCCCGGGGTTCTGTCCTCAGCTCTGAAAAAAAAATGATAAGTATAGAAAGGTCACATCATGAATTTTTTGAAATAAGAGAATTTAACAGGAAAGTATAAATGATAAAAGTAGAGAAAACATTTTCTCTATTCACTACCTCTCTAAGTCTAGTGTGTAATGGAATGGTTTTAATTGAATATTTAAATGTGAATTAAATTATAATTGCCTTCTAGATACATGTGAATATAAGTTTTGTAAGATTCATGTTGTATAGTACAAATAATATGCTTATTTTAATGTTTTATCCATCTCTGGAGGTTTTAAAGAAAAAGAACATTTACTTCACTGTGAATTAAATGTTGATGGTCCCTTCATCGTTACACAAAATCTTAACTATTTGACTATGCTTGAGAGTGCATAGAAATATCTGAAAATAGAATTTAATAAAAGATGACTAGCTTATCAATATTCTATTCACATTTCATAGTTGACTGCAAAAGTTCCATTGTAATGATAGGTCTGAGGTAACATTTCGTTTTACTAGTATTCAAGTTGTATTGAGGTAAATGCAGTCTTAAAAATAACATTTATCCTAATGAACAAGTGCTCATCTTTTGACCTGGAGTTTGGGAGGTAGACTAAGGCAGATAGACCTCTGTGAGTTCAAGGCTAGTTCAACTCTGCGAGTTTGTCTACACAAGGGTTTCCAGGACAAACAGGGCTACATAATAGACACTGTTTCAAATATAAATGAAGACTAAATAGAGGAAGAGAAAGAGGAAGATGAAGAGAGGAGCTGGAGGAATAGGATAAGTAGAAGGAAGAAAAGGAGAAAGACAAGCAGAAGGTGAAAGAGAAGGAAAAATGAGGAGAAATGAACAAGGTGAAATTCTCTATTTTTCAAAAACTCGTCAGCTTTTGCCCACAAAATATTTTTATTGTTTTTATCTCAAACTTCACTTTTTGTTGTTGAATTCATGAACCAAAAGTTTTCATCATTTTAAATTTATACTGAATGGAGAGATAGTTGGGGTAAGAGGTTTGAGAGAAGATAGAAGCTTTAGAATCTGCTCTGTATTTTTTATTTTTACAAGTATATATTCCTATATTTTGTATGGAAATCGGCAACATTTCTTCAACACACTCAAACCATCTACAAGTAGTTCTCAGACTTAGAGTGTCTTGTTTTGCTTTTAATTTGCATTTAGAGTGCATCTTGTTGTAAGTGGTATGTAGAACTCTCACACAAATACAAGAAATAGCAAACAGTTTATACCTCTGAAGCTGCTTCATGTTGGTCTTATTTTATGTTTTGAATATCCTGAAGTAAAGAAGTTTAAAAATATATTCATTTTGAGTTTGTTTGAAGTTACTGAATTGTACATTGTTTGGGGTAATTCTTGAGTTTGAAATATCTGGATTATTTATTTAGATTAGAACATTACAGTCAGGATGACTATATAAGAAGTTATAGTAGTTGGAACACTCAGTGGCATTTTTACTCTAGATAAATATTGAATTTAACTGTGGGCTCTCTTATAAATGAGACATTAGTTAACCGCCTGATTTCTAGCACATACTGTGATGCATTTGGTTGTTATGGAAGGTCTGTGGCAATTCTTTACTTTCTGAAAATTTAAGGGCATGATGAAAGAACAAATATGAAGATAATAAAGTACAAAATTAATGTTATTTATTAACTACTATAAAGAACAAAATAAAAATTTAACATTAGTAAAACAGAACATAATCCTCAAATAATGAAATATTTCATTAACATTTTCTTAATCTGAACTACTCTTAGTTGCTTAAATGCTCTTCATCTTAAATGTTTTTTTCTAGAAACATCATTCCTGGGCTAAATAATGTATTCTAAGGAATTCCATAGTGGCTTCTCAGACATCTTTGCCTAGACCAACTGTAAACACCCACTAGTGCAATTAAACATATCCTCCTTGTTATTCATTGTAAGGACCTTGTAGATTCATGTATCATAAGATTTCCCCCTCATCAGGAAAGCATTTATTCCTGAAGTATTGATCACTGTAAAGCAAAAGTAAGCTCCACTCCGTCGTTCCCACTACTGCATTCCTGTAAAGTTTCCCACATGTATCTAATTAAAATTGATGTAATTGGGGGTAAGTTTTGATATTTTATCTTTAAATTACAATCCAACATGATTGCAGTTTTCCACTTGTTGCTTTGATTCTTCTTACCAAGCTGTTTCATCTATTCACCTATCAACAGTGCAATTACGCAACCAAGGTTTAAACACCACATTTTCTTATAAACTATTCTCCTTGAATATCTTACTAATGCATGAGACTATAACAATAATGTATTGTTCATATGTATGTGAATAATTTGTAAGAAATCTTATGAGTGATTTTGAACCATACTTCAAAAACAAATCTGTTTATTTACGATTATGTTTTAGACAGGTCTTCTTTCCATCCTGATGCTGAACTTCCAGTGCTCTAGTTTTTTTTTTTTCAAAATTCAATAACTATCCTTACATCCATGTCACTATTTAAGGTATCATTTAAGACTGAAGTTTAAATTCTAAGACATTCCCTTTCCTTCTCTCTATGTATCTTCCAGCTTTGTTTTTCTTTCCTAATACTAATGACCACACAGTCCATAGTACAAGCTACTGTCAATTTACTGCATTCTATGGCAGAATTTTATCAGTCCCTTCCTGAACACCAAACATATCATTATTGTATTTTATAACTGACAGTAGTGTTACTATTTTTTTAACCTATCAAAATCTAGGAGAAATGAAATAAAATTTTTGTCTCCATTATTTCCTTAGTGCAAAACACTTCGAATAGAAGCGGCATTCACTTTTGTTTAAAAGATAAAGGCAGGTTCCACTAGAGGCATGATAAGATAATGAGGAATAACCAAGAACATAGCATAAGGTAAGCTCAATGATGTAAGGACATTTTGTTCTTGAACAGCTATACCCTATAGTGCTAAGTGCTTCTTAGCCTTCAGTATGTTTCATTTACTATAAACCAAAGTTTGAATGGCAATGCTGACAGACACTGAGTAATAGCATGAATACTAGGAACACATCCAAAAATATAAAAATTAAATTTTCTTTATCTGTATTACACACAATTATCCTTTATTTCCTAAAGAAATGAAAAGAAAAAGAAAAGAAAACCTTCTAAATATATCATTGACTTATAAGTCAAATGATGAAAGGAGTACAGGAGTTTCCTTTGGGTCGCTGTATAAGATAATGCAATCAGGGTAATGATGAAGCCTGAAATAACTGAAAAATCAGGGAACACTGTAATAAATTACTCAACATTGAGTGACTTTCACTCAGGAGAAACAGAAAAGTACTTACATTTTGAAATAATCTCCAAAAAACTTTTGTAAATAAGCAAAATGAGAAAAAAAGGTTTTTAATTAAGAAACATATATCTGGCATTAAATCATGTCACCTTATTAATGTAAAAATATCATATTCTTTTGTATTTTTACGAAGCAATTTTAATTGAATTTTTAGATACAACAGAAATAACAGAATACTAAAATGCTTTTAAGATAAATTGGTGGACCTGTTACTACATAATAGTAATATACAATATTTTTTATAAAAATGCACCTTTATGTTTTCTAAAATCATGCATGTGTGTGTATGTGTATGTCTCTCTGTGTGTTTGTGTGTCTCTGTGTGTGTGTGTTTGTATGTCTGTATGTGTGTGTGGTGTCTATGTACGTGTCTCTGTGTGTGTTTGTGCAGATGGGTGTAGTGTCCATGAATGACAGAGGAGTCAGTTCCTACACAGCTGTGGTTGCATGCAAATGTAAACTGCTGGATTCAGGCCCCAGAAACTGTTCTCAGGTCCCCTGTAAGAGCAGTCCTCACATCTAACACCTCAATAATCTCATCATTCTCCCAAAATAGTGATTGGTACAACAACGTTTGCATTTGTGTCCTTGTAAAATCTGCTACTAACTTTCCATAAACCTTTACATTTCTTTCTACCGCCCCCATGAAATTAAGGAAAGGATTTCTACGACACCATTGCCTGTTGAACAATTTACTATGGAAGCAAAATGAATAGCAATAAAAGTTAATGTAGACTGAATGTGAGTGATAACTCTCAGTCTAATTCTATTTTAAAATGAAACAGAATTTACAATTTTTGAATAATTAAATATCATTCCATTTTCTATTTTACAAATGTAAAATAAATAGCTTTAAAGTCATGAACATACCACCATGATTTAAGTCAAATATTTTAAAAGCAAATCAAATGTAAGTTTGTTTACATCTACATAGTTGTACATAATATACTAAGGATAACAGAAAGTAGATTTTGAAGCCCTATTAAAGAGTACAGCATCTTGATTTTTATACATCTGAAATCTATGAAGGATACATAACTTTTTCCTCTATCCAAAGCATCTGTCAAATGCGACAATATGTTACGTTTTCCCTTTTTAACTGTTACCTTAGGCTTTTTGCCTATCATGTGACCAATGCTTACACCTCAGCCTTGTAAAATGAAAATCACATGAAGTCTGGAAAGATGGCTCAGCTCTCCTTACAACAGATACTGCTCTTCCAGGACCAAAGTTCAGCTCCAAGTGTGCAGGTCAACTTGCATGACACTTATCACCTGTTCGTGCAGCCCAACATGAAATCTATCTCCTGAGTTATTCAAGAATATGCATTTTTCTAATTTATAGCCACAATGGTGTTCCACAAATCTCCTGAATTAATCCCCTTAACCGAAATGCATTATCACTTAATTTTTGACTCCGAACTTTCCCTTTACCAGTACATGATAACTTTGACTATGCTTTCTAGATTTGCTTTTATAAATTCAAAAGTACATCCATTTTTGTGCCTGATAAACACCTTCAGGATTTTGGCTGCATAAGTAGCAATGAATAGCCTAGTAAGGGCACCAGTAGAAGGGAAAGCCCTTGGTCCTGACAAGACTGAACCCCCAGTGAACGTGATTGTTGGGGGGAGGGTAGTAAAGGGGGGAGGATGGGGAGGGGAAGCCCATATAGAAGGGAAGGGGGAGGGGTCAGGGGAATTTTGGCCTGGAAACCAGGAAAGGGAATAAGAACTGAACTGTAAATAAGAAATATCCTATTTAATAAAGATGGAGAAAAAAATAGAGGCAACCTGAGTTACATCATGAAACTCTTTCTCAAAAATTAAGACATTCCCTGCAACTCACAACTCATGAGTCATTACTAAGTTAAATTCATTTGACCTGAAAAGAAAAGAAAAGAAAACTCTCAACAATGTTAATCATAATTTTAATAAGTAATTCAGCTGTTTAATTGTACTTGCTCTTTTTAACTTTCTTTTATTCACAACTGAATACAAAAGATGACTAGGGTTACTAGTCAATTTACAAAAACTTTGTATTATTTTTGAAATATTAAAGAAAATCTTGATCTCGGACGCCAGAGGAAAAAGCCAAAGACCATCTGGAACCCTGGTGCACTGAAGCTCCCGGAAGGGGCGGCACAGGTCTTCCTGGTTGCTGCCACTGCAGAGAGCCCCTGGGCAGCACCCCACGAGCAAACCTGAGCCTCGGGACTACAGGTAAGACCAAATTTTCTGCTGCAAGAAAGCTGCCTGGTGAGCTTGGGACACACGGAAGCAGAATTTCTCTAGGACCCAGCACGTTCTGTGTTTACCGGAAGTCCCCCACCCGCGGATCCCGGCCCGCAGCAGCTCTCTGCTCCCAGACCCGGTGAGAGAGAAACCCAACCGCCTGGTCAGGTGGGCACTCCTGAGGCTGCAGAGCGGAAGAGACCACCAACACTGCTCACCCCTGCCCACATCCCTGGCCCAAGAGGAAACTGTATAAGGCCTCTGGGCTCCCGTGGGGGAGGACCCAGGAGCGGCAGGACCCCGCCGGACCCTGAAGGAAACAGACCGGATAAACAGTTCTCTGCACCCAAATCCCGTGGGAGGGAGAGCTAAACCTTCAGAGAGGCGGACAAGCCTGGGAAACCAGAAGAGACTGCTCCCTGCACACACATCTCGGACGCCAGAGGAAAAAGCCAAAGACCATCTGGAACCCTGGTGCACTGAAGCTCCCGGAAGGGGCGGCACAGGTCTTCCTGGTTGCTGCCGCTGCAGAGAGCCCGTGGGCAGCACCCCACGAGCGAACTTGAGCCTCGGGACCACAGGTAAGACCAACTTTTCTGCTGCAAGAAAGCTGCCTGGTGAACTCAAGACACAGGCCCACAGGAACAGCTGAAGACCTGTAGAGAGGAAAAACCACACGCCCGAAAGCAGAACACTCTGTCCCCATAACTGACTGAAAGAGAGGAAAACAGGTCTACAGCACTCCTGACACACAGGCTTATAGGACAGTCTAGCCACTGTCAGAAACAGCAGAACAAAGTAACACTAGAGATAATCTGATGGCGAGAGGCAAGCGCAGGAACCCAAGCAACAGAAACCAAGACTACATGCCATCATCGGAGCCCAATTCTCCCACCAAAACAAACATGGAATATCCAAACACACCAGAAAAGCAAGATCTAGTTTCAAAATCATATTTGATCATGATGCTGGAGGACTTCAAGAAAGACATGAACACACTTAGGGAAGCACAGGAAAACATTAATAAACAAGTAAAAGCCTACAGAGAGGAATCGCAAAAATCCCTGAAAGAATTCCAGGAAAACACAATCAAACAGTTGAAGGAATTAAAAATGGAAATAGAAGCAATCAAGAAAGAACACATGGAAACAACCCTGGATATAGAAAACCAAAAGAAGAGACAAGGAGCTGTAGATACAAGCTTCACCAACAGAATACAAGAGATGGAAGAGAGAATCTCAGGAGCAGAAGATTCCATAGAAATCATTGACTCAACTGTCAAAGATAATGTAAAGCGGAAAAAGCTACTGGTCCAAAACATACAGGAAATCCAGGACTCAATGAGAAGATCAAACCTAAGGATGATAGGTATAGAAGAGAGTGAAGACTCCCAGCTCAAAGGACCAGTAAATATCTTCAACAAAATCATAGAAGAAAACTTCCCTAACCTAAAAAAAGAGATACCCATAGACATACAAGAAGCCTACAGAACTCCAAATAGATTGGACCAGAAAAGAAACACCTCCCGTCACATAATTGTCAAAACACCAAACGCACAAAATAAAGAAAGAATATTAAAAGCAGTAAGGGAAAAAGGTCAAGTAACATATAAAGGGAGACCTATCAGAATCACACCAGACTTCTCGCCAGAAACTATGAAGGCCAGAAGATCCTGGACTGATGTCATACAGACCCTAAGAGAACACAAATGCCAGCCCAGGTTACTGTATCCAGCAAAACTCTCAATTAACATTGATGGAGAAACCAAGATATTCCATGACAAAACCAAATTTACACAATATCTTTCTACAAATCCAGCACTACAAAGGATAATAAATGGTAAAGCCCAACATAAGGAGGCAAGCTATACCCTAGAAGAAGCAAGAAACTAATCGTCTTGGCAACAAAACAAAGAGAATGAAAGCACACAAACATAACCTCACATCCAAATATGAATATAACGGGAAGCAATAATCACTATTCCTTAATATCTCTCAATATCAATGGCCTCAACTCCCCAATAAAAAGACATAGATTAACAAACTGGATACGCAACGAGGACCCTGCATTCTGCTGCCTACAGGAAACACACCTCAGAGACAAAGACAGACACTACCTCAGAGTGAAAGGCTGGAAAACAACTTTCCAAGCAAATGGTCAGAAGAAGCAAGCTGGAGTAGCCATTCTAATATCAAATAAAATCAATTTCCAACTAAAAGTCATCAAAAAAGATAAGGAAGGACACTTCATATTCATCAAAGGAAAAATCAACCAAGATGAACTCTCAATCCTAAATATCTATGCCCCAAATACAAGGGCACCTACATACGTAAAAGAAACCTTACTAAAGCTCAAAACACACATTGCACCTCACACAATAATAGTGGGAGATTTCAACACCCCACTCTCATCAATGGACAGATCATGGAAACAGAAATTAAACAGTGATGTAGACAGACTAAGAGAAGTCATGAGCCAAATGGACTTAACGGATATTTATAGAACATTCTATCCTAAAGCAAAAGGATATACCTTCTTCTCAGCTCCTCATGGTACTTTCTCCAAAATTGACCATATAATTGGTCAAAAAACGGGCCTCAACAGGTACAGAAAGATAGAAATAATCCCATGCGTGCTATCGGACCACCACGGCCTAAAACTGGTCTTCAATAACAATAAGGGAAGAATGCCCACATATACGTGGAAATTGAACAATGCTCTACTCAATGATAACCTGGTCAAGGAAGAAATAAAGAAAGAAATTAAAAACTTTTTAGAATTTAATGAAAATGAAGATACAACATACTCAAACTTATGGGACACAATGAAAGCTGTGCTAAGAGGAAAACTCATAGCGCTGAGTGCCTGCAGAAAGAAACAGGAAAGAGCATATGTCAGCAGCTTGACAGCACACCTAAAAGCTCTAGAACAAAAAGAAGCAAATACACCCAGGAGGAGTAGAAGGCAGGAAATAATAAAACTCAGAGCTGAAATCAACCAAGTAGAAACAAAAAGGACCATAGAAAGAATCAACAGAACCAAAAGTTGGTTCTTTGAGAAAATCAACAAGATAGATAAACCCTTAGCCAGACTAACGAGAGGACACAGAGAGTGTGTCCAAATTAACAAAATCAGAAATGAAAAGGGAGACATAACTACAGATTCGGAGGAAATTCAAAAAATCATCAGATCTTACTATAAAAACCTATATTCAACAAAATTTGAAAATCTTCAGGAAATGGACAATTTCCTAGACAGATACCAGGTATCGAAGTTAAATCAGGAACAGATAAACCAGTTAAACAACCCCATAACTCCTAAGGAAATAGAAGCAGTCATTAAAGGTCTCCCAACCAAAAAGAGCCCAGGTCCAGACGGGTTTAGTGCAGAATTCTATCAAACCTTCATAGAAGACCTCATACCAATATTATTCAAACTATTCCACAAAATTGAAACAGATGGAGCCCTACCAAATTCCTTCTACGAAGCCACAATTACTCTTATACCTAAACCACACAAAGACACAACAAAGAAAGAGAACTTCAGACCAATTTCCCTTATGAATATCGACGCAAAAATACTCAATAAAATTCTGGCAAACCGAATTCAAGAGCACATCAAAACAATCATCCATCATGATCAAGTAGGCTTCATCCCAGGCATGCAGGGATGGTTTAATATACGGAAAACCATCAACGTGATCCATTATATAAACAAACTGAAAGAACAGAACCACATGATCATTTCATTAGATGCTGAGAAAGCATTTGACAAAATTCAACACCCCTTCATGATAAAAGTCCTGGAAAGAATAGGAATTCAAGGCCCATACCTAAACATAGTAAAAGCCATATACAGCAAACCAGTTGCTAACATTAAACTAAATGGAGAGAAACTTGAAGCAATCCCACTAAAATCAGGGACTAGACAAGGCTGCCCACTCTCTCCCTACTTATTCAATATAGTTCTTGAAGTTCTAGCCAGAGCAATCAGACAACAAAAGGAGATCAAAGGGATACAGATCGGAAAAGAAGAAGTCAAAATATCACTATTTGCAGATGACATGATAGTATATTTAAGTGATCCCAAAAGTTCCACCAGAGAACTACTAAAGCTGATAAACAACTTCAGCAAAGTGGCTGGGTATAAAATTAACTCAAATAAATCAGTTGCCTTCCTCTATACAAAAGAGAAACAAGCCGAGAAAGAAATTAGGGAAACGACACCCTTCATAATAGACCCAAATAATATAAAGTACCTCGGTGTGACTTTAACCAAGCAAGTAAAAGACCTGACAATAAGAACTTCAAGACACTGAGGAAAGAAATTGAAGAAGACCTCAGAAGATGGAAAGATCTCCCATGCTCATGGATTGGCAGGATTAATATAGTAAAAATGGCCATTTTACCAAAAGCAATCTACAGATTCAATGCAATCCCCATCAAAATACCAATCCAATTCTTCAAAGAGTTAGACAGAACAATTTGCAAATTCATCTGGAATAACAAAAAACCCAGGATAGCTAAAGCTATCCTCAACAATAAAAGGACTTCAGGGGGAATCACTATCCCTGAACTCAAGCAGTATTACAGAGCAATAGTGATAAAAACTGCATGGTATTGGTACAGAGACAGACAGATAGACCAATGGAATAGAATTGAAGACCCAGAAATGAACCCACACACCTATGGTCACTTGATTTTTGACAAAGGAGTCAAAACCATCAAATGGAAAAAAGATAGCATTTTCAGCAAATGGTGCTGGTTCAACTGGAGGGCAACATGTAGAAGAATGCAGATCGATCCATGCTTATCACCCTGTACAAAGCTTAAGTCCAAGTGGATCAAGGACCTCCACATCAAACCATACACACTCAAACTAATAGAAGAAAAACTAGGGAAGCATCTGGAACACATGGGCACTGGAAAAAATTTCCTGAACAAAACACCAATGGCTTATGCTCTAAGATCAAGAATCGACAAATGGGATCTCATAAAACTGCAAAGCTTCTGTAAGGCAAAGGACACTGTGGTTAGGACAAAACGGCAACCAACAGATTGGGAAAAGATCTTTACCAATCCTACAACAGATAGAGGCCTTATATCCAAAATATACAAAGAACTCAAGAAGTTAGACCGCAGGGAAACAAATAACCCTATTAAAAAATGGGGTTCAGAGCTAAACAAAGAATTCACAGCTGAGGAATGCCGAATGGCTGAGAAACACCTAAAGAAATGTTCAACATCTTTAGTCATAAGGGAAATGCAAATCAAAACAACCCTGAGATTTCACCTCACACCAGTGCGATTGGCTAAGATCAAAAACTCAGGTGACAGCAGATGCTGGCGAGGATGTGGAGAAAGAGGAACACTCCTCCATTGTTGGTGGGATTGCAGACTGGTAAAACCATTCTGGAAATCAGTCTGGAGGTTCCTCAGAAAATTGGACATTGAACTGCCTGAGGATCCAGCTATACCTCTCTTGGGCATATACCCAAAAGATGCCTCAACATATAAAAGAGACACGTGCTCCACTATGTTCATCGCAGCCTTATTTATAATAGCCAGAAGCTGGAAAGAACCCAGATGCCCTTCAACAGAGGAATGGATACAGAAAATGTGGTACATCTACACAATGGAATATTACTCAGCTATCAAAAACAACGAGTTTATGAAATTCGTAGGCAAATGGTTGGAACTGGAAAATATCATCCTGAGTGAGCTAACCCAATCACAGAAAGACATACATGGTATGCACTCATTGATAAGTGGCTATTAGCCCTAATGCTTGAATTACCCTAGATCCCTAGAACAAACGAAACTCAAGACGGATGATCAAAATGTGAATGCTTCACTCCTTCTTTAAATGAGGAAAAAGAATACCCTTGGCAGGGAAGGGAGAGGCAAAGATTAAAACAGAGACTGAACGAACACCCATTCAGAGCCTGCCCCACATGTGGCCCATACATATACAGCCACCCAATTAGACAAGATGGATGAAGCAAAGAAGTGCAGACCGACAGGAGCCGGATGTAGATCGCTCCTGAGAGACACAGCCAAAATACAGCAAATACAGAGGCGAATGCCAGCATCAAACCACTGAACTGAGAATAGGTCCCCTATTGAAGGAATCAGAGAAAGAACTGGAAGAGCTTGAAGGGACTCGAGACCCCAAAAGTACAACAATGCCAAGCAACCAGAGCTTCCAGGGACTAAGCCACTACCTAAAGACTATACATGGACTGACCCTGGACTCTGACCCCATAGGTAGCAATGAATATCCTAGTAAGAGCACCAGTGGAAGGGGAAGCCCTGGGTCCTGCTAAGACTGAACCCCCAGTGAACTAGTCTATGGGGGGAGGGCGGCAATGGGGGGAGGGTTGGGAGGGGAACACCCATAAGGAAGGGGAGGGGGGAGGGGGATGTTTGCCCGGAAACCGGGAAAGGGAATAACACTCGAAATGTATATAAGAAATACTCAAGTTAATAAAAAAAAATAAATAAATAAATATATATATAAAAAAAAAAAAGAAAATCTTCCCAGTAAAATTTCAAAGACAATAATTATTTCAATGACTATTGAAAAGAAAGAAATGTTTCAATAGAAGTATTTAAAGACAGCGAAATAAAATATTTGTGCAAGTATAATAAGGAAGGCTAAGCATATCTTCTTTTATAAAAGTCATATTAGCACTTATGCCATATTGATAAGGTTAAAATTTTTAAATTTACCCTAAATATAGTATATTGCAGTGGGTCATTAAGTACTGTCTACACTTGTTTGCATGTAGAATCCCTCAGTGTATTAGAGCTATTAAATTGCATTAAAAATTTCTGATAGCAATTGGCAAATTCATTTGGAATAACAAAAATCCCAGGATAGTGAAAACTCTCCTCAACAATAACAGAACTTCTGGAGAAGTCACCATTCCTGACCTCAATCAGTATTGCAGAGCAATAGTGATAAAAACTGTATGGTATTTGTACAGAGACAGTCAGGTAGATCAATGGAATAAAATTCAAGGCCAGAAATGAACCCACACACCTATGGTCACTTGATCTTTAACAAAGGATTTAAAACCAGCCAGTGGAAAAAGGATAGCATTTTTACAATTAATGGTGCTGGTTTAACTTGAAGTCAGAATGTAGAAGAATGCAAATCAACCCATTTTTATTGGCCTGTACAAAGCTTAAGTCTAAGTGGATCAAGAACCTCCACATCCAACCAGATACACTCAAAGTAATAGAAGAAAAAGTGGGGAATAATCTCGAACACATAGGCACTGGGAAAAATTTCCTAAACAAAACACCAATAGCTTATGCTCTAAGTTCAAGAATCGACAAATGGCGTCTTTAAAACTTCAAAGATTCTGTAAGGCATTAGGACAGATGGCAAACAACAGACTGGGAAAAGATCTTTACCAATCCTGCAACAGACAGAGGGCTAATATCCAAAATATGCAACGAATTCAAATAGACTTCAGAGAGCCAAATATCTCTAATAAAAATATGGTACAGTGCTAAACAAAGAATTCTCAGCAGAGGAATATGGAATGACTGAAAGACACCTAAAGAAATGTTCAACATCCTTAGTTATAAGGAAATGCAAATCAAAACAACCCAAAATTTTACCTCACACCAGTCAGAATGACTAAGATCAAAAACTCAGGTGAAAACAGATACTGGGGAGGATGTGGAGAAAGAGGAATATTTCTCTACTGTTGCTTGCATAGCAAGCTTGTACAACCAGTCTGGAAATCAGTCTGGAGGTTCCTCAGAAAATTGGACATTGCACTACCTGAAGACCCAGCTTTACCACTCCTGTGCATATACCCAAATGATGATCCAACATATAACAAAGACACATGATCCACTATGTTCTTAGCAGAATTATTTATAATAGCCAGAACTGAAAATAACCCTTCAACAGAGCCATGGGTGCTGAAAATATGGTACCTCTACACAATGGAGTACTACTCAGCTATCAAAAACAATGGCTTTATGAAATTCATAGGCAAATGGATTGAATTAGAAAATACCATCCTGAGTGAGGTAATCCAATCACAAAAAAAAGCAAAAAAAAAAAAAAAAAACATGGTATGCACTCACTGGTAAGTGAATATTAGCCCCAAAGCTCAAATTACCCAAGATACAGTCCACAGATCATGTGAAGTTCAAGAAGATGGATGACCAAAGTGAGGATGCTTCAGTCCTTCCTAGAAGAGGGAATAAAAATAGTCATAGGAAGAAATATGGAGACAAAAGTTTGAGCAGAGACTGAAGGAATAGCCATTCAGAACCTGGCCCACCTGTGGGCTGTGGGATATATATATATCCACCGAAATCCACTATATATCCACTAGACAATATTGATGAGACCAAGATTCGATGCTGACCGAAGGAGCCTGATATAGTCATGCTCTGAGAGGCTCAGCCAGAGAATAACAAATACAGAGGCAAATGCTAGCAACAAACCATTGAACTGAAAACAGGACCTATGTTGGAGGAATTAGAGAAAGGATTGAAGGAGCTGAAAGGGCTTGCAACATCATAAGAACAACAATACCAACCAACCAGAGCACCCGGGGACTAAACCAACACCCAAAGACTACACGGACAGACCCACAGATCCAGCTATATATGTAGCAGAGGATGACCTTGTTGGGCACCAACAGGAGGAGAAGACTTTGGTCCTGCCAAGGTTTGACCCCCCAGTGTAGGGGAACATCAGTGTTGGGAGGCGGTAAGGTTGGTGGTAGGGAGGGGGAACACTGTTATTGACCAAAAGGGACAGGGATGGAGAGGGGCTTATGACCAGGAAACTGAAACCAGGAAAGGGAATAACATTTGAAATGTAAATAAACAATACCCAATTTAAAAAATAAAAAAAAAATCATGTAGATTTATACTACAAATTGATCTCACAGCTAAGTGTTTTAAATATTCCCAGGGACTAAAAACTTTTCAAATATAGTTTTAGCATGCTGATTTATAAAACAGCAGGAGTCATTAACCCATATTAAATTAATATATCATGAAATATGGAATTATCAATACAGCTCAACAAGCATCTGTGGTTCACAGAAATTAAGTGTAATTATTTATTGGAGATCTTTCCCCTTCCCAACTTCTATAACTGCCATTGATGAATGATGATGCCATATCTTAGTCTTGACATAAGGAATAGAGTCTGTGCCAACACATATGGCTCTGGGTTTAAAAGTTAAATTATCTGCATTTTATGACAATGTCTAATATATAAATATTCTAAATGTTCTGACTGGTAGAGATTTAGTGTTCAATTCCACATAGTGTGGAAAGGTGGCTTTAAATTTGAAATGTAATTATTATTTCTTTTATCTTTGGAATTAAAATATAACTGTGCTATTTCTCCCTTCCTTATGTTCTCTCTCAACCCTCGTACATATCTATCCTTGGTTTCCCATACATCCTTCCTTGGTCTCTTTCAAATTTGTGGCATCTTTTTCACTAATTGTTGTCATATGCATATATCTATGTCTATATCTATATCTAAAAATATATATATATAACAAAATAACAGAAGAGTTAGAAATATGAATCATTAGATTTATCTTTGTAAATTAAAATGATTTTCTACATAAACATAAATGGAAATCAAAATTAGAGGGAGAAAATGGTCACTAGCAAATTACTATACACACACAAACACATTTAGTAATACATAAATTCACAGCCTGCTCAGCCTTTATTTATTTTTTTTTACCTTTTTTTTTATTAACTTGAGTATTTCTTATATACATTTCGAGTGTTATTCTCTTTCCCGGTTTCCGGGCAAACATCCCCCTCCCCCCTCCCCTTCCTTATGGGTGTTCCCCTCCCCACCCTCTCTCCATTGCCCCCCTCCCCCCAACAATCTAGTTCACTGGGGGTTCAGTCTTAGCAGGACCCGGGTCTTCCCCTTCCACTGGTGCTCGTACTAGGATATTCATTGCTTCCTATGAGGTCAGAGTCCAGGGTCAGTCCATGTATAGTCTTTAGGTAGTGGCTTAGTCCCTGGAAGCTCTGGTTGCTTGGCATTGTTGTACATATGGGGTCTTGATCCCCTTCAAGCTCTTCAAGTTCTTTCTCTGATTCCTTCAACGGGGGTCCTATTCTCAGTTCAGTGGTTTGCTGCTGGCATTCGCCTCTGTGTTTGCTGTATTCTGGCTGTGTCTCTCGGGAGAGATCTACATCCGGCTCCTGTCAGCCTGCACTTCTTTGCTTCATCCATCTTGTCTAATTGGATGGCTGTATATGCATGGGCCACATGTGGGGCAGGCTCTGAATGGGTGTTCCTTCTGTGTCTGTTTTAATCTTTGCCTCTCTATTCCCTGCCAAGGGTATTCTTGTTCCCCTTTTAAAGAAGGAGTGAAGCATTCACATTTTGATCATCTGTCTTGAGTTTCACTTGTTCTAGGCATCTAGGGTAATTCAAGCATTTGGGCTAATAGCCACTTATCAATGAGTGCATACAATGTGTGTTTTTCTGTGATTGGGTTACCTCACTCAGGATGATATTTTCCAGTTCCGACCATTTGCCTACGAATTTCATAAAGTCATTGTTTTTGATAGCTGAGTAATATTCCATTGTGTAGATGTACCACATTTTCTGTATCCATTCCTCTGTTGAAGGGCATCTGGGTTCTTTCCAACTTCTGGCTATTATAAATAAGGCTGTGATGAACATAGTGGAGCACGTGTCTTTTTTATGTGTTGGGGCATCTTTTGGGTATATGCCCAAGAGGGGTATGTCTGGATCCTCAGGCAGTTCAATGTCCAATTTTCTGAGGAACCTCCAGACTGATTTTCAGAATGGTTGTACCAGTCTGCAATCCCACCAACAATGGAGGAGTGTTCCTCTTTCTCTGCATCCTCGCCAACATCTGCTGTCACCTGAGTTTTTGATCTTAGCCATTCTCACTGGTGTGAGGTGAAATCTCATGGTTGTTTTGATTTGCATTTCCATTATGACTAAAGATGTTGAGCATTTCTTTAGGTGTTTCTCAGCCATTTGGCATTCCTCAGCTGTGAATTCTTTGTTTAGCTCTGAACCCCATAATGCTACTTAGATGTTTCCTTTTGGTGGCATTTGGTGTTTGTTTTACATTGGATAACCAATTGTTGTACTCTTCCCTCAGAATGACTCCTTCTTCCACTCCCATTCCTTAGTTACCTAGAGTTTTTGTGTAGTGTTGAGTCCTCCTGGGATTTTTCCTCTCAACTTTAGCATTTCTATTGTTCTCTTCTTTGTTCAGTTTATGATTAGGCTGTCATGCTGGCAAGATCTGAGGAATATAGCTTCTGATATATTCAAAGACATGGTATCACAGTAAACTCCCTAATCTTCTGTCTCTTATATCTTTCCACCCCATCTTCTACAATGTTCCTTGAGCTTGATATGAGAAGTATTTACTCTTACTTGAGTAATGGTTCTTATATGGTAGATGCTGTGCTAATATAGACTCCTACATTCAATTTAAACTGTTCATTCTATTTAAGAAAGCCAAATAAATAGCAGCAGCATTCATTTTGTTAGACTATCAGTTAATGTTAACATATTTGGAACTATGTGGGGGATATTCATGACTCAAGAAAAAGTAAATTGAATTACTTTTTATGTTGAAAATTCCAGAGATTTTGTCGTCTGGATATACAACATTACTTGACTTCTTGGGAATATGTTGTAATTAGTTAATCTGTTCCTAGCCAACATTTTAAAAAATGTGTGATCTTTATTTCTAGCAATGACAAAAAACTCTATACTCTGCAGGAGTTAGGTTTTCGACAACTGTCCCTCTAAGTGATAATGCTAGATTTGGTTGACTGTTGGGATGAGATTGACAAAGCTGCACTTGAGTTATTTGTTGTGCTTGTCAGTGACATTAGATTCTGGCAAGTGAAGAAAGAAGAACCCTCCTCCGTTGTTGGTGAGATTGCAAGCTGGTACAACCACTCTGGAAATCAGTCTGGTGGCTCCTCAGAAAATTGGACCTAGTACTACCTGACGACCCAACCATACCACCACTAGGCATGAACCCAGAAGGTACTCTAAGATACAACAAAGACACATGCTCCACTATGTTCATAGCAGCCTTACTTATAATAGCCAGAAGCTGAAAAGAACCCAGATGTCTTTCAACTGAGGAATGGATACAGAAAATGTATCCATTTACACAATGGAGTACTTTCAGCTATTAAAAACAATAACTACATGAAATTCTTAGGCAGATGGATGGAATTAGAAAATATCATCCTGAGTGAGGTAACCCAGTCACAAAAGAGCACACCTGGAATGTACTCACTGATAAGTGGATATTATCAAACAACAACAAATGAAGATCAGAAAACCCATGATACAACGTACGGACTGTTCAAAACTGAAGAAGAAGTAAGACCACACCAAAGTGTGGATGCTACAGTCCTATTCAAAAGGGGGAAGAAAATAATCTCTGGAGGTAGAAGGAGAGAAGGATCTGGGAGGTTAAGGGGAGGGGGTGGGAAGAAGGGGAGGAGTTGAGAGAGAAGTACAGAGGGTCAGGTGTACAGAGAAGTACAGAGGTGTGTAGCAGTGGGGGAGGGGTAATGGGGATAGCCAGATGTCAGGAATCCAGGAGTTTCTCAGGACCCAACAGAGAGAACATTAGACAAAATACCCAACAAAGGGTAGTTAGAACCTGTGGAAACCATATCCAGTGGATAGGCACAGACCACAGTTGAGGGATGGGGCCACCCACCCCCCTCAAAAATATTAATCCAGAATTCCTCCTGTCAAAAGGAAATGCAGAGACAAAAAGATTCAAGTAGAGTCTGAAGGAAAGGCCATCCAGAGACTGCCCCACCTAGGGATTCATCTCATCTGATAACACCAAACCTAGACATTATTACTGATGTTTGCAAGTGTTTACTGACATGAGCCTGGTATAGGTGTTACCTGAGAAACTCTGCCAGAGCCTGATCAATACAAATATGGATGCACACAGCCAAACATTGGACTGAAACATGGACCACAATGGAAATTTAGGGTGGAAACTGAAGGAGCTAAAGGTGTTGCAATCCCATAGGAAGAACACCCAAACCCCTAATCCCCACACCAGGGACTAAACCACAAACCACAGATTACACATGGGAAAAGCCATGGCTCCCTTCACATTTATTGCAGAGAATGGTCTTATCTACCATCAATGGGAGGGGAGGCCTTGGTCCTGTGGAGACTCGATAACCAGTGTAAGGGAATACTAGGGCACTGAGGCTGGAGTAGATGGGCGGGTGTTGGAGAACCCTCATTGAGGCAGGGGGTGGAGGGAGGTGACAGAGGGGTTGTGGAGAGGAAACTGGTAAGAGGATAACATGTGAAATGTAAATAAATAAAATAATAAAAATTATAGAGAAAAACCATCTTTTCTAGCGGTGCAACTTATTCATGTCTAATTTGATTCTTTTATCTCCTTATATTAGCAGTTGACTCCCATATAGATTTCTGCAAAGATATCTAGTGTATACAATGAGATATGCGTGTGTGTGGTTATTGTTGTCATTGTTGTTGCTAAATAGGGATGCAAAATAACAGAGGGGTTAGAAATATGGATCATTAGATTTATCTTTGTAAATTAAAATGATTTTCTTCATAAACATCATAAATGAAAATCGAAATTAGAGGGAGAAAATGGTTACTTGCAAATTACTAATACTCAAAAATGGTTTATTTTATCTGGAGTTCTTTATGGTTTTATTATACTTTTTTACCATGTATAATTTTATTTTAAAGTAATAATAGGTCCTATCAATAGGTCAACTTGAGCCCGTATATTTTTGTTATTATGGGCCAGTATATGTTTTGATCTGCTTTCAAAAAGCATATAAAAATTATATAAAATAAAATAACGGATTTTAGCATGACGTTTTCATACAAGTATATAATGGATTCTAACATATTCAACTCTATTGCCCAAATATAAGCTATACTGATTTACTTCTCTTATTCTTTTCAACTCTTCTTCATTCTATACATTTTTGTATTTTAATTAACTTCCTAGGGTTTTTCACAAGAATATAGGTTATAAGTTGTTTACAGAAACCTGGTGCCTTACGAAATTATATAACACTTAAGAAATTCCCCATCTCTCTCCTTTCAACCATTCAACTGTAAAGCCCTCCAACCATTAATGTAAATCATGAGAAGGATAGGATTTCCTGAACCTCTCCCTGTTCTGTGGTGGGTGTTTGAGTGCTCTAACTCATACCAGTCTTGTGCAGGTAATCATAGCTGCTCTGAGTCCATGGGGAAGAGAGTACAGTGATAGGGGATAGTGTAGAAAGGAGTAGTGAGGGAGTAGTGAAAAGATGACTTTGATGTGGTATTCTAAGACCAAATTGTAAGGATCGGTGTGTATGCCCAACTGCCCCAGACATGGATCATAAGCCTAAAAGTTAACGGCTTGTCTTTCATGAAAGAAAATGTCAAAATGTACCTTGCATCAATATCTCCAGTTTTCATAATTATAGGGATGTTATTCATACATTTTATTTATCACTTTTTTCCTTTAAATGTGGAATTTGATCTAAACCTATTGAAATTCTAAATTAGACCTAAAACGTATCCTGTGTTCTATGTTATTTCATATGCTTCTGCTTCTGCTCAGGGGGAGGCCCCAAGACATGACACTAATACTGATGCTATGGTGTGCTTACAAATAGGAACCTATCATGAATGACTTTGAAAGGCCTAACAAGCAGCTGAAAGTGTCAGATGCAGATATTTACACCCAACCAATGGACAGAAGTTGGTGACGCTTGTGGTTGAATTAGGGAAAAGCTGGAAGAAGCTGAGGAGAAGGTGGCCAATCCCATATGAAGACCAACAGTGTCAACTAACCTGGACCCAGTTTCTCAGACACTGAAACAGCAAGTAGGCAGCATACACCGACTGGTATGAGCCCCCTGACATATGTACAGCAAGAACTGTTTGGTCTGGCCTCAGTGAGAGAAGAGGCACATAATCTTTGAGAGAATTGAGGCTCCAGAGTTGGGAGGTCTGGTGGCTTGTGGAGTTAGGGTGGGGTCATCGTCTTGGAGACAGAGTGAAGAGGTGTGGGATGTGGAACAGTCAGAGGGTGGACTGGTAGTAGGATAAAGTCTGGACTGTAGAAGAAGATAAAAGATTAGAATAAAATAAAATAAAATAAAATGCTTGACACACATAATGTACTGTGTGTTTGGTGAAATTATGTGTTTCCCATTCCTTTCAATATTTGCTTACATATGGTACTTCATATTTTTGTACCAATAACCCCTTCTTATTTTCAGTTTTTTCCATTAATTAGTCCTGTTATTTCTGCTTTTCCATCTCCTGTGACAATCATATCTCTCATAAGAATTATTCCAATGGTCCATGTATGGTTTTCTGTTTTTTTTATACGACAAATAAATCTTAAAACTAACTTTTTTTAGTTCTCTGCACCCAAATCCCGTGGAAGGGAGAGCTAAAACTTCAGAGAGGCAGACACACCTGGGAAACCAGAAGAGAGTGCACTCTGCACACACATCCAGACGCCAGAGGAAAACACCAAACACCATCTGGACCCTGGTGCACTGAAGCTCCGGGAAAAGGCGGCACAGATCTTCCTGGTTGCTGCCGCCAGAGAGAGCTCGTGGGCAGCAATCCACGAGCAAACTTGAGCCTTGGGACCACAGGTAAGACCAACTTTTCTGCTGCAAGTGACCTGCCTGGTGAACTCCGGAGGCAGAATTCCTCTAGGACCGGGCACTCTCTGTGTTTACCAGGAGTCCCACACCCGCGGATCCCGGCCCGCAGCAGCTCTCTGCTCCCAGACCACGTGGGAGAGACACCTCACCACCTGGTCAGGTGGGCACTCCTGAGGCTGCAGAGCAGAAGAGACCACCAACACTGCCCACCCCTGCCCACATCCCTGGCCCAAGAGGAAACTGTATAAGGCCTCTGGGTTCCCGTGGGGGAGGGCCCAGGAGCAGCAGGACCCCTGTGCCTGAGACACCTCCAGAACCTGAAGGAACAGACCAGATAAACAGTTCTCTGCACCCAAATCCTGTGGGAGGGGGAGCTAAAACTTCAGAGAGGCAGACACGCCTGGGAAACCAGAATAGACTGAACTCTGCACACACATCTCAGACGCCAGAGGAAAACACCAAACGCCATCTGGAAGCCTGGTGCACTGAAGCTCCCAGAAACTGTGGTGCAGATCTTCCTGGTTGCTGCCGCCGCAGAGAGCTAGTGGGCAGCACACGCCAAGTGAACTTGAGCCTCGGGACCACAGGTAAGACCAACTTTTCTGCTGCAAGTGACCTGCCTGGTGAACTCAAGACACAGGCCCACAGGAACAGCTGAAGACCTGTACAGAGGAAAAACTACACGCACAAAAGCAGAACACTCTGTCCCCATACCTGGCTGAAAGAAAACAGGAAAACAGGTCTACAGCACTTCTGACACACAGGCTTATAGGATAGTCTAGCCACTGTAAGAAATAGCAGAACAAAGCAACACTAGAGATAATCTGATGGCGAGAGGCAAACGCAGGAACCCAAGCAACAGAAACCAAGACTACATGGCACCATCGGAGCCCAATTGTCCGATCAAAACAAACATGGAATATCCAAACACACCAGAAAAGCAAGATCTAGTTTCAAAATCATATTTGATCAGGATGCTGGAGGACTTCAAGAAAGAAGTGAAGAACTCCCTTAGAGAACAAGTAGAAGCCTACAGAGAGGAATCGCAAAAATCCCTGAAAGAATTCCAGGAAATCATAAATAAACAAGTAAAAGCCCATAGACAGGAGTCACAAAAACCCCTGAAAGAATTCCAGGAAATCATAAATAAACAAGTAGAAGCCCATAGAGAGGAGTCACAAAAATCCCTGAAAGAATTCCAGGAAAACACAATCAAACAGTTGAAGGAATTAAAAATGGAAATAGAAGCAATTAAAAAAGAACACATGGAAACAACCCTGGATATAGAAAACCAAAAGAAGAGACAAGGAGCTGTAGATACGAGCTTCACCGACAGAATACAAGAGATGGAAGAGAGAATCTCGGGAACAGAATATTCCATAGAAATCATTGACTCAACTGTCAAAGATAACGTAAAGCAGAAAAAGCTACTGGTCCAAAACATACAGGAAATCCAGGACTCAGTGAGAAGATCAAACCTAAGGATAATAGGTATAGAAGAGAGTGAAGACTCCCACCTCAAAATACCAGTAAATATCTTCCACAAAATCATAGAAGAAAACTTCCCTAACCTAAAAAAAGAGATACCCATAGGCATACAAGAAGCCTACAGAACTCCAAATAGATTGGACCAGAAAAGAAACACCTCCTCTCACATAATAGTCAAAACACCAAACGCACAAAATAAAGAAAGAATATTAAAAGCAGTAAGGGAAAAATGTCAAGTAACATATAAAGGCAGACTTATCAGAATCACACCAGACTTTTCGCCAGAAACTATGAAGGCCAGAAGATCCTGGACTGATGTCATACAGACCCTAAGAGAACACAAATGCCAGCCCAGGTTACTGTATCCAGCAAAACTCTCAATTAACATAGATGGAGAAACCAAGATATTCCATGACAAAACCAAATTTACACATTATCTTTCTACAAATCCAGCACTACAAAGGATAATAAATGGTAAAGCCCAACATAAGGAGGCAAGCTATACCCTAGAAGAGGCAAGAAACTAATCGTCTTGGCAACAAAACAAAGAGAAGAAAAGCACACAAACATAACCTCACATCCAAATATGAATATAACAGGAAGCAATAATCACTATTCCTTAATATCTCTCAATATCAATGGCCTCAACTCCCCAATAAAAAGACATAGATTAACAAACTGGATACACAACGAGGACCCTGCATTCTGCTGCCTACAGGAAACACACTTCAGAGACAAAGACAAACACTACCTCAGAGTGAAAGGCTGGAAAACAACTTTCCAAGCAAATGGTCAGAAGAAGCAAGCTGGAGTAGCCATTCTAATATCAAATAAAATCAATTTTCAACTAAAAGTCATCAAAAAAGATAAGGAAGGACACTTCATATTCATCAAAGGAAAAATCCACCAAGATGAACTCTCAATCCTAAATATCTATGCCCCAAATACAATGGCACCTACATATGTAAAAGAAACCTTACTAAAGCTCAAAACACACATTGCACCTCACACAATAATAGTGGGAGATTTCAACACCCCACTCTCATCAATGGACAGATCATGGAAACAGAAATTGAACAGAGATGTCGACAGACTAAGAGAAGTCATGAGCCAAATGGACTTAACGGATATTTATAGAACATTCTATCCTAAAGCAAAAGGATATACCTTCTTCTCAGCTCCTCATGGTACTTTCTCCAAAATTGACCATATAATTGGTCAAAAAACAGGCCTCAACAGGTACAGAAAGATAGAAATAATCCCATGCGTGCTATCGGACCACCACGGCCTAAAACTGGTCTTCAATAACAATATGGGAAGAATGCCCACATATACGTGGAAATTGAACAATGCTCTACTCAATGATAACCTGGTCAAGGAAGAAATAAAGAAAGAAATTAAAGACTTTTTAGAATTTAATGAAAATGAAGGTACAACATACCCAAACTTATGGGACACAATGAAAGCTGTGCTAAGAGGAAAACTCATAGCACTGAGTGCCTGCAGAAAGAAACAGGAAAGAGCATATGTCAGCAGCTTGACAGCACACCTAAAAGCTCTAGAACAAAAAGAAGCAAATACACCCAGGAGGAGTAGAAGGCAGGAAATAATCAAACTCAGAGATGAAATCAACCAAGTAGAAACAAAAAGGACCATAGAAAGAATCAACAGAACCAAAAGTTGGTTCTTTGAGAAAATCAACAAGATAGATAAACCCTTAGCCAGACTAACGAGAGGACACAGAGAGTGTGTCCAAATTAACAAAATCAGAAATGAAAAGCGAGACATAACTACAGATTCAAAGGAAATTCAAAAAATCATTAGATCTTACTCTAAAAGCCTATATTAAACAAAACTTGAAAATCTGCAGGAAATGGACAATTTCCTAGAGAGATACCAGGAACCGAGGTTAAATCAGGAACAGATAAACCAGTTAAACAACACCATAACCCCTAAGGAAATAGAAGCAGTCATTAAAGGTCTCCCAACCAAAAAGAGCCCAGATCCAGACGGGTTTAGTGCAGAATTCTATCAGACCTTCATAGAAGACCTCATACCAATATTATCCAAACTATTCCACAAAATTGAAACAGATGGAGCACTATCGAATTCCTTCTATGAAGCCACAATTACTCTTATACCTAAACCACACAAAGACACAACAAAGAAAGAGAACTTCAGACCAATTTCCCTTATGAATATCGACGCAAAAATACTCAATAAAATTCTGGGAAACCAAATCCAAGAGCACATTAAAACAATCATCCACCATGATCAAGTAGGCTTCATCCCAGGCATGCAGGGATGATTTAATATACGGAAAACCATCAACGTGATCCATTATATAAACAAACTGAAAGAACAAAATCACATGATCATTTCATTAGATGCTGAGAAATCATTTGACAAAATTCAACACCCCTTAATGATAAAAGTCCTGGAAAGAATAGGAATTCAAGGCCCTTACCTAAACATAGTAAAAGCCATATACAGCAGTCCAGTTGCTAATATTAAACTAAATGGAGAGAAACTTGAAGCAATCCCACTAAAATCCAAGATTAGACAAGGCTGCCCACTCTCTCCCTACTTATTCAATATACTTCTTGAAGTTCTAGCCAGAGCAATCAGACAACCAAAGGAGGTCAAGGGGATACAGATCGGAAAAGAAGAAGTCAAAATATCACTATTTGCAGATGATATGATAGTATATTTAAGTGATCCCAAAAGTTCCACCAGAGAACTACTAAAGCTGATAAACAACTTCAGCAAAGTGGCTGGGTATAAAATTAACTCAAAAAAATCAGTAGCCTTCCTCTATACAAAAGAGAATCTAGCCGAGAAAGAAATTAGGGAAACGACACCCTTCATAATAGACCCAAATAATATAAAGTACCTCGGTGTGACTTTAACCAAGCAAGTAAAAGATTTGTACAATAAGAACTTCAAGACACTGAAGAAAGAAATTGAAGAAGACCTCAGAAGATGGAAAGATCTCCCATGCTCATGGATTGGCAGGATTAATATAGTAAAAATGGCCATTTTACCAAAAGCGATCTACAGATTCAATGCAATTCCCATCAAAATACAAATCCAATTCTTCAAAGAGTTAGAACAATTTGCAAATTCATCTGTAATAACAAAAAACCCAGGATAGCTAAAACTATCCTCAACAATAAAAGGACTTCAGGGGGAATCACTACCCCTGAACTCAAGCAGTATTACAGAGCAAGAGTGATAAAAACTGCATGGTATTTGTACATAGACAGACAGATAGACAAATGGAATAGAATTGAAGATCCAGAAATGAACCCACACACCTATGGTCACTTGATTTTTGACAAAGGAGTCAAAACCATCCAATGGAAAAAAGATAGCATTTTCAGCAAATGGTGCTGGTTCATCTGGAGGTCAACATGTACAAGAATGCATATCGATCCATGCTTATCACCCTGTACAAAGCTTAAGTCCAAGTGGATCAAGGACCTCCACATCAGACCAGACACACTCAAACTAATAGAAGAAAAACTAGGGAAGCATCTGGAACACATGGGCACTGGAAAAAATTTCCTGAACAAAACACCAATGGCTTATGCTCTAAGATCAAGAATCGACAAATGGGATCTCATAAAACTGCAAAGCTTCTGTAAGGCAAAGGACACTGTGGTTAGGACAAAACGGCAGCCAACAGATTGGCAAAAGATCTTTACCAATCCTACAACAGATAGAGGCCTTATATCCAAAATATACAAAGAACTCAAGAAGTTAGACCGCAGGGAGACAAATAACCCTATTAAAAAATGTGGTTCAGAGCTAAACAAACAATTCACAGCTGAGGAATGCCGAATGGATGAGAAACACCTAAAGAAATGTTCAACATCTTTAGTCATAAGGGAAATGGAAATCAAAACAACCCTGAGATTTCACCTCACACCAGTGAGAATGGCTAAGATCAAAAACTCAGGTGACAGCAAATGCTGGTGAGGATGCGGAGAAAGAGGAACACTCCTCCATTTTTGGTGGGGTTGCAGACTGGTACAACCATTCTGGAAATCAGTCTGGAGGTTCCTCAGAAAATTGGACATTGAACTGCCTGAGGATCCAGCTATACTTCTCTTGGGCATATACCCAAAAGATGCCCCAACATATAAAAAAGGCACGTGCTCCACTATGTTCATCGCAGCCTTATTTATAATAGCCAGAAGCTGGAAAGAACCCAGATGCCCTTCAACAAAGGAATGGATACAGAAAATGTGGTACATGTACACAATGGAATATTACTCAGCTATCAAAAACAATGACTTTATGAAATTCGTAGGCAAATGGTTGGAACTGGAAAATATCATCCTGAGTGAGCTAACCCAATCACAGAAAGACATACATGGTATGCACTCATTGATAAGTGGCTATTAGCCCAAATGCTTGAATTACCCTAGATGCCTAGAACAAATAAAACTCAAGACAGATGATCAAAATATGAATGCTTCACTCCTTCTTTAAAAGGGGAACAAGAATACCCTTGGCAGGGAATAGAGTGGCAGAGATTAAAACAGAGACAGAAGGAACACCCATTCAGAGCCTGCTCCACATGTGGCCCATACATATACAGCCACCCACTTATAGAAGATGGATGAAGCAAAGAAGTGCATGCAGACAGGAGCCGGATGTAGATCGCTCCTGAGAGACACAGCCAGAATACAGCAAATACAGAGGCGAATGCCAGCAGCAAACCACTGAACTGAGAATAGGACCCCCGTTGAAGGAATCAGAGAAAGAACTGGAAGAGCTTGAAGGGGCTCGAGACCCCATATGTACAACAATGCCAAGCAACCAGAGCTTCCAGGGACTAAGCCACTACCTAAAGACTATACATGGACTGACCCTGGACTCTGACCTCTTAGGTACCAATGAATATCCTAATAAGAGCACCAGTGGAAGGGGAAGCCCTGGGTCCTGCTAAGACTGAATCCCCAGTGAAGTAGACTGTTAGGGGGAGGGCGGCAATGGGGGGAGGGTTGGGAGGGGAACACCCATAAGCAAGGCGAGGGGGGAGGGGGATGTTTGCCGGGAAACCGGGAAAGGGAATAACACTCGAAATGTATATAAGAAATACTCAAGTAATTAAAAAAAAAAACTTACATTTTTTTAATTTGGATTTGCTAGTTCCTTTGATACTGATACAAACAGAAGTCTCATCATACAGATGACAACAATTTACTTTTGATGATGTTTCCCTGTGAATAAACAGGAAGAAATTATTATTTCTGGGGTTACTGCTTCATACTTCACCAAACTATCAAAAGTCAAAGACAAAAAGAACTTTAGAACACCTGATGGTGTATTTAAGCAATTTTGAACAGCAATTTTCTTTCTAAATACACCAACGATCCTCCTATCTCCCTAACAATTTTTCCAGCTGTCAAGTCTCTTATATTAATATTCCTATTTTAATGGCTCCATGTGATAAAATAGCTGCATATTTATATTATATTGCTTTTGTTTTCATCCAAGTAAATTTGCTTTCATTTAGCATTTTGATCTATATTTAATATGCCTGCTGTGTGACTGTGGTGATTGTACACGAAACCACAGTGATAACAGGTTTTGTTTATGTAACTCGCAAAACTCCTGACCAATTATTTGGCTATCGGCATCATACAATAGCTAAGTAAGTTATTAATACTTCCTCGATGATAATTATGATGACAAAGCAGTTACCTGAAGAGTTTGCTGCCATGCAGAGTATATTTACTAATGAGAATGAGACCTATGTATGTGTGTGTTTGGTATGTCAGAGGAGAACACAGTGTATGCATACCAGATACCAAACAACATATCTCTGTACAGCATAAAAGGTGAAGCTAAACAAATAATTAAAGCTCTCCTTTGGAAACATTGTATTTGGAAACACTGTGCTAATAGTTACTGAAAAATATTTATGTGCATTTTACACACACATACACACACACACACACGACATATATATATGTACACTATATATATCAAAGTAATCTTGAAACATTACTAATATATGTTTATATACACTATATATATATAAACACACACACACAGGAAGTAACAAAAACATCAATATCTTTAATATGTATAAATGTGAACTGAAATAAAAATACTCCTGCTTTTTTAAATATCCTATCTGAATACTATTTTTGTAACTTGTTATATGCATCTAAGACAAATTGCATCATACCTATGCATATTTAAGATCCTAAAAATCTACTGATCATTTGTAAATTTACCTATCACTCTGCAGTCTAATATCTTTTGATATGTCAGTTTTATTGGCTATCCCCCAAACCTTAGAATCTAAAGGGAGAAGTGCAGAAGTGACTGCTGGCAGATGCTAGTATATTAGAAACTAGATTTTCAGTTTGTTCCTAAGGGGGAAAAAATCACAAACTAAACTCACCAAGGGCCGAATCTACAGGCCGAGCTCCTAAAAGCCTGTGCATTTCAGTTAAAGGGCATGTCATAAGTGCACCTTTTTGTTTGATACACTTTGAAGACTCTTATGCTGAATAGAAGGATTTTTCTCTGCCCAGAAAAGCAGCTTACGAATATACATTCTCAGGATATTCATAATGGTACTGCACATAAGGTTGAGTTCTCTGCCTAAACTCAGGGAAACTTTGATTTATATTGCTTCCTACTCAGCAGCAAATAATGGAAAGCCATTTCATACTTACAAATGAACCCGTGCTCAACAAATAACATTTTGTGATATATGTGGACAAAGCTATTGATTTTTAGTCCTTTTATCTCTTTGCATCTTTTTGTTGTTCTTTGTTTGTTTGTTTGTTTGTATTTTGATGTTTTTATTTTTCATAACATTTGGTCATATAGATATTTACAACCTTCATTTCTGCGTATGGATTTCTGAGAGTTGATAACAAACCATTTATCAAGTCCAAGGTAATATGTAAACCAACTGTAATGCCTTTGTCATGCGTTAGCTGATAGCTAAGGTAGTTTTTAATGTAAAAGCCGGACCATTTTATGCCTTCTCTTGTTCCTGAATAATAACATGGAGACCGTTATATTAATTAATAAACTTCAGGATCTGTAGCTGGGCAGATATTCTGCTACTCTAACCCAATTCTGCTGGCCTAGCCTATTTCGCAGCCATGTGGACCTTTACCTGCCATCTTAGTATCGCCCTGGCCTCCTTCTTTATCCTTTTCCTCATAGTGACTTCTGAGGTTCCACCTGAGACCCTTTCCCTCTCTCTATGCACAGAAATCCCACCTTTTCCTCCCCTCTACAGCAATAGGTTGCTCACCTCCTCTTTAATCAAGCATAACATGGTAGAGAACAACATTTTACAAAACACTGAGTCAGGAGATACTTTATAATGACAGTACCACAGTTTGAACTGTAACCATGTCTCTGAGTACAGAAATCAGCATTCAAATGCTCAGAGTACAAAAACATCCCCCAAGATTTCCATGACTAAGAGAAGTTAAAGGAACCCCTGATGTAGGTATTTCAGATTGACATTTAGCAAGGTCCAAGTTCATCTACTAAAATTTAGCTATATATAATCTTGTTGTGATATCTCTTTTCCTATTATAAAAGGTGCCAGAAAAAATATTGTCTTTCACATTGTTTTCATATACTGTTCACTTACATATATATATAAGATATAAACATATTGTTGTAAAAATTTTAATGGATAAAATATATTCATGGAAGTGTCAAGTTTGCCATCAAGTTTGGTCCATAGAACCCACAAGGTAGAAAGAAAGATCTTACATCCACAAGTGCATATACCAAATAAATAAATAAATAAATAAATAAATAAATAAATAAATAAATACAAATACAATCAAAATAATATATACTTAAAATTTTATGATAATATAAGTTATCATAGAAACTACTCTGTGTTTACTAGCTATATGAGTTAATTTTAGAACTCAATCTTATTTAGCATTTGCCTTCTTGGGCAACAAGGATTCTTCAGTAACAAGGACATAATCTATAGTAAATAAAGCTTGATTTACCGAAAGATGGTTTACTTTATAAGAGCTTACTATCTCTTAAAGCTAACAAGCACATTGGGAACAAGGTGAGAAAAAAAATGGTAAGTTCTTAGAACTTAACCCGAATCCAATGTTTCACAAAGGCAGGATGAAAACAGCAGCATGTGAAAGATGAAGCAAGGGCATCATAAATTGTGGTGCTGGAGTCAAGAGGAAGACAGCCACAGAACACAGCATTGACAATACACAAAGCCAGTTGCTCTTAACTCTGATGTTGTCTTTGCCATTCATAAAACGTATGTCTTTAACCTGGAAAGTCAATGACCTAGACTGTTTTCATAATTAGAAAAAACAGATAAAACCAGATAGCACATGACTTTTAGCATTTATATTTTAAATTACCATTCTATCAAAACTGGAAGTTAAAATGATAATTTCTTTGAAGCATATTGAAATAACTTCTAATCATACATCACATCATACACAAACACCAAAGGGTTTGTTCAGCTCAGAATTTCAAACAAAATGATTGTAAATATGCCTTTAGCTTAAAAAATTAACAAAATTGTTCTCATCTCGAGTTTTCTCATCTAACATCAACTCCATTCAAGAGTAGCATATCATTCGTTATAGTCTGATAAATCTAAAATCAAAGCTTCAGATTTGTTTCAATGATGACAAATTAGCATGGATGCATGAATTGTTTAATCTGGAGATGAAGAAAAATATTTGTGAATATGTATTATTATTTTTGTTTGAAGGAACACCTTTAAGAAATTTAAAATATGTAAAATTTTAATTGTATTTTTCTTGAATATTTTATGTATTTACATTTCAAGTGCTATTCCCTTTCCCACCCTTCCTATAATCCCTCCCCCATCCCACTGCTTCTATGAGGATGCTCCCACTTCTACCCACTCACTCCCACCTCAACTGCCTGACATTACCCTACATTGGGGAAACAAGACTACACAGGACCAAGGTTTTTTCCTCCTATTGATGGTGGACAATGCCATCCTCTGCTATATATGCAGTAAACTTACCCAAACAAATTATAGATAGTAGGCCAACATTAGACTATAGGATGGATGCATAGTCTGTAGCACCAATTATCATTTACTCTTGTAGGAATAGCTTACAATTTTTCTGAGAATAGAATCCAGGAAAGGTTGCTGATGAAAAGGTGGTTTAAATGAGAAAGAGGTTCATGTGTTTTTGTAAATTACAACAACGTGCCATAGCCATCACCACAATTTGAGTGTTTGTTTTCTCTGTCGTTACATTATAAATGAGATGTGTGGGGAATATATAATAATAAAATTCAGTTCACCCAGAAATGAAATGCATTCAATCACAGTATTACAGATGAGTAGTTCTACAAAACTGTCACGAAGCAAATGGCTGACACATTCTTCAGTGATGGTAAGTTATACCCTTTGTTACCTACCCCGAGGAACGCTAAAGACAAACGTATCTCTTTGGAACCACTCAGAAAAATAAACATGTGTCAGATTGATTTAAAATTTTATATAAGGATTTGGTTGTAGATAATTCAATAATACAATAATACATACTTCAGCAGTTTTTCAACACTCTTATCTGTCAGAAAAAAATGTCCTCTTGAGAGATCAATAAGCAAAACCTGGAATGTCTAGTATTTATTTGGCTGTCATCTCCTTTTATTTAGAAAGTGTTCATAAAATACTGCTTCTCAAATAAGTGAAATTCAGACTCATGATCCTGAGAAAGAGGGACTCTGTCATGACTATTTTTAATTAAAGTATACCCAATAATTTTATACAAGTTACTGGCATACTCTTAATATCAAATGATCCACAAGGCTCGTGTGTTTAATGCTTCTTACTGTGCTGCTGAGATTATGAGTAAATATCTGGAGGCAGACCCTAGCCAGAGGAAGTGAATTTTCATAGCAGGAATTCTATGACTGTACTCTGCTTTCAGTTCTTCCTGTCATACTGCTTCATGTCTACTGTGAGGTGATTAGCTTCTCTCCACTTGCTCCCATCATAATGATGCTCAAATGCTCAGGTCCTTTCAACTATGGACCAAGCCCTCTGTAGCTGTGAACCAAAATGAATCATCTTCCCTTAAGACGTTTATGATAAATATTTCCTCGATGTGAAAAGAAGGATAACACATTCTTCCCTGGACCATTATGCCTTAAAAGGCCAAAATATAACTAAAGATATTATTAAGTAGCTTCATATATTTTCCTTGATTTTCTTTTAAAACAAATTTGAATTATTATATCTCATGGCTGAAGATGTTACAGGCCCTGGTATAATATCATTTTTGTTTACCTACATGGTCATATTGTCAACCCGCCTTGAAAATTATGTTTATATCTATAGACATGGGCTGTCAAAAGCCCTGGTCAGGGAGAGGTTTTTTTTTTTTTTTTTTTTTTTTTTTTTGCATTGGGATAGCAATAAGTTAATAAATTAATAAATCATCAAAGTGAAGAAAATTAGTGACTATAAGCAGACAGGCCTAAATGGGACAACTGTACTAAGCTTCCTACTATGGCTTAGCAAGCATCATTAAAGGAGGAGAAAGAACTTAAGAGTCAGAGGACATGTATGACTACAGTAAATGTAATACGGCTATTATGTCCAGGAAGTTATAGTAGATATGGATACCAGCCTAAAATAAAGCAAGTGAACACTCCAGCACAGATGAGGGTGGATATCACAGGGCCCAACTTCTCCTAAGAAGGTATAGGAAGTTGATGGATATTGGGGAGGGAGAGTTATTAGTTTGGGTTTGTGGCAATTTGTAGTGTTCAAGCACCAGCAGATGTCCTATGTAACTATAGACTGCTCTAATTGAATTTGATTGATTACTTAAAAAATGTAAAAGAAAAGGTTGGGAGGGGATTTTTGGAGGAGAGGAGAAATTAAGGTTTCTATGATCAGATAGAAATTCTGGAGCGACCCATGGTTCCAGCGGCATAAGTATTAGAGGATAGGAGGAGAGGGTCTTGGTCCTGTGAAGGTTCAATGCCCCAGTGTAGGGGAATGCTAGGGCAGGGAGGGGAGAGGTAGTGTGTGGGTGCCTGAGGGAGCAGCCTCATGGAGGCAGGGGCTGGGGGGATGGGATGTGGTGATTCCAGAAGGGAAAACTGGAAAGGGGATAACATTGGAAATGTCACTAAACAAAATATCCAATAAAAGAAAAGGAAAAAAAAGAAGTTCTCAAAGAATACATTTAACACTTTAAAATAACAGAAGGAATAGGCTATTACTTTGTAGGTATGTTAATTTAGGTAAAACTCTTTGCTAAAATATAATGTCAAGACATAATTTATGCTATGTTATAAATATATTGGTTAGTAGTATTTACTAGGAAGAAAAAAATTGCCATGATCAGTTATGATAGTAACTGATTTACATTTACTTGTTATAACATTTATTTCAACTTTACTGGAAAATACAGTAATATTAATATTGAATATAAAACACAGGGAATGAAAATAAAAATAAGCTAAGCTTTATATGAAATACATGCCTGCATGGTGAGCTAAGCTATTAAGAATATATGGCTAGTTTATAGAAAATCAGGTAAAAGTTGCGTAAGTAAGTTTGGATATTTAGACATTGTGCTTCATCTTTTATTAAAATAAATATAAATTGAAGACGAATACAGTAAGTGTAGAGATTTATTTACAGGTTAAGACAGTCTGCCTCTCTCAATAGATGCAGAAAGATAGAAATAATACCATGCATCCTATCAGACCACCACGGGCTAAAGCTGGTCTTCAATAACAATAAAGGAAGAACATCTACACATATATGGAAGTTGAACAATGCTCTACTCAATGATAACCTGGTCAAGGAAGAAATAAAGAAAGAAATTAAAAACTTTTTAGAATTTAATGAAAATTAAGGTACAACATACTCAAACTTATGGGACACAATGAAAGCTGTGCTAAGTGGAAAACTCATAGCTCTGAGTGCCTGCAGAAAGAAACAGGACAGAGCATATATCAGCAGCTTGACAGCACACCTAAAAGCTCTAGAACAAAAAGAAGCAAATACATCCAGAAGGAGTAAAAGGCAAGAAATAATCAAACTCAGAGCTGAAATCAACCAAGTAGAAACAAAAAGGACCATAGAAAGAATCAACAGAACCAAAAGTTGGTTCTTTGAGAAAGACAACACGATAAATAAACCCTTAGCCAGACTAACCAGAGGACACAGAAAGTGTGTCCAAATTAACAAATTCAGAAATGAAAAGGGAAACATAACTACAGAATCAGAGGAAATTAAAGATATCATCAGATCCTACTACAAAAGCCTATATTCAACAAAACATGAAAATCTGCAGGAAATGGAAATTTCCTAGACAGATACCAGGTACCAAAGTTAAATCAGGAACAGATAAACTATTTAAACAACCCCATAACTCCTAAGGAAATAGAAGCAGTCATTAAAGGTCTCCCAACCAAAAAGAGCCCAGAGCAAGATGGGATCAGTGCAGAAATCTATCAGACCTTCCTAGAAGACCTCATACCAATACTATCCAAACTATTCCACAAGATTACAACAGATGGAGTGCTACTGAATTCCTTCTATGAAGCCACAATTACTCTTATACCTAAACCACACAAAGACCCAGCAAAGAAAGAGAACGTCAGACCAATTTCCCTTATGAATATCAACGCAAAAATACTCAATAAAATTCTGGCAAAGCGAATATAAGAGCACATCAAAACAATCATCCACCATGATCAAGTAGGCTTCATCCCAGGCATGTAGGGATGGTTTAATATACAGAAAAGCATCAATGTAATTCATTATATGAACAAACTGAAAGAACAAAACCACATGATCATTTCATCAGATACTGAGAAAGCATTTGAAAAAATTCAACACCCCTTAATGATAAAAGTCCTAGAAAGAATAGGAATTCAAGGCCCATACTTAAACATAGTAAAAGCCATATACAGCAAACCAGTAGATAACATTAAACTAAATTGAGAGAAACTTGAAGCAATCTCACTAAAATCAGGGACTAGACAAATCTGCCCTCTCTCTCCCTACTTATTCAATATAGTTCTTGAAGTTCTAGCCAGACCAATCAGACAACAAAAGGAGATCAAGGGGATACAGATTAGAAAAAGAAGAAGTCAAACTATCACTATTTGCAGATGATATGATACTATATTTAAATGTTCCCAAAAGTTCCACCAGAGACCTACTAAACCTGATAAACACGTTCAGCAAAGTGTATGGGTATAAAATTAACTCAAATAGCCTTCCTCTACACAAAAGAGAAACAAGCCGAGAAAGAAATTAGGGAAAAGACACCTTTCATAATAGTCCCAAATAATATAAAGTACCTTGTTGTGACTTTACTCAAGCAAGTAAAAGATCTGTATGATAAGAACTTCAAGCCTCTGAATAAAGAAAATGAACAGGACCTCAGAAGATGGAAAAATCTCCCATGCTCATGGACTGGCAGTATTAATATAGTAAAAATGTCCAATTTACCAAAAGCGATCTACAGATTCAATGCAATTCCCATCAAAATACTAATCCAATTCTTCAGAAAGTTAGACAGCACAATCTGAAAATTCATCTGGAATAACTAAAAACCCAGGATAGCTAAACTATCCTCAACAATAAAAGGATTTCTAGGGGAATCACTATCAGTGAACTCAAGCAGTATTACACAGCAATAGTGATAAAAACTGCATGGTATTGGTACAGAGACAGACAGATAGACCAATGGAACAGAACTGAAGATGCAGAAATGAACCCACATACCTATGGTCACTTGATTTTTGACAAAGGAGCCAAAACCATCCAATGGAAAAAAGATAGCATTTTCAGCAAATGGTGCTGGTTCAACTGGAGGTCAACATGTAGAAGAATGCAGATCAATCCATGCTTATCACCCTGTACAAAGCTTAAGTCCAAGTGGACAAAGGGCCTCCACATCAAAGAAGACACACTCAAACTAATAGAAGAAAAAGTGGGGAAGCATCTCGAACACATGGGCACTGGAGAAAATTTCCTGAACAAAACACCAATGGCTTATGCTCTAAGATCAAGAATCAACAAATGGGATCTCATAAAACAGCAAAGAATCTGTAATGCAAAGGACACTGTGGTTAGGACAAAATAGCAACCAACAGATTGGGAAAAGATCTTTACCAATCCTCCAACTGATAGAGGGCTTATATCCAAAATATACAAAGAACTCAAGATTTTAGACCACAGGGTGACAAATAACCCTATTAAAAAATGGGGTTTAGAGCTAAACAAACAATTCACAGCTGAGGAATGCCGAATGGCTTAGAAACATCTAAAGAAATGTTCAACATCTTTAGTCATAAGGGAAATGCAAATCAAAACAACCCTGAGATTTCACCTTACACCAGTGAGAATGGCTAAGATCAAAAACTCAGGTGACAGCAGATGCTGGCGAGGATGTGGAGAAAGAGGAACACTCCTCCATTGTTGGTCGGATTGCAGGCTGGTAAAACCATTCTGGAAATTAGTCTTGAGGTTCCTCAGAAAATTGGACATTGAAGTACCTGAGGACCCAGTTATACCTCTCTTGGGCATATACCAAAAGATGCCCCAACATATAACAAAGACACGTGCTCCACTATGTTCATCACAGTCTTATTTATAATAGCCAGAAGCTGGAAAGAGCCCAGATGCCCTTCAACAAAGGAATGGATACAGAAAATGTGGTACATCTACACAATGGAATATTACTTCAGGTATCAAAAACAATGACTTGATGAAATTCATAGGCAAATGGATGAAACTGGAAAATATCATCCTGAGTGAGGTAACCCAATCACAGAAAAACACACATTGTATGCACTCATTGATAAGTGGATATTAACCCAAATGCTTGAATTACCCTAGATGCACAGAATACATGAAACTCAAGAAGGATCACCAAAATGCAAATTCTTCACTCCTTCTTTAAAAGGGTAACAAGAATACCCTTGGCAGGGAATAGGGGGGCAAAGTTTAGAACAGAGGCAGAAGAAACACCCATTCACAGCCTGCCCCACATGTGGCCCATACATGTACAGCCACCAAACTAGATAAGATTGATGAAGGAAAGCAGTGCAGGCTGACAGGAACCGCATGTAGATCTCTCCTGAGAGACACAGCCAGAATACAGCAAATACAGAGGCGAATGCCAGCAGCAAACCAGTGAACTGAGAACAGGATCCCCGTTGAAGGAATCTTAGAAAGAACTGGAGGAGCTTGAAGGGGCTCGAGACCCCATATGAACAACAATGCCAATCAACCAGAGTTTCCAGGGACTAAGTCGCTACCCAAAGACTATACATGGACTGACCCTGGACTCTGACCTCATAGTTAGCAATGAATATCCTAGTAAGAGCACCAGTGGAAGGGGAAGCCCTTGTTCCTGCCAAGACTGAATCCCCAGTGAACGTGATTGTTGACGGGAGGGTGGTAACGTGGGGAGGATGGGAGGGGAAGCCCATATAGAAGGGGAGGGGAAGGGGTCAGGGGGGATGTTGGCAGGGAAACCGGGAAGGGGAAATAATAAATACCTAAGTTAATAAAGATTAAAAAAAAACAAGTTAGTCTGCCTCTCTTCTGAAGGATCTAAGTTTGGTTTCCAACACCCACATTATGTGCTTCCAACCCACTGTGACTGCAAATCCAGGGCATCTGATTCCTTCTTCTAGCCTCTTATGTATCTACATACATATAATGCACAAAATCTAATGTAGCTCACATACATAAGCATACGTAGAAATTATATATTTTAAAAAGCAAATTATTGATCTGATACTGAATGAATGTAATAACAAGGAACTCTTCATTCAAAGTCCTTTTACAATATTCTGTGTTCATCTTTCAACTGCATTTTCTAAAAATACAGAATAGGTTATTATTAGTCATACATGTTATTCTTAAGAAGAACAAGATTTGACAGATTTGAATTCATAAGAGGACAGTACATGAAATCAAATACCAATATTTACGTACAAAATATGTGCCTAATATTCTATAAAGTAACTCATTATCCTTTGTAGTTTAGGTTATCCTGAAGACATGTAATTTATATAATACCTTATGTTTTCACTTTACCTCTATTTATATATTCAGTGTTAAATTATTTTACTTTTCAATAAACCTTTTGAACATTTAAAATAAATAACATCAATATTACTGTAAACCATTTATGGTCATAAGAAATGCAGTGCTCTAATTAGTGAAAAAAATGTTTGCGGAAAATCGATACTCTTATGACATGATTGTTTTTTGCTAGTAGAAGCAAATAATTGAAGTAACTGACAGCCACTTCCATACTCAACAAGATAATCCATGTATTCCTACGCTAAGAACTGAATGCACAGATACAGACAGCTGATGCCATGCTGTTGTCCTGTAAGAGACCTGTGCTCAGAAAGTGACCATTTTATGGATGCCATCATCTCATTCCCGAATTGATGTAAGATATTAGGGATATAAATCAATATCATCACATGAACAACTGTTAATTCAAGCGTAAACTGTCTCAGTCTTTCCAAACCTTATGAGGAAAAGTTGGAGAGGATATTTTTATTTTTTTTTTGTTTTGTCTAAATGTGATTTTTGTCTAAATGTCAACAATCAGAATAACTAAGTCTATTTTAAAACATAGCACATAAGATGTCAAATGGTAAAAGTTAACAACTAAGAATTTATCAGCAAGTGATTCCCACCTTAAAAGTGCTCATAAGTCTGAATTTTGACAATCACCCTGGTATTCATTATTATTTAAGTTCCTGGTGTGAATATAATATCTTCAGAGAGGTCCTACCAAATATCCTTCGATATATGTACACAAGTTTTGTTTTAGTTGTCATTAAACTTGTTAATTATGTTTCTATAATTAAAGAAGATTGAAGAGGATAGACATCTTTCGTATTTATATATTGTTCTTCATCCCCCAAATCACAACTTTTTATGATATTCTGGATTTAAATAATTATTTTAAATAACTTGTCTTAAATGTCTCTCTATAGGATATCTCAAAACATAATGTAAATTTTTCATTCTGAAAATAGTATATTTATTATAAGAACATTGTTTTGTGTTTTATAAATTGAAAGGGGAAAAAAACCATATCGTTGGTAGAAGTGCAGTATGGTAATGTGGACAAGGATGCCTCTGCCAGTCCATTCTGAGGCATCCCTTTCCCCTGAGGTACCAGCGTTAAGATGGATATTGTATGAAATAGAGTTTATTTAGGGTATGGGAGGAAGTTGAGGAAGCAGAGACAGAGAGAGGGGGAGAGACAGAGAGACAGAGAGGAGAGAATGAGAGAGATTGAGAAAGAAAGAGCAAAAGAGCGAGAGAGAGCAAGAGAGTGCGAGAGAGCGAGTGAGAGACAGAGAGAGAGAGAGAGAGAGAGAGAGAGAGAGAGAGAGAGAGAGAGACTAGGAAAATGTAGAGAAAGTAGGATAGAAAGTGGTGAGAAGGAGAAGAGCTCGACATGTTTGCAGCAGAGAACTACCTGGTCTGGCCTCAGTGAACTAATAAGTGGATATTAGCCTAAAAGCTTGGAATATCTAAGAAAAAAATCAGAGAACATATAAATCCCAAGAAGAAGTAGACCAAAATGTGGATGCTTCATTCTTTCTTAGAAGGGAGAAGAAAATACAGAGACAAAGAGTGGAGCAGGGCCTGAAGTAAAGATCATCAAGAGACTGCCCTAACTGGGGATCCATCCCATATGCAGTCACTATTTCTGATTCTAAGAAATGCTTGCTGACAGGAGCCAGGCATGGGTGTCTCCCGAGAGGCTCTGACAGAGCCTCTTGATGCAGATGAGGATGGTTGTTGCTAACTAATGAACTGAACAAGGGGACCCCAATGGAGGAGTTAGAGGAAAGACTAAAGGAGCTGAAGGGGTTTGCAACACTGTAGGAAGAACAACAGTATCAACCAACCAAATTCCACCAGAGCACCCAGGGATTAAACAACCAAGCATTGAGTACACATGGAGGGACCCATAACTCCAGTCATATTTGTTCTAGAGGATGGCATTGTCAAGAATCAGTGGGAGGAAAAGCCCATGGTTCTGAAGGCTCATTTCCCTAGTATAGGGGAATGCCAGGACTTTGAGGTTGGAGTGGGTGGGCCGAATGGGAGCATCCTCATAGAAGCAGGGTGAGGAGATATTGGAGAGAGGGAAAAGGGCTAACACTTGAAATGTGAATATATAATATATCCAAGAAAATATTTAAAGAAACCTTAAAATAAAGAAAGAAGATGCACCCAAACTTTGAGAAACGAGAACTCAGGGAATTGGGAAATTTAGTGGGGTGGGATGGGGATGTGAGGACACCATATTGGAGACGCGGGAGGTGCTATGCAATGAAGAATGATCAAGGACAGATGGGGAGGATAATATCGCCTGGACTGTAAAAAAAATTAAAATTAAAAAATAAAAAATAAAACCAACAACACTAACAAAAACAACAATAATAGATATAATAATAATAATAATAATAATAATAATAATAATAATAATACCAGAAGAGAGTGAGGAGCGGACAGACAGCATCTTTATAAATAGTCAGGTATGCCTGGCTGTTGTCAGGTCACTATGGGAGAGACTAGAAGGAATGCTAACAGTGTAATGTTGTAAATGATGTTAAATATTACTCACATCCTCATACAAAAAGATACAGGTTAAGCTGTTCCTTATTTATTCAAAATCAAATGATTGTTACTTCTTTTTTCCTTTGAATGGTCAATACTCATGTTTTCTTCAAAGAAAGTAAACATATATAAGAAGATGGGTATGTTCATTACATTTACATACAATGGATCAATTCATTCTGTAAACATATTGATAAGGTTTAATTTCAATAGGAAGCATCATCAATGCTTTGATTAATAAATGCCCTGTATGTTGATATAGTTGAATGCTTAATAATCAGAGAGTGGAACTTTTTGATAGGATTGAATGATGAGGTGTGCTAGAAGTAGACTTTTTTCAAAAGCCAAGAGGAGGCCTAGAGTCTCTTCCTGCCTGCTGCCTGCAGATTCAGAGGAAGTACTCTGACTATTTCTGCACTACGATGTCTACCTTCATGCCACCATACTCCTATTATTGAAGGGAAGATCTTCTAGTTTGGCTCAGCTCATGGCAGTAGGAGGACCTGCCAGTGTTTATCCACATGAGAGCACCTCTGTAATCAGGGAGTAGGGTAGGTTATAAAAATTCCATGATAGTAACATTTCTTATATCTAAGCCCTTATTTGTCAAATAAGACACTGCATCCACTAATAGCAATACCATGTAGGAAAAAATAAGGTAACATTCACATTCAAACATTAATATTGCAAGCTGTCCTATTTTAATATGGCTCAAAAGTCTAAATTTCTGTGAAGCTAAAAAAAAGTTTTGGTTGTGAAACTAGCCCTTAACGGCTGAGCCGGAATCTTAAAAAGTACTGAAAGGGGCTTGAGGCCCCATATGAACAACAATGCCAACCAACCAGAGCTTCCAGGGACTAAGCCACTACCCAAAGACTATACATGAACTGACCCTGGGCTCCAACCTCATAGGTAGCATGAATAGCCTAGTAAGAGCACCAGTGGAAGGGGAAGCCCTGGGTCCTGCTAAGACTGAACCCCCAGTGAATATGATTGTTGGGGGGAGGGTGGTAATGGGGGGAGGATGAGGAGGGAAACACCCATAGAGAAAGGGAGGGGGAGGGGTTAGGGGGATGTTGGTCAGGAAACCAGGAAGGGGAATAACAATCGAAATGTAAATAAGAAATACTCAAGTTAATAAAGATGAAAAAACAAAAAAACAAAACAAGTTTCTGTAGAGAACATAAAAAAAAGTTTCATACTTCTCATGTAATAATAGTATCAGTACTATGATATTGAATAAAAATTCACATTCATCTCAAATTAAGGAGCTTGGGGGTACATTTTAAACTTAAACCATAACAGTGTAAGTGTTCAGCCCAGGCTGGTCTCAAAAACTCATGATTTTAATCTCTCTGCCTTCTTCAGCAAATCCTAATGGCATGTGTCATCATAATGTCTCCATCATATTACTTCTGTCAGGTCTCAGGATACATTGTAAACTAGAAGGTTGAGAGTATATGAGCCAGGGGTGAGCCAACCGAGAATAAAACCAATCTTTTATTTTAGTTCATATATTTTTAATTTACATTTCAAATGTTATCTCTTTTTCCGGGTTTCCCATCCAACCCCACACCCATCCTCTCCCACTCTCCCTGCTTCTATGAGGGTGTCCTCCCCCACCCCTTCTTGCCTCCCTGCCTTGACATTCCCCTACACAGGAGTATCAAGTCTTGGCAGGACCAAGAACTTCTCCTCCCACTGATTTTCAACATGGCATCATGTCCTCTGCTAAGTGTGGAGCCATGGGTCTGCCCAAGTGAAACTAGATCTTCTGAAGAGCACTAATGATATGTGGATAATAACTCACTTGACTCTGGTAGTATGCACGAGGCCTGCTTATGTCTGCAGCAAATAACGCCCTAGAGCTGAGAGGAAGAATGTACACTCTTTCTAATCCAGAGGCCACCTGCAAATGAAAAATTAAGTTTCTGCAAGACAGTCTCCACAGGAAAAGAAACAACTATTAATTCCATTACCCAGGCCCAACAGTAGCTAAGCAATACAGAAGAAACTCAAAGAACCTTGGAAAGTTCATTGTCCTATAATGTGACAGGACTAATTTGGGTGAGTGTTGGTTTGTCTTCTTTTGTTCTTTTTGTTTTTCATCGCACAATATATATTGTTATTCAGAGTTTTCTCTATAGGATGCTGAGATGAGTGAATGTATGCGTCTTTCAATCTATGTTTGTTTTTTTTGTACTATTATTTGCCTCATTTTCTTCTGTTTGTTTTGTCCTGTTGCCACTTTATTCACATTATTTTATTTGCTTTTATTTTTTTCCATTTTTATTAACTTGGGTATATCTTATTTACATTTTGATTGTTATTCCCTTTCTCGGTTTCCATTCCAACATCCCCCTAACCCCTTCCCCTCCACTTCTATAAGGGCTTCCCCTCCCCATCCTTCCCCAATTACCGCCATCCCCCCAACAATCACGTTCACTGGAAGTTCAGTCTTGGCAGGACCAAGGGTTTCCCTTTCCACTGGTACTCTTACGAGGCTATTCATTGCTATTTATGCAGTTGGAGCCCACGGTCAGTTCATGTATAGTCTTTGGATAATGGCTTGCTCCTGGAAGCTCTGGTTGGTTGGCACTGTTGTTCATATGAGGTCTCAAGTCCCTTCAAGCTCTTTCAGTCCTTTCTCTGATTCCTTCAACGGGGTCCCGTTCTCAGTTCACTGGTTTGCTGCTGGCATTCGCCTCTGTATTTGCCATATTCTGGCTGTGTCTCTCAGGAAAGATCTACATGTGGTTCCTGTCAGCCTGCACTTCTTTGCTTCATCCATCTTATCTAGTTTGGTGGCTGTATATGTATGGGCCACATGTGGGGCAGGCTATGAATGGGTGTTCCTTCTGCCTCTGTTCTAAATGTTGCCTCCCTATTCCCTCCCAAGGGAATTCTTGTTCCCTATTTAAAGAAGGAGTGAAGCATACACATTTTGGCCATCCTTTTGAGTTTCATTTGTTCTGTGCATCTAGGGTAATTCAAGCATTTAGGCTAATATCCACTTATCAATGAGTATATATCATGTGTGTTTTTCTGTGATTGGGTTACCTCACTCAGGATGATATTTTCCAGTTCCATCCATTTGCCTATGAATTTCATCAAGTCATTGTTTTTGAAAGCTAAGTAATATTCCATTGTGTAGATGAACCACATTGTCTGTATCCATTCCTTTGTTGAAGGGCATCTGGGCTCTTTCCAGCTTCTGGCTATTATAAATAAGACTGCTATGAACATAGTGGAGCACGTGTCTTTGTTATATGTTGGGGCATCTTTTGGGTATATGCCCAAGAGAGGTACAGCTGGGTCCTCAGGCAGTTCAATGTCCAATTTTCTGAGGAACCTCAAGACTGATTTCCAGAATGGTTGTACCAGTCTGCAATCCCACCAACAATGGAGGAGTGTTCCTCTTTCTCCGCATCCTCACCAGCATCTGCTGTCACCTGAGTTTTTGATCTTAGCCATTCTCACTGGTGTGAGGTGAAATCTCAGGGTTGTTTTGATTTGCATTTCCCTTATGACTAAAGATGCTGAACATTTCTTTAGGTGTTTCTCAGCTGTTCGGCATTCCTCAGCTGTGAATTCTTTATTTAGCTCTGAACCCCATTTTTTAATCGGGTTATTTTTCTCCCTGCAGTCTAACTTCTTGAGTTCTTTGTATATTTTGGATATAAGCCCTCTATCAGTTGCAAGATTTGTAACTATCTTTTCCCAATCTGTTGATTGATTGCCGTTTTGTCCTAGCAATACTGTCCTTTGCCTTACAGAAGCTTTGCAGTTTTATCAAATCCCATTTGTCAATTCTTGATCTTAGAGCATAAGCCATTGGTGTTTTCTTTTCAGTAAATTTTCTCCAGTGCCCATGTGTTCCAGATGCTTCCCCAAATTTTCTTCTATTAGTTTGAGCGTGTCTGGTTTGATGTTGAGGTCCTTGATCCACTTGGACTTTGTACAGGATGATAAGCATTGATCGATCTGCATTCTTCTACATACTGACCTATAGTTGAACCAGAAACATTTGGTGAAAATGCTATCTTTTTCCGATTGGATGGTTTTGGCTCCTTTGTCAAAATCAAGTGACCATAGGTGTGTGAGTTCATTTCTGGGTCTTCAATTCTGTTCCACTGCTCTATCTGTCTGTCTTTGAACCAATGCCATGCAGTTTTTATCACTATTGCTCTGTAATATTGCTTGAGTTCAGGGATAGTGATTCCCCTAGAAGTCCTTTTATTGTTGAGGATAGTTTTAGCTATCCTGGGTTTTTTGTTATTCCAGATGAATTTGGAAAGTGTTCTATCTAACTCTCTGAAGAATTGGGTTGGTATTTTGATGGGGATTGCATTGAATCTGTAAATTGCTTTTGGTAAAATAGCCATTTTTACTATATTAATCCTGGCAATCAATGCTTTTATTTTATGCTAAATTTTACTTTATTCACTATACTAGTAAATCTACTATCCTCCATCTCCCAATAAATGGCAGAAAGTATGTGGATTTTGATGTCATCACAGGTGGATAGAAACTGGAAAGGACTAGGAAGGAAAAATCATAATCAAAATATATCAAATACCTATTTCCATTAAGAAAAATTTAGGCCAGCATAAAGTATTTTTATATAATAACAAATTGTACATATTTTCTTAACTAGTTTTCAAATAGTGTATTTACTAAACTTATCTATATGTCTATAAACTGCCTATAATGTCTATAATGGGCTAAACATTTTTAGATATTCAGCTGTAGTACTTGAAATAAAATGTCAGCTCTTAAGTCTATCAACAACTGCTAATTAATTAATAGGTAGTATTACAAGAGATCATTAGTAAAAAATTTAATTTTACAATGAAAACAATGTAGTTCATATTGATAAACCATGCTAATAGTAATTTAGCTGATAAATGTTTTAAGGCACAGTATAAAAATGCTAGGCTTGTTATTTTGTTTCTCTCATGTTATGAGCTGTTAATATCTTTGAAGCAAGTTGAATTCATTGGCATATATTAGCAGAAAAGTTAAGGTTCACACATTTGGGGAAATTATCGCAGTTAGGATAATTTAGCCAAAGTTCAACTCTAAGCCTTAATTAATCTTTAATACAAAATAAATGCTTATCTGTGGTTTTAGTGCCTGTAAACCTAACAGTCAGAATATTAGGTTTCATTAGTCTCCCGGTTTGTCCCAAATATAGTCATAAGGAAGTTGCCTAAGAAACAAGACTTTCTACTCAAATTCTTTACAAGTGATTTATATATATTTATTCATTAGTTTGTGAAGAGAAATAAAATCATTTGTCATGATAATTAGTTCATAATAATCATTAAATATACCACATTTTAAAAGTTTAATGAGTTTTATGAGTAGCTATACAAACACAATATTTTAAAAATCTCTAAGAATTAACTGGATTATTTTCCAAATGCATTATAGTCTGCAACTGGAATATTTCCCAAAAATCTATATGTAGAATACTTGGACTACATATAGGCAGAATCTAGGTTTTTGTGGTCTAGTAAGAAGCTGTCGTCATGGGCCCAAACAGGCCCTTCTTTTTTCTCTAGCTTTCTCAACTTCATGGTGATGATGTGACTGGTCTTGCTTACCATGTATCACTGCTAGGATGTGCTCACATAACAAGAGCAAAAATCAACAGGAAAATTTAATTTAAACTGGAGCTTTTAAATACAGGAGTGCAATAAGGACTCCATTGCAAGTATTGTCCACAGTGACAAAAAGCTATACCAAAATCTTCAATCTTTTCTTTAGAAAACACATAACAGAGGTAAAAGGAAATTAACATTTGATAACATCTCAATTGTGAGATGAATGAAGTTTTTGTACTTTTCCCCAATTTTTCATATTATCCCCAATCTTTTTCTTGTTGTTGTTATTAATAATTCAATTTAGAAGAAAAAGTGTGATATTTTCAGTGAAACGGCCATAATTTTTCCATAAGGCAGACAATATACTGCTAAAAAGAAAAATATATTATCAATATTAAAGACATATATAATGTCCATATTTGCTGAAAAGCTCAGATAAATTGGTGTGGTTCTGATCACTTTAATTGGACTGTTTTAGTCATCCTATGTCCAAAACCATATGTCCAATTTGCTCTCTTTAGCCTCATACATATTCCACACTTAATGAGAAGGCAGACACAACAGTTTACTGTTTCCAGATTACCCAGGTTGGAACCTGTAATACTTAGGAATAAAGCAGACTACTGAGCCAAAATATTGACAGATTCCAAACTATGAATGTGAATGACATAATCAAGTCTCCCCTTCAGGAGTCACTTGAACTGTACCTGTCTCTGCTCCAGAACTCAGATTTTTCATGTGTAAGAAAAAAGTCGACTAGAGCAACCATCTTGCCTCGATGGGCTGTGATTAGCATCTTATATATTTGTTATATTTCTAAAAATATGTTTGCAATAATATGTATCAAATGCCTTTAAAAACATAAAACATAGCCATTTAATAGTATACACAATTTTCGTATTACATCCAATTATTTTCTAATTTCTTCCTCTGTCTTTATGCATTAATTTTTAACCTACTCCTATTAATTTATTAATTTACCAAATGTAAAAGGCAAGTGTTTAAGACAAATTTTATGGAAAAGTCATAAAAAAATGAATAATTTTTTCTTTCCATATATTTGTAACTCTATGGAAGAAATAAAAATAACAAATATATTTACATATATTGGATTATATTAGAAATAATATATTATTTTTATAATGGTATCATACTGAGTTATACAATTATTACCTAATAGTAGCTATTTCCTGTGCACCACACACAGTCCTGAGGGTAATATTATTAAATCGTCACAATAAACCTGGCCCAGGTTATTATGGTATTCTTCATTTTTATGGTCAAGAAAAGTAAGGAATAAAATAGGAGGCTGAAAGTGCTCACAGTTACATTTCAAGTAAAGACCTAAACCCAGAGAATATGGCATACAACCTCTGCTTTTTACCACTATGCTATGAATGTAAAAAATAGAAATGGTGAATGTACATATTGGACAGAAATGCCATGGCTACTTGATATCCATGGGAGGCCTGCCATTTTCTGAAGAGAATGGAGGAGGAATGAGCAGGAATGAGTGTGAAGAGAGAGGAAAATGAAACTGCTGTGGAGATGCAAAATAAATAGACAGATGGATGATTTATAGATGGATGATAGATGAGATAGATAGATAGATGATAGATAGAGACAGAAAGACGCAAAAATAAATCAGAACTAAATCAGATCAGATGGTAATTTTCTTCACATGTTCAAGGAGAGCCTTCCTAAGAGAAAAGGCAAATAGTCACAGAAATACTTAAGGAGCAACATGGAGTAGTCCTCGGAGAGAAAGTCCTGATCTCAGTCAGAGATCAAAATAACCACTATGTGGCCAGAGGGAGAACAAATTTGTGTGGACCAGACACTGCCACACTTTCAGTCTGTATATTTAATATGTGCAGAATATAACCTCAAGGCACTCTAAGCGAAGAAATGACATGTTTGTTTGAAAATATTGTGTGCAATACATTTCAAAATATAGTAACAATATTCAAGGTGGAAAAAATGAACCCATTAAGATTTGAAAAAATGATCTGAAGTTTATTCAGTAAAAAATGGTAAGATATGTTCAGCATAAGTTTCTATATGCATACTGTTTATGTTAATATTGACAAAATAACATAGGTGAGCATAGAGGCAAAAATCAGCCTGGCTTTGATGATTGACCTTGGCACACACAAACATTGGGAGACAGGGTCAGTCTTCAACCTACAGCTGTACAATTGCAATATCCTTATTATACCTATACTCTGTAAGATAAGATTCATAAACTATTGAGAATGCTCTCTTCTAGCAAAAGAAATTAAGTCAGTTAAATAAAAAAATCAAAATTAGATCGTTAATAAAACTTCAACTTAACTTTAAGAACTGTCATTGAGCTTTGGTATTGATAAAGCTGTAGGAATATTTCAAATAATTTGTTTTCTGGGTCTAATATTTCAATAAACATGTGGCATCCTGTAATTTGTCTTATTATTGTATAATTCAAGTTGGTCTAAAATGAGATTTGTTATATCCTTCCCTCAACCACTTATTCCAAATCTCCTAATGTATGGTCATTGGTGACAAATATTTAAGGTGTCTACCTTGAGCTATACATTTTTATAATTGTTCCATTTATCCAACAATAAAGAGTAAAATAATAGTACAAAGGAGCAAACCTGTGACATTTCACTTGGGAAAGTGCAGCTATCAACTCACTGCAATGATCAAAGAGCAGCAAGAAACAACGTAAGTGAAATGGGTGATCTTGTCTCATAATTTGAGCAGATGCAGACAGGGATGGGTAAAGTGAGGAGATACTGCCAGAATGTGGCTGGTTTCAGTGCATCCCAAGTCAGGAAACAGGGAGAGGAAGGCTAGTATTCAGCTCACTTTCTTTCTTTGGACAGTGGAATGGTGTCAGTCATTGTTACTGGTGTCTTTAGACCTTAGTTAACCCACTGTATAAAGCGCTTCATAACTCCTTCATACATTCCGTCTCCAAGGTGATAATATCTATCCCATGAAGCTGACACTCAGCATGTTCCATCAGCGTTGTTTTCTCTGCTTTTTGTAGATAAAGACATTTACCGAATCTAGAAATAGAGTCTGTAATGAACAGGTGTTTTTTTTTCACTTTATAAATATGAATACTGAGTGTGCCGATGTTAAATGTATGGCATAGTCTTTGCACGTTGTAGTATGGGTTTTTCTTCATTGCTCTTACTGATGCAACTGCTGCTATCACCTTCATCTCTCCCCTTTAGTTAGCTTGATGAGAGGGCAGCCCAGCTCAAACGCTGCAGCTGAGCGTTTGAAGAGAGACAAGCACTTAATGTGTACAGACATACTTACAAACTTTAAATGGTGTCACAGAATAAAAAGTGAAATGATTTCTTTGACTATATGTGACTGGCAAGCTCTATACCCATTAATTTCCTGCTTTTTGTGTAATTTTGAAAAATTGTATGTTGTTTGCCTTTCCTCCTCCTATTTTCTGTTGCAGTAAAAAAGTTACTTCACTATTTCTTTAGAAATAAATAAGAATTCATCTTATAAAGCATTGTAAGAGACAATATTTATGCTCTTCTATGTGATTAAAAAATATTAAGAATATGATTCTCATTTTGCCATGGGTGAATGAGCCAATGCTTGAAAAACCCATAGGTTTCTCACTCATTAACCCAATCTTTTCTTTCTGCACACATTCTCCCTTCCTTGTTCTTTCTTTTTAATTCTACACTACTTTAACTCTAACAATCATAACAAATATGCAGAGGACCTAAGGCATACCTCTGCATGCTCTACAACTTCTGTTTAGGTTTCTCTTGGGCCAATGAGTCCTGCATAGAATCTATAGACCTTGTTATCCAGATATCCTTGACTCTTCTGGCTCCTATACTTCTTCCTGCCCTACTTCTGATGGCCTACCTCCAAGGGGAAAAACCAGAGGGAGTTCTCCAATTTGTGCTCATTCTCTGTCTAAGCTTGGGCTAGGAGTCTCTGAATCTGCTCCTATCAGCTGCCAGAGGAAGCATTTCTCATGATGATTGGGCTAGAGAGCAATCTATGAGGACAGCAGAATCTCATTAGAAATCACTTTATTGATTTTTCTGTATTTTTTTTACTTTTTCTGTTAAGATATAATCACTTTATGTATGTATCAGTTATAACCTGATATTCTTTTTCTTCTATCCTTTTAATATTGGATTTTTATTTACATTTCAAATATTATTCCCTTTCCCGGGTTCCCAGACATAAGCCCCTTATCCCATACCCCTCCCTCTTCTTCTATGAGAGTGTTCCCCTTCCCCAACCACCCTCCTTCCAGCCCTGGCATTCGCCTACACTGGAGAGCGGTCGAGCCTTGGCAGGACCTCTCATTGGTGCCCAACAAGGCCATCCTCTGCTACATATTCAGCCAG